>NC_081434.1:43642058-43942058 GCF_949786415.1 Peromyscus eremicus
ATAGTGCCTTCTACATGCTAGGCACTATTCTAGCCACTTAGAGTTGCAACATGGACTCCAGTGTGCTGGAGTGCGGCCATTCTAACGGAGGTCAGCCTGTGATGAGTCACATGGGACAAAGGGCTCTGAAGCAGAATGCTATGGGCAAGCATGTTCTTCCGGAGGCAGGAGCCTGTGCCTGAGTGAGTTAAGCACTGGAAGGGAAAAGGGGCAGGTGCTGGGGGAGAATCATGCCAACAACATAAAGAAAGCAGAATGAAATGAACCCCACAGCACAAGTATTACATTGATGTAAAATATCCCTGATGGGGGACGAGTCTCCACTGACTTATTCATTTGTCCCCAAATGTGTGAATGTGAGGTGATCTTGGCCTTCAGACTCCTGAGGAACTTCCTTTAGAGTGGGGACAGCTACCACATAAGTAAGTACAGGATGGGGACCCCTGACCTTAAACATTGTTAGTGTTTTGGATGTAGGTTTTTTTGGACTTGGGGCTATTTGTATACAAGTAATAAGATATTTGGGGGAAGGGACCCAAGTCTAAACACACAACTCTATTGTTTCCTTTATATGTTATTTTCTGGCTTGAATGTGATTTTATGCAGTATTTTTATCATATGCATACCTGTAATACACATGCATGTGTTTGCATATTTGTGTGTGTACTATGTATAAACATGCCTCTGTGTGTGAGTGCACATATGTGTGCAGATGCATGTGTGTTCAAGTGTGGAAGGCTGAGGTTGACATTGGATATTTTGGTTGCTCTTCACCTTATATACTGAGGCAGGTCCTCTGGCTGTACCTGGAGTATAGTATTGTATTCCCCCATGGAGCTCACCATTTTGGATACCCTGGCAAGCCAGCTTGTTTCGGGAACTCCCTATCTCTACCTCTCTTGTGCTGGGCTTACAAGCAGGCCACCACGCTCACCAGGCTTCTACATGGTTCCTAGGATCAACCTCAAGTCCTCACACTTATATGGCAGCATTTTACCCACAGAACCATCTCCCCTGCCCTGTGCTGTATTTTTAGTGTGCCTGAGCTTAGAATGTGACTTGTTTCATGAGGTCAGAACTTGCCAACATAGCATCATGTCAATACTTAAAAGTCCCAGATTTTGGAGCATTTTGGGTTTCCAATTCAGATTAGGGATGCTCAACCTAATCTGAAATAGTCTATATTCATAATGAAATACTTGAGGTGGAACACAAAATTCATTTTTGTGTAATATATAGAACAGACATATAACCCAAAGGCAATGTTTTAGCAATATTGGTGATAATTTTGTGCATGAAAAATGTTTAATGGTATGGAATTTCCCACTTGGGTATCATGCTAAAATGCTTAGAAAGTTTCACATTTTTGGATTATTTAAGATAAGGTCCATTGGTGGTGGGTACTAAGCAAGGAATGGACATGGTAGAATTCACAGAGAGAAAGGTCTCTAGCAGCAGTGTGTAGAGGGAACCGGAGAACAGAGGTGGGGGCAAAGACAAGAATCCCAGGGCCCATGAGAAAGAACAGCAGTTCTGAGAAGAGATGGCAAAGGTTGATCCCAGGCAGGACCCAAAGCAAGAGCAATGAGAAAAAAGAAGCCACCAAGGGATACAGTCATGTGCAAACTCAGGAAATGGTAGGATGCTGGTCCAGCGAAGGAAATCACAGCTCTGAGATCCCGTTCCTAAAATGAGCAACAGGCAATAGGCTTCACGACAGGAGATGGGTCAGTCAGTAAAGTGATTCCTGTGCAAGCATGAGGTCCCAAGTTCAATTCCCAGAACCCATGTGAAAAAGCCAGACACAGAAGCATGGGCATGTAATCAAGAGAACCCCTAGGGCTCACTAGCCAGCCAGCTCAGCCTAATGGGTGAGCCGCAGGCCAATGAGAGACCTTGTCTGAAACCAAAGTGTCAGGTGCTAAGGGACAGCAGCTGAGGTTAATGTCTGGCCTCTACATACATCCAAGCGCACGCATCCACATATACACAACACACACACACACACACACACACACACACACACACACACACACACACACAGAGAGAGAGAGAGAGAGAGAGAGAGAGAGAGAGAGAGAGAGAGAGAGAGAGAGGCCCCCAAATGCACAAATCAAGTAGGCTTGTAGTAGAAATGCAAGTATTTTAAATTTGAAGTAACCTGAATAAAACGGTCATGTGCCAGCCATCTATTGAACAGCACTAGGTGCTGGCCCCATGCTGCAGGTTCTCGGTGCATGCGTCACCCAGCTGTCACAGCACTTAGCTTAGCACATGGCAATGAGATATTTGTGGAAGGGAGCTAAGTCCAAACACATAATTCGTTTGTTTCATCTACATGTTATATTCTGGTTTGAATGTGATTTTATACAGTGTTTTATCATATGTATACATGTAATATGCACTCATGTGTTTGCATGCATACTGTGCATAAACATGTTTCTATATGTCAGTGTACACATTTCAGTTGTGTAAGTGTATACATTGAGTATAAATATGTTCTTATGTGTGAACGCACACATGTGTAAGTGTAACTTAGCAAAGGACAACACTGTCTATGGAATGCTGCATCTTCTCCCCCATGGTGGGCAGTGGTTTAACTTTTCCTTATGATCTGGGGATGAGGACCTAAGTGGGTACCATTGTCAAAAGTCCAATTGCCAGTGATATTTAGGAGTCCTGGAGTATGTAGATGTCTGGCTGTGCATATTACACCCACAGGCTCACATTCCCTCTGTTATGCTCTCTCTCTCTCTCTCTCTCTCTCTCTCTCTCTCTCTCTCTCTCTCTCTCTTTAAATTTTGAGACAGTCTCACTATGTATCCTTGGCTGGCCTGGAACTCCCTATGTAAACCACATTAGCCTTAAACATAGAGGTTTGCCTCTGCCTCTGCCTCTGCCTCTGCCTCTGGAGCGCTGGGATTAAAGGCATGTGTCACCATGCCAGGCCTGTTCCTGCCTTTTCTCTACAGCTCTCTAAGGAAACATCTTAAAGATGATATGAACTTGCCCTTTACCAGCTGTACCCACCCGTGTTTACATAATTTTAAAATTTGTCCTCATGAAGTTCATCTCACTCAACTCACACATGCTCTGCCTTGTGGAGGATAACTGTATAGCTCATTCTACAGCCAATATAGTTTTTTCCCCTTTGTGCGGAGAAGAGAAACTTATTTATTTTGTAGATATAGCTCCCCTTGCCTAGCCCAATGCCAAATAGACAAAGCTGCTGTTCACTCCAGGCCTCGCCACGGCCATGCCAGCCACATCACTTTATCAGCTGAGTCTCTTGAAATGTCCTCAGGAGAGCTCGGGCAGAAACTAATAATGCTCTGGTGGTGAGCACTGGGGAAGCTGAGTTCTTGGAAGGAGTCCACAGACAGCGAGCGAGACAGCTGCTTTCTCAGTGAGCTCCGGAGCAAGTGTGAAGTGCAGTTCTCCACCAGAGAACCCCTCCGCAGCAGCCACCAGGCAAGCATTGCTGCTTCATAACTCCGAGTGGCCGAGGCAGCTGCAGAGGAACTCAGTATTGGTCCAGCGCCCTCACAGAGGCCCCATCCTGCAGTCAGGGCTCCACAGATGACATGCTTGCTAAGGTCCTACAGTTCTTATACCTACCATCCCTCAATCCAAGGCTTCCTCTGCCTGTCTCCTTCCTGGACCTACAAGTCTCAGGGCCCAAGGGGACTTCTAAAGGTGTGAAACCCTGCCAGTGTTCCCAACAGTGGCCTACCCCCGCCCCCCACGCACACACACACTCTTCGGTCCCTTAGCCTTTTGTCCACTCTTAATAGCAGATCCCAGAGGAGGCTCTGTTGTGGAGAAAGGCAGAGGTCCAGACCTGCCCAACTGGCCTTCTTGCCTGGCTCCATCTCAGCCTTGGATTCCAGTTTAATTGTATGCTTTTGATTTTTTGGGACAGGGTCTCAAGCTCACTACGAAGCCAATTCTGACCTTGAACTTCTGTCCTTCCTGCCTCCCCCACCACCAGCAGTGTGGGATTTAATGAGCACACTGCCATGCTCAACTACCTGGAGTTCCGTTTGAAAACCGTGCTTAGTTCAGGAGGGCTGCCCACTCCCACACCATGGTCAGTAGCTGGAATTTTGCCGTTGATTGAGTAAATGGGTGCAAACCACCTTCTGTGTGCAGAGAGCCAGCCAAGACCCTGTTTGCACAGACATTGGGGGGACAGAGACTGAGACAGTCTGAAACAGTTGTAAGTGCAAGAAGGGCTGGGAGCTGGAGGGAAGCAGCAGGGCTGACCCTTGCTGGATGATTCCTGGGGACTTCTCTGAGGAGGTGGCAGTGGGACAGAGCTGACTGTGTGGCTGCATACAGGAACAGCTTTGCAGGCAGAGAGCCTAGCGAGGGCGGTAGCCCGAGGCAGCATTGAGCCTTATGAGTTCTAGAGCCTGGACCACAGTGAAGGGACGCGAGTGAGGAAGGGGTCAGAGATGTAGCAGGAGCAGTGCATCCTGCTCAGCCTGGAAGGTGAGGTTGTGCAGCACCACAGACCTGCATGGGTTTCACTCAGGTGCTGAGCAGATGGGGACTTCTGTGCCCTGCTGAACAATGACCTTTGAGCACACTTCTTCCTCAGCAGGGAAAGGGACCCTAACCATTAAGCAATACTTCCCTCCCACCTTTTGCTCCCTCCTTTCCCTCTCCCAGTCGCACCCTGCCCCCAGGCTTCACTTTCTCCTTCTTCAGGCTAAGTGGGCTGCGTGGACTGGGTCACATCACTCTCCTTTCACATGGAACCCTACGTGGAACTTACGATCGTAACATAGATAAGCGCAGTATCCTATTCACTGTGATTTGATTCCATCTTTAGTCTATGATAGACACATAAATCCATGAAGAGAAAACTGGAGGCTGAAAATAAGGGCATATAGCAGAAATCTCAGTGCTCAGCAGGCTGAGATAGGAAGACTGAGTCTAAAGGACTGTGGGGGTGGGGAGAGAAAATGCTTGGGCGCTCTGGCCTTCTTTCAGCCACGGAGTCCATTTCCTTCCTATCTTGTGTTCTCTATAGCAAGCTGTGGAAAAAGCCGTTAGGGCCTTCCCAGTTTGTCCTGCCGCCCCACGTGACTGTCCTAATAAGCCAAGATGGAAGAAACTCACTCTGAGCCACCCAGACAGCTCATGGACATGGCACCAAGGAAAGCTTGCTTTTGTGACCAAGCTGCTCCCTTGGTAAGCCAATCACACATGAATGGGTTCATCCACCTGTGTGAGGGCACAGCCCAAAGGTCACACCCCCAACCTGCAACTCTGGGGAGTCCAACCCACGAAATGTGGGGCAGGCATTCGCCTAGGAGCCAAGCCACAGCACTGGTTAAGCATCTATTAGCATGAGGTGGAGTCCTAGGTGGTGAAACACAGTGGTGAGCACACAGACTTGCTGCCTTCCTGAAGATTCTGACTCTAGAAGAAGCTCATTAGGTTGGACGAGGTTATCACTGATCCCTTACGTTGGTGTTCTCAGTGAACCCGGAGTTTCCATTCACTTTATTGTAGTCCTAGCGTAGAACCCATCATGGTCTTCTGGCCTGCTGTGCTTAATCTTTGTATGTATGTGTGTGTGTGTGTGTGTGTGTGTGTGTGTGTGTGTGTGCTTGTGTGTGTAGGTGCATACGTTTGAGGCACACGTATGGAAATCAGAAGACAACCTCAGGCACCAGTCCTCACTGCCACCTTGTTTGAGGCAGGGTCTCACTGTTCACTGCTGTGTTTGCCAAGATCTCAGGCCTGGGGGCATCCAGGGCTTCTCCTGCCTCTACCTCCCATCTCTCCGCAGAAACACGGAGATTACATGTGCACACCACCACACTCAGCTTTACGTGATTTCTGGGGATCCAGACTCAGATCCTCACACTTTTGAGATAAACGTTGAATCACTGAACCATCTCCCCATCCTGATTTAGTTTTTAGTTGTGATTTGAGATCAGCCTTGAAGACCTATCTGGGCACCGTTCTCACTGGCCCAGGTTGAGGTGGCAGCCACTGATGATTCGTATATCTACTGTAACCCATTCATACCTCAGGCTGGTTGTGTCATAGTTTAGACAGCTCTAGTAAGAACAGGTGTAGTATTCTAGAAATTTCCTGGAGACTCTGGGTAAGTTTGCCCCTTTTTCATATCTAAAATATTCCAGAGTGTAGAAGGAACCAGAAGGCCCTCCCTTGTCTGCCCCACAGCATCATGCACCCTAGCAATTGATGTAGCTGTGAATGTTCATGCACCACAGGCTACCTGCTCACTATGGAGGGACTCTACTACCAAGATACATCTCATTGATATCTTACGGCTGGAGATGTAGTTCAGTGTCAGAACAGAGTTTCACTATGTAGCCCTGGCTGGACTGGACCTTGCTCTGTAGACCAGGCTGGCCTTGAACTCACAGAGAACCACCTGCTTCTGCCTCCTGACAGCTGTAATTAAAGGCATGTGCTACCACACCCAACACTTGTCACAGAGCTCCTGTCAATCGTGGGTGAGCCTCTGGGTTCCAACCTCAGCACCACTAAAACATAATGGTGCAATAGTGTCTAATATCACTATTATAGGTACTGGAGGAGGTTTTGCTTTGTTTTATTTTTTGAGACATGATCTCACAATGCTATCTAGACAGATCTCAGATGCATGGACTCAAGCCATCCTACTGTCTCAGCCTCCCACACAGCTGGATCTGCAGGTATGTGTCACTGTGAACAGATAGGTTATGTTTCCCAAGCCAGATCTAGTTTCCTAATACACATGGAAATGCATGACAGGCTATTAGACTGTCACACACGGGTTTGTGTCCATCACCCCATGGTCATCAGCATCACGCACTGAGGGCCACTGGCAGAAGAAAGCTGGTACCCAGGTCCGAGCACAGCTGATGTCTACCTTATTCTTGGCTCATAGTAACACAATAAGCACCTAGTCTGACACACAGTCCATTGCCCCATCTGCCAAAAGTGAGAGCTGTCCTGATGTCTCCAAAGGTTCCTCACACACCAGGCTCCTCTCTAAGTTGCCCTCACAGACAGCACACCCACAACTAGAGCTGCAGCCCTTGCCCGCTCCTATCCCTCACGGGCCTCCTCCCAGCACCCGCCACGGCCCCTTCCCTCCCCACCTGGAAGAGAAACCTGTATGGCTTCAGCTCCAGACTCAAATTAAGTTCTTTAATCAGAAAGGGAAGGGGAAAGTGTTTTAGGCAGGTCAGTCTATTTTCACTAACTCCTTAAAAGGCAGGGAAACATGTAGGGAGGGTGTAACTACCATGTTTAGTTAACCATAGACTTCCAGTTTCCAAACATCAATACAACATTCTCACTACTTTAACTTTGAACAATGAGTCACACACACCTTGTATTGTTGTTCAAAAATGTTTACATGGCCTTTAACATCTCAACAGTTCAGCAGAGAGTCAGCTGGGCAAGGAGGGACCCCCACATCACTGTCTGTCTCCTTTTTTCTTTTTTTAGGCAAGTCAGTATATTTTCAGTAACTCCCTAAAAGGCAGGGAAACATGTGGGGGGCGCTAAACTACCATATTCATTGGACAGTAGAAGCTTCACCGTGAGATAGCTCTGGCTATGGCCATACCTAGCTCGTCCTCAGCACAAACCACATTCAAAACAGAGGACCACAAGAGAGAAACCCATGCCAATAAAAGACAATGCAAAAAATGGCTCAGATGATATTAGTGCATATTGGACTTTACAATAAATAAATAAGTAACTCTAGAGAGCCTTTATCATGGAGGTGTGACAGACAGCTGGCATTCATTGTTTTGTGGACACATTTGATTTTACTATATCTTTAGTCACCCTAGGAGGCATGCTTATAATGATAAACTCCATTTACAGATGAAGAAAGTGAGGTGTGGGCAAATGAGGAAGTTCCCAGGGTCCCACACTGTACAGCACAGTTACCTGATGCCCCAACCAATGTTGCCGTCGGTGCCTCTAGCCATGGAGAATCCATATTTTCTAAAACTTTCATACATTTAATAACCACCAGTTTGAATAGAGAGGTGATGAGGGAGACAGAGAGAGCGAGAGCGAGAGCGAGAGCGAGAGCGAGAGCGAGAGCGAGAGCGAGAGCGAGAGCGAGAGCGAGAGCGAGAGCGAGAGAGAGAGAGAGAGAGAGAGAGAGAGAGACTTATTCCAGGTTTCAGTATTTAAATAGGAAAGCTAAGACCTGGATCTAGATCAGCTTCACCCAGAGCTTTCATTGTGCTGCCTACAAATTTCACCTGATTTCTTTCTCACGACTGGCATGGGAAGAAGGTGTGATTCGGTAAAGCTCAGGTGTGCAATAAATGCACTTCCCTAGGCATGCAGGCGGCGCGCAGCAGAACACCTCTCTCCCGCCCTGTCCTTTAGCAGACTGTCTGCCTGATACCTGCCTACCTTACCATCTGTCTGGATGCTTATTTTGTGACCCTCAATGTCACCTCCACGGCGGTGGTATTGGGAAGTGAGAGCATTTGCAAGGTGACTGGGTGATGAGGGGTCCTGAAGGGGATGAGTGCTGCTTCGGTTTGAATCTGGAAGGTCCCCCACAGGCTCATATTTGGAATTCTCAGACGTCAGCTTGTGGGGCTCTGTTAAAGTTGTGGAGCCCTGAGTGACAGCCATTGCTTCCTGGCACATGCCATGTGACCAAAAAGAAGCCTTCACCATAGACCGACTGCTCCCACCTCCATACCTCCCCCACCATGTTGGACTGTGACTTTAAAACCATGCGCCAACACACATCTTCCCTTCCCAGTCACTTCCGTCAGGTATTCTGTCACAACAAAAAATTACTTGCATAACATCCTTATAAAATAGGCCCAAGGTCCTCAGGTCGGGTCTGCTTGATGAGCACCGGGTAAATGGGGGAACTTGTTTCAAAGGAGATGGATGGCGTCACTGAGGATGACACCAGAGGTTGTCCTATGGCCTTCACACACACATGTACAACACAAATATGCACATGTATGGACATGCACACACAGTGAGCATGCGCACATACAAACATACACATGCACACATGGGCATACATTTGTTTTAAATTTCTTGTAGGAGAGGGACACGGAGACAGAACAATAGGACAGTTGCTGGCGTTTGACATCTGGTTAATTCAGGTTACTTTTTTCTGCAAGGATTTATGCCAATTGAAATTGGCCCATTTGGAAGAGTTGGTGGTTATCTTTATACCAGGCCTCTCAAAAGTGGGATAAATGGCTTATTCCAGCTTGGGGCCCCATCCGCTGCCCTCTAGTATACTTCCTGCTGGCATGACTCTCCTTTCCTCCCTGGGTTTATTGGCTGCCTGCTATGTATAA
Organism: Peromyscus eremicus; assembly: GCF_949786415.1. Classification (NCBI taxonomy): domain Eukaryota; kingdom Metazoa; phylum Chordata; class Mammalia; order Rodentia; family Cricetidae; genus Peromyscus; species Peromyscus eremicus. The sequence goes on from NC_081434.1 coordinate 43,651,391, forward strand.
ATCCTGCCTGTGGACTGCACATGTTTGCTTAGCTGACCCTATGACCTACAGCACCTCTCAGGTGGACACTGGTAACCACTCCACCGATGGAGGAGGAAGCCACACCTTCATTTCATGAGTCATAGTTCAAAGACAAGGGGGCTGCTTTTAGAGGCCACACTTGACTCAGTTCTTTTTAGTGTTTGGAATCAAACCAGGTCCTTGCAGATGTAAGTATCTGACAGTCCAGTGAGCCACCTCCCCTTCTTGATTTACTTTTCTCTCCTAAACCGTTAGCATTAACTTTAAGAGTCCAGAGTATGAGAGACCCGTGAGGTCCCTTCCAGGGGCCCTCTGGCTGTATTTATTTGCTCATTTTGTTGGGGTTCTGTAGCCTTCCCAGGAAATTCCAAGCAGGTGCCCCAGGCAGAAGGCCCTGCGAAGCCCCCTAGAGATGTAGCCTGAGGCGATGAAAAGTTCTAAATGAAACACATACCGGCCTCTGCCACCCTCTGCTTGTTGGTGTTTTTATTACAAACAAGCTGGATTCAGCTAAGAGGCACTGAGTCACCTTTATTCTCCCATCCATCAGGCAAGACGGGAATGTATGAAACATATTTAATAAGGCTTGGAAGGGAGCAGAGCTGTTCCAGGGCCAGGCACTCCCATGAAAGACCAACAGACAAGCGCTAGCAGAGAACCTGGTCCATCCTAGAGAGGTCATTTCATGGGTGAACGATGCCTCTCCCATCCTCACAAGATGATTCCTTGCTGAAGGTCGAACTCTCAGACTACAGGGAGACTAAACAAGGACAGCTTTGAGCGAGGAACAACCTTGCCTGAGGAGTCACTCATGGAGCCTGCTGTCCACTTGGCCTGACAAGGTCACAGAAGAGCAGTGGGAAAAGGTGGGAAGCAGATTCCAGTTAGGGTCAGAGAAGCTGTGCCAAGTCCAGGATGTTACCTATAGCACATAGTCTTTCAGGAGGAAACACTGAATTAATAGCTAGAGGGAAATGTCTTATCAACAGAAACGGGCCATTTCTATTTGCTAGATAATAAGGCCACCAGATCTCAATTGGGAAAAGTATTTAAAGGCAATTACTTATCCTAAGTAAGTAAGTAAGTAAGTATAAGGGAAATCCTGTCTCAATAAATAAATAAATAAATAAATAAATAAATAAATAAATAAATAAATAAATATAAAGGCAATTACTTAGACTAGCAAAATAACTCAGCTAGTATAGGCCTCTGCCACCAAGCCTAAAGCCCCAAGTTCAATCCCTAGAACTCACACAGTGGAAGGAAGGATTCCTTCAAGTTGTCCTCACCTTGTTGAGTTTGAATTAAATTCTGACTGTGCTGTTTCCATGACATTTTCATCATGACTCTAACAAATATTGGGGCCAGAAAAGATGAAAAAGAACATACTATGTTTAATTATGACATTCATTTATTTGTTTGTGTTTGTATGTGCATACAAACTGATTTTCATGATGACTATACCAAGTTCACACTCCAAAAGTCACGCCTGAATTCTACCAAACTTTTAGGGAAGACCTAAATATAAACACGGCCCCAACTGGTCCACAAAATAAAAAGAAATAATTGGTCATCTAATCATGCCTTTTCATGCTCTCTTGGTTTGGAGGAAACGAAAACCTCTTACCTTTACGTCTTTGTGAACAGGCACTCATGGAATTTCTGGGATAAAATGGACAATGTTGTAATAGACAAGAGAAGGAAACAAAAAAGGAAATTGTAGGTAATGAGGGCAACAAGAGAAAAACATCAGTGTTGGCAAACAAGGATTCTGATAACTGTTTTGAAACAAAGGGATATGCACGTAACAACAGCCACCCCCACAAACCAAAGGACCTGCAACCAAATGAAGGGAAGATAGGAGACAGAAAACATCCACCAGCGTCCACTGAGAGGGCATCCTGTTCAGGAGACAAAATGAGCTTCTACTATTACCCGGCATCGATCACAGAAACTCCTTTTATATGCGTAAACGTTCTTTGGGTCCCGCGTTAGGTGCCAACATTGTCCAACTTGAAGGAAAACATGTTATTCAAAGTGAATATGAATGAGAATGACTCAGGAAGTGGATTCAGTAACCCTGAGTGATGTGTTCCACTCTGGAAGGAGTTATGCAGAATAAAGATCATAAATCAATACATTCAACAAATATGTTGGTAGAGTGTTAAGTAGGTAGGCTACAGCAAGTAATAATTTCCTCTAGGTCTCAGGAAGATCAGATCCCATCCAATATCCACAGGAAAGACTAGAGTAAGTGCGTTTGAGGTCAGCTAAGCTTGGCAACACATTCCAACAGGAATGTAGTTGTGAGAATGTTAGGGTAGATACGAAGGCCAAAAGTAAATAGCTACTTTATAGAGGAACCTAAATAGCCCAAGAGAGTGTTATCTCTTTACCTGAAACTTTCCATTTCACCATAATTAAGATGTTCTACCTGGCCAATGTCAGCCTTCAGCTTTCCAAGCCTGATCTGAGGAAGAAAAACAGATTGCGTGGTCTCCATGGGAAAGACTGATACCCAAAGGAAAGCGTAGAAAACTAGACTGGCCCATGCTTTGCTGTTTCTCCTTCAGTTCCTCTAATCAATATAATAATGCTCCCCCTCTAGGGGGGTGTGGGATTAAGTAGCAGGCAGGTGAGTGTTCTCTCACAATGAATGAAGCTGCAAGAATTCGGAAATAAGGTATTATCTTGGTTATCTCTTCCCCTGTCCAGAGGCACTGTGCTGTCAAAGAAAAGGACTTGAGGTACTCAAGTTCTCCAAAGTGAAAAATTCTGCTGCAGACAGGAACTTCAGCAACACTCTGAAGCCAGCAAAGCTGGCCTGACAGCCAGTAACCAGTGGATGCACTCATCCTAGATCAAGATTACTTTTCCTGCAAGAAACAAGATTACTTGGACTCTAAGAAATATCATCTCAAACTGGGTGTGTGGTGACTTAATGTCATGAATTCCAGCACTGGAGAGTCTGAGGCAGGAGGATTCCCACTAGTTAGAAGCCGGTCTGCACTTATATAGTGAGTTCTAGGCCACTATGGATGAGGCAGAGGCAAGAAATAAAAAGGAAAAGGAAACCCGGTTTGAAACTAGCTTGGGGCTCATGGGACTAGGGATGTCACCGAGGCCTTATTCTCATTTGATCTCAGCTCACCGACTTTAGGAACACCTGCATTCTTGAACACTTCCTCCATGCTGTGCTGGCTGATGTCAACATGGTGAGCTACATGGGTTCCACTCAGCCATATCTCCCAGGATCAAGAAAGACCTGGCAGAAGATGGGCTCTCCCACAGAACTGGGCCATATAGACCTCAGCAGTAAAAACCTGAGCACTCCCCCAAACCTGTGCTTCCTACAGACTGTCTTACTGGAGCAGGGCCAAAGGAGGGAGAGGAGATCTGTCCTTCCTGTTGCCTCCACCTGCTTTTTATCATGCCTCATCTTCTGCCCATCAGCAGTACCTTCTGGATCCCCTTCACAGTAGTCCCAGAACCTGCCTTCCTTGCTCAAACCCCTGTCCTCCCTCACTGTGTTATTAAGCTGGCTTTCTAGCCCATCTCCCTACTCTTCAGCAATTGACTTAGCCTTCTCACACCAGAGTCATCCTTTTCTCCATAATGAAGATCTTGTCCGTTCCCTGACCCCAAACCTCCATGGCTATGGTTGGCCCTGTCATTTCAAGGAAAACCTTAAATCCATGTGAGGGCTCTGAGGCCCACTATGACCTGCCCCCACCTATCTATCTGATGCCCTCCTGCCATTCCTCCCTGGATCCCCTTCCCTGCCTCCACACCAGTGTCCATGCTGCCTGGCAAGCCTACCCAACACCTCCCAACACCTCCAGCTTCAGGCTGAGATCCACCAGAGAGCCATGGCACTCACCCTCCCACTTTCTCTTGGTGCCTTCTCAATGTCTCCTTGTTTTTGTATTTATTCTTCTCTCATATGCTTGTACATCCTGGCTTCAGTTCCCCCCCCCCCACTCCTCCCAGTCCTCTTCCTCTCTTTCCTCTCCCAAGATCCACTCCGCCTCTGTTTCCCTTCAGAAAAGAGCAGGCCTCCAGGATATCCACTGAACATGGCATAGCAAGTTACAATAAGACCAGGCACAAACCCTCCTATCAAGACTGGGCAAGGCAACCGAGCAGGAGGAAAAGCTCCCAAGAGCAGGCAAAAGAGTCAGAGACAATCCCCACTCCCACCGTTAGGAGTCCCACAAGAACACCAAACTATACACCCATAACATATATGCAGAGGACCTAGCTCAGACCCATACAGGCTCCCTCACTGGCAGTTCAGTTTCTGTGAGCCCTGCTTAGTTGTGGTTCTTGTGGTGTCCTCAACACCTCTGGCTCCTACAAGCCTTCCCTCCTCTCGTCCGCAGGGTTCCCTGAGCTCTGCCTAATGTTTGCCTGTGGTGTCCGCATCTGCTCCCATCAGTTACTGGATGAAGCCTCTCTGATGATGATTGGGCTAGGCTGACGTCTATGAGTATAGCAGAATATCATTAGGAATCGTTTCATTGAGTTGTTGGGGTTTTTGCTGTTTGTTTTGTTTTGTTTTGCCATTTGTGTTTGGTTCTGTCCTCGGTCTCTGGTTCCTGGCCCTCCAGGCAGTGTCAGGCCTGGGCTCCCTCTTGTGGCATGGGCCACTAGGTGGACCAGTCATTGGTTGGCCACTCCCACAGGTTCTGTGCCACCATTTCCCCAGCACATCTTGCAGGCAGGACAGATTGTAGGTCGAACGAAGGTTTTGTGGCTGGGTTGATGTTTCCGTCCCACCACTGGAAGCTTTGCCTGGTTACAGAAGTTATGAAAACATAGGAAATAATCTCCCACCAGCAAAACCAAAAGAAGGGAAGCACACACACCACCAACAACAAAATAACAGGAATTATTGGTCATTAATATCTCTCAGTATCAATGTATTCAGTTCCCAGGAGAGACTCAATGTCTCCTTATTAGAGAGGGCTCCAACAATGAAATTGCTCCATATGAAATAGCCCCATTCTGACTCACATCAGCCCAATTTATTTGCCCCTCCATGCTCATCTCCACCTAACTACCATGTATTTATTTGTGGATGATCTTCCCATCCAGCCCCACTACTGCACCCCCAGTTCCCACAATAATACCTGGCTTGTAATTGGGGCTCCATAAATATTTGTTCAGTGAATAACTAGGCCTTAGAGTCAGACAGACTTTGGTTGAAATGTCAGTGCTTCTGTGTGCCAGCTCTGAATCCCACAGCTGGTAACATATCCTTGCTGGGACACAGTTTTTAATGTACAAAATTGGAATAACCTCATAGGATTCTTATGAAGACTAAATGAATTACTATAGGGCTGGTAGACTAATGCCTGGCCTATGAAAAGCACTCATTAAGTACAGCTGTCATCATCCATCATTGATGTTATTATGACCATTGTCATGTATTATTATTTATACAGAGGCTGAGTCACATGCCCCAGCCCAGGGTCCCACCCCAGGGTCCCACCCCAGTTTCCCCAACCTTCTTCTCCAGCCAGAGGTGGAGTGGGTGATTTGAGTGGTGGCAGCCTGCCCTATGAGTCAGCAGTGAGCCTCAGCCATGCTGGGGTCCTCTGGCACAGGCTGCCTTGGCGAAGGGGCCCTTGAGTTGAGTCACCAGGGCCATGGTTCCAGCTGGAGGATGCTTTGGCAGTGGAGTTTGGCTGGCAGAGTCTGACCTCCTAGGTCCTTCCAGGAAGAGACTGGGCACCTGCCCCATGAGCTCTCAGATGTTACACCATGCCAGCATTAAACCTGTCTACGAGTGCAGCATGCAAAAGAGCCAGATGAGTAAATGGGGGAGGGATGGGAAGGAGAAAAGGTGCCTTGATCACCTGGTTCAAGGCGGAGCAGTGTGGAGGACAGGTCCTGGGGGACAGGTCATGGTTTCAAGCTGGATGACCTCAAATGAGTCCTTTGCTTGTCCGGGCCTCATCTGTGAAGTGTGAAGGACAGCAGACCCTTTCAGAGCTCCGTCGGGATTTGCTGAGTGGAAATTGGCCTAACATACTTTTTCCCTCACTGTGACAAAATGTCTGACAGAAGTGGCCTACGGGAAGAGGGTTTCTTTTAGCTCAGTTTGACTGTCCCCCTTCATGGTGGGAGGATGGGTTTGTCTTAGCTCACCGTTAATTACCGCCGCCGCCACCACCCCCCCCCCACTGCCCCCGTCCTGGTGGATATCTTAGTTACTATTCTGTGGCTGTGAAGAGACACCATGACCAAGGCAGCTCTTGTCAAAGGAGGCATTTCATCAGGAGCTTGCTGACAGTTTCAGGTTAGTCCATGATCATCACGGTGGGGAGCATGGTGGTGGGAATCTAAGCATGGGGCTGAGAGCTTATATCCTTTAGAATCCTCAAAGCCCACCACCAGGGACACACCTCCTGCAATAAGGCCACACCCGCTCCAGCAAGGCCACGCCTCCTAACCCTTCTAAACCCTTCTCCCTGGTGACCAAACATTCAAATACATGAGCCTGCATGGCTCCTTCAAACCACCCAGTGGGAAAGGCTTGGCAGCTGAGGTTCAGTCCTAGCAGCGGGCACTCACAGCACAGGGAGTTACATCTCAGTGGATCGAGAAACAGAGAGAGCTCAGTGGAGAAATCAGGCCTTCCACATCCCCCATCTAGGCTCCACCTCCTCAAGCTGCCGAGACTCGCCAAAACAGTGCCACCAGCTGAGGGGTAAGTATTCAAACAAACACATGAGCTTGTGGGAGGCGTTCACACTCACACCACGAGAACATATGCTGTCTGTCTTCAAGTCCCAAATCCTTTGTGAAGCCTTCTCAGATCTGCCCGACAAAGTCCCTAACATCAGTAACGTTTGTAAAGCCGGAGAATTTCTCCTCTCATGTTCCTCCTAACTCTCCCTGCCCCAGAGAGAAGGGGTATCAATTTCGTCCTTCCTACCTTCCTTCACTTCAGCAGTAGCTATTTATTGGGCATACTGTGCTGTGTCGTGGATATGCAAACCATGGCCTAGTAGGAAAAGCAGACAATATATAAATAAGTAAGTAAACAAATCTTTAGAAAGCCTACTCAGTACTAGGAAGGGAGAAATAGATTGTTAAATGAGAGAGAAATACAGTGCCACTATCAGAAAAAGTATTTAAGGTCATGGCATTCAAGCAAAGAATGCAGAATGAAAATGCCCTAAACAAGAGGGAAGGACTTCCCAGGCAGAGAACAGCTTGGCTGTTTAAAGAATGGCAGGCGGACACTGCGCAGGAGTCCTGCAGAAGGGCAGAGTAGGAAGGAGCAGACTGGAAGAGGCTGGACAATGCGGGGCTGCTGTCCAGAGGCCCCCTCCTCTCAGGCGCTGCAGCCTTGCATGGCCTGTTTCCACCGCCTACAAACAGTTGCCTCAGAGACTGTTCTCAGTTTTATAGTTGTTTACAGAGACTGGGCTTGTCTGGGTACATAATGGCCGGAAGCCCCCAAGACTGTTTCTGAAGATTGAGATGATACACGTAAATTGGGTGAGACTCTTCTTGGCAGTACAATCCCTGGCACATAGTCAGCACGCAATAAAATAAAAAAAAAAAAAAAAGTAAAATCTTTTCAAATAATGACTGCAGAAAGATTGATACCTGTAAACCCCTTGTCAGTTTGCCCTTATTCCCCCAGCATTGGTAGAGCTAGCATTGGGAACCTCACACATGCCAAGTACCTATTCTGTTACTGCGTTACCCCAGCCATCTCTTCTACAGAACAAGGGATTAGCAGTCAACACAGTAGAAGCGATTACATCCAGACCAAGTGACTGAGAAGACCTGTGTAGCTAGTGTCCTTGGTCCCCATGCAGGGTTCTAAGAAGTTGTAGGGAGGGGCCAGTGCAGACTCACGCCCGGCTTCTCTTCAGCACTGTAGAAAGGGACTATATAGTGCAGGCAGAATTCTATGACCCCTTTGCCACTTAGAGACCAGGGGAAGTGGCCTGCAGGAGACTCATTCTGGAGCAATTTAGTCCCTGTAATCACTACAGGGAGAACCCAGGTACAATCTATCATGGTACCTAGGAAACCTTCTGAAAGGTTCAGGGTCTATATGCTACATGCCACAGTATACTGCTTTTGTGCCTCAATGGTACTGGTAACCATCTACTGAGTTATCTGTCCCCCTATGTCCCTACCCCTGCATGGACTGTGAATTTCTCAGGCACAGGGACTATGCCTCAACTCCCTTTTATCAGAAACAGGGTTTCTTGTAGCCCAGACTGACCTTGAACTCAATACAGGGACCAGCATGATCTTGTGTTCCTGGTCTTCCTGCCTCTGCCTCCCGAGTGTTCTAACACCATGCCCAACTCTCTCAAATATTTCTGATGCAGTACTTAGGCGTGTGTGTGTGTGTGTGTGTGTGTGTGTGTGTGTGTGTGTGTGTGTGTGGTGTGTTTCTGATATGCTGAAAGATTAGTCTAAATAGTTGGTTACTCTCACTAACCACTTTTTTTTACACACACACAAAAAAACACCAATACTATGGCCCTGGGGTCTTCATCTTGAAAAGACATTCCAAAGAGTCACATCACTATGTTCTAAAGAGTCACACCACTATGTTCTAAAGAGTCACACCACTATGTTCTAAAGAGTCACACCACTATGTTCTAAAGAATCACATCATTATGTTCTAAAGAGTCACATCATTATGTTCTAAAGAGTCATATCACTATGTTCTAAGGAGTCACACTACTATGTTCTGAAAAGTCACATCACTATGTTCTAAAGAGTCACACCACTATGTTCTAAAGAGTCACATCACTATATTCTAATGAGTAACATTGAGGTGGTACAGTGACACATCCCTGTAATCACAGCCCTCCGGAGGCTAGGTATGAGATTCAAGAGTTTGAGGCCAGCCTGGGCTACATAACAAGACTCTCAAAATATAAGGGGAATGGTCATTCTTTCAATTCCCTTAAGTGTGTTCTAGTTGGAAGTGTCATCTGGCCCATTGGCTAGTTCCACCAGTGGGCTCTTCCTCCAGGGACACTCTTCCTGAGACTTCCGCTACTTGCTGCTAGGGAAGAACTTGGAAAGCAATCACATGAAGTCATACTTCCCATACTGCATCAAGGCAGCCTGGAGCACCCACACTCCTGGGGGCCACGCAATACATTCTGCACTTTCAAGAAAAACACAGCAGTTCTCAGCATCAAATGGACACAGAGCAAATGACTAGCCATGTAGCTCAGAGCATCAAGATTAGATCCCATATTCCTTCCAACGCATATATCTTGGATTGGTGTGAATTTGTGGAGATTGGGTTTTAAATAACAGTGCCATGTGAAATCAGTGAGGGACAGGAAATGGGAGCAATGGTGTCCAGTGGTTTGGGAATTTGTTCAGTATCCAACAAGCTCACAAACCTTGTTAGTAATTCTAAGATCTCTAGTAGCAAAGCATTACATTCATTGGGATTTCTTGGAATAGCCACCACATTGTCAAGACACAAATAATTGTTAAGCTAGTTAGCTCTAATCCCTTCATAAATGAAACTGGTATCTTTTGGCCTAAGAATGCTTTTTTAAAATGCCTAAATGGATTAAGACACACCCAGAAAGCTTGGGAACCACTGACGTAGGGCTTTTGTAATGTCTATATATCTCTTCTGGCTTTAGGTCTTTGGGGTCTTCTCAGCTTCTAAGCGTTTGGGTCTTCTAAGGCCAAGGACTGACTCTGAGCTAAGTATGAGTATGGCCTGACAGTTATGTTACCCAGAACCTGTTCCTCTTGGTGGGGAGGAGGGGGAGCCTGTGATATTCATGTATGTGCAGGTGCACATGCATGTGAGAGCAGAGATCAACCTCTGGAGCCATGTCTCAGGAACCGTCCACCCTGTTTATAGGGACAGAGTCTCTCACTGGGAATTGGGGCTTGCTGATTAGGCAATGAGGCTGGCCAGCAAGCCTGGAGGACCCGCATGCCCAGCTCTGGGATTATAATTGTGTGCCACTATACCTGGTCTTTGCATAGGTGCTGAGGATTGAACTCAGGTCCTCGGGCTTGCACAGCAAACCGTCTCCCCAGCCCCTAGAACTTATTCCTACTCCTGTCTTGTAAGTGTAGTTAAAACCTTCCTAAGAGGTAAGAGAAGCCTGACTCCCTTTACCCCATCTAGCTAGTTTCTTAGTAAGCTGATATGGCTTTAAAATGAGTTGGATGCCAGCCTGCCTTCCTGGTACAGAAACAGAAAAACAAGTCTCCATTTGTGTGCTAGGATTATGCTTCTATTATCTCAAACAAGGAGTAGCCTGAGTAGCCAAATGGCCTGCCATCTCCTCTTGCCAAAAAGAAAGACCACAGAGCGACTGACCAGAACTGGGTGTTGTTATTAGTAGACGCCCTTCAGCTTTTAGCCTGATTGGTCAATAACCTGGGTCAGTAAACTACCTCATGTGTTTATCTTTATTTAAAAAAAAAAAAAGAAAAGAAAAAGTGTACTGCTCTAAGCCTGATCTTCCAGGGAGACATGATGGGGACGTCCTGGGCTGGAGTGAGGACATGCTGGGGATGATGTCCTGGGCTGGAGTGAGGACATGCTGGGGATGATGTCCTGGGCTGGAGTGAGAACATGCTGGGGATGATGTCCTGGACTGGAGTGAGGACATGCTGGGGATGATGTCCTGGACTGGAGTGAGGACATGCTGGGGATGACGTCCTGGACTGGAGTGAGGACATGCTGGGGATGATGTCCTGGGCTGGAGTGAGGACATGCTGGGGATGATGTCCTGGGCTGGAGTGAGGACATGCTGGGGATGTCCTGGACTGGAGTGAGGACATGCTGGGGATGTCCTGGGCTGGAGTGAGGACATGCTGGGGATGTCCTGGGCTGGAGTGAGGACATGCTGGGGCTGATGTCCTGGGCTGGAGTGAGGACATGATGGGGCTGATGTCCTGGGCTGGAGTGAGCAGCTGGTCAGCACTTGCTGTAAAGATTGTTGAAGAGTCTGAAACAATACACAATGCTTCTGGGGAGGGTCTGGACCTCGTTTCTGCGTTCCTCTCAAAGGGAAGATGGATTCTCTCTTCTTCCAGCACAAGTCCCTCCGTGTCCACCAGATGTGAAGGTTTGTGGGTCTCGGCACTTGTGCACCCCCTTACCCCACAGTTTGCTTTAGTAACCCCTTCACTGGTGCTTCCGCAAATGTTCAATGTGCCGGGCCCAACGCTGCATGGTAAGGTTTAGGATGGAATAAGAATAATGGCATATCCGGTTCTGTTGAATACTTGTGATGAGCCATCGAGTCTTTGGACCATTTACGTGTAGAGTCTTGCTTGATGTTCCACTACAATGTTCAATACCAGTCAACAACAAGCTACTTATCTTTAAATACAAAGAAAGCAAGGCCCAGAGAGGCTGATTAACTTTCCCAAGGTCGTTCAAGTAAGTAAGTGCTGGGGCTGACATTTGAGTCTGTATTCTCCAACTTTCTACCTTACTGCCTCTCTAGCAAGACCATGGAGTCTTGCACACTTGTATGTTAGTGGAAGAAAAAGGCGGTGTGTTCATTCATATCCATTTCCAACTGCAGTACATGATGTCTGAAGCTAGGTAAATTGTTTAAAAAGAAAGTCTAAGGTTTCAAAACCACACACTGACAGATGACTCCTGGTGGCAGGAATCCATGGCTGGAGAGCCCAGACAGGCCCCGCTGTTCTTTATAGTCACCTTCTTTCCAGAACCAGCCAGAGTCACAAAAGAAGGGCATTCACCCCTGCCTACAGAACGTGAAGGAACACCACTGCAGTGTCCCATCTCCAGATGCTGACCTTTGGTCCACAGTCACATGAGAACCACGTTAACCCTCTCAAGGTATCTCCCCCAGTGACCCTTCCTAGGCCGCACCTCTTGAAGATCTAATATGACTTCCTAATAGCACATTGAGGACCAGCCTGCCCACCTGTGAGCCTTTGGAGGACACGATCAAAGTGAGTTTTGCCTTCTGAGCCTAGATACACGGTGCATGCCAGCCACTTCCAGTAGCTCCGATGCTCCCCTGCAGATGGCCTGGGAGGGATCCACACCAGTTCACTAAGCCCCATCTCCCAGCACAGAGCACATCAGTTCTGCCGGAGTTCTCAGCAGCCATGGCAGTGGACGAGCAGCGTACCTCGTTCTCTGCATAGTGTCTCCTCTCCCACTTCCAGAGCCATGATGCCCATGTACCTGTTTGGCTCACAGCCCTCTCTGTCCCAGCACACATTGGGAGGTGACACCTTTGTCTCCTCTGCTCAGCTCCCACTGAGACTGGAGGGACTGACCCACTTTACATCTCCTTGAGTGAGCATATTCAAAGACTATTTCCAGTGAAGTGCAAAGAAGTCTTACCAGCTTAGCGCTTATAGGATGGAGACCTTTATCTTTTTCCAGGTATTCTTTTATATTGTAGCCCTTGTTAGACCATATATGTGTAATATTTTTTCAACTACAAAAGTGCACTTTATGAAAGGTGGATCAAAAGTGGTTCCAAAGTTGCATTCCCTTGATCACTTGAAAGCTGCTTGCCTTGAATGATGCTTTGTGGAAAAGACATGAGGATATGAGATGCTTTGGAACCAATTGTGTAACAGGAAGGCTCATGTTGAGCTGCAAGATAACACTGTCAGCAAAGGGCTTGCTTTGTGAGCACGAGGATCTGAGTTCAATCCCCAGGACCCACTTTAAAAAATAATAATAAGTAAGTCAAGTGTGGTAGTGCCTGTTTGTGACCTCAGCACTGGAAAGACCTGGAGACAGGCAGATCCCTGGAACTCTGGCCAGCCAGCTCAACTCACTTGGTGAGTTCCAGGCCACTGAGAGACTCTTGTCTCAAATAACAAGGTTGAGGAAAGACACCTGAGGCTGTCTTCTGGCCTCTGGATGTTCACCTCCAAATACATGAACACAGAGACAGACAGACAGACAGAGAGGCAGACAGACAGACAGAGACAGACTCCCACTGAAGCTCTAGCCCCCACACAATGGTATTTGCAAGATGAGGCCTTTGAGAGGCTTACTTGGGGTACGGAGGGTGGGGCCTTCCTGCTGAGTTTAGTGTTCCTCTAAGAGGAGACACTGAGAGTCTGTTCCCACCCTCTTCATGTGAGGACCCAGCAAGACGGCAAGGACCTGCAGCCAGAACCAGCACCAGCCGCGCCAGCACCACCATGTCAGACTTCCTGGGCCCCAGAGCTGGGAGAACGACCGTCTGCTGTTTCTGAACCTCAGTGTGCAAGGTTCTGATATGGCGACTGGAACAGAAGAAGACAGGAGGGTGGAGAGAAAGACCTCAGTCACTGGAGATGGGCTGGTTTCGGGCACAGCAGCCCCTGGGGGAAGCGTGGGAGGATGCCATTTTGCATGTGTTGCAGGAATGGCTGCAGTTCCTCTTAGAGGAGCTGGGTCATGCTCTCTGCGGTTGTTTACCGCACACAGAAGGGCCCATACCCACTGCCAGACGTTGCCATTTGCACTTTGGACCTCCGTCTGACCGTGATTTCATATCCTCACCCTGTTCGTCTTTTTCTTTCTGTCCTACTTGTTTTTAATCTTTAGTGTAGAAATTCTCAGGTACACACAGAGGAGGAGAACACGGTCAGTCCTGGGCTGCCACCAGAATTGCTTCGTGGTCAGCTTTGCTTCGCGTCACACCCTCATTTCCTCTCAAATGCTAGATACTGCTTCGTTTTTAAAACCCGAGCTCTGCTTCTCGTACAGTTTCTCCTTCTGAAGTGTGTGATCCAGTGGGTGTCTTCTTTCTTGGTATTTGCCAAAGTGGGAGGCATGAGCACCCTGGAGTCCTATCTCCGTGTTCCCTACCCGTTAGAAGTCACTGCCAACCCCCCTTCCCCTCGGGCCTGGCAGCCACCCCTCCTCTGTCTGTCTCTATGGCTCGCCGGGCTGTTTCAAAGCAAATCCCAGAGAGCATGTCATTTTATCCAGGAATAGCTCGGGATGTATTTTTAACACGTAAAGGCTTCTTTTTGCTGTAGCAGAGCCGAATGCCACTATTACACCTAAAACTTAATAATCCACAATCTAACATATAGTCAGTGTTCAATAGCTCCCCTTTTTATTTGGATCTTATTTTCTTTGGTTGGTTTTGTTATTTGTTGTTGTTTTTAAATAAGAGTCTTGCTATGTAACCATGACTGACCTGGTACTCACTGTGCAGCCCAGGTTGGCCTTAATTCTGCCTCAGCCTTCCACGTGCTGGGTTTACAGGCATGCACCGCCATGTTAGTAAAGCCCCTGTTCTGGCTGTAGCCAAACAAAGCCTGAATTCTCACAGCTAGTGTGACTGTAACAGCCCCTTCTTCCTTCGCTCTTGCTGGGGTTTTTTCCTATGTCATTTAGTTATTGAGGGGAGAACAAATAATTTTTCTATAGAATTTCCTACATTCCGAGTTTAGCTGGCAACTCATGATGCTGTCTTTCCTGGGAGCTAGGAAGGTAGAACCCGAGATGCCCTGCAAGTCTGGTCCTGAGGTGAGGAGAGTACACTCCTTGAGAGAGTAAGGACATTATCCCGCATCATACCTGAGGCACAGCCCGGCAAGTCTGGTCCTGAGGTGAGGAGAGTAACACTCCTTAAGAGAGTAAGGACATTATCCCGCATCATACCTGAGGCACAGCCCGGCAAGTCCAGTCCTGAGGTGAGGAGAGTACACTCCTTGAGAGAGTAAGGACATTATCCCGCATCATACCTGAGATGCAGCTCTGTCTCAGGGGTTCTCTTTTCATGTTAAGCTGACATGTGAGTTCAGGTTTTGTCTTTATGACCTCCACCTTAGGAAGTTCCCAGCAATTCTTGCTGAACAGTCTGGGCATCTACCTCTGTTGCCTGGGTGCACCATTGCCAAAGGACGCCCTCCTCGGTCCTCACCCCTCCATGTATTATCAGAAAACAACACTTCTTCATCCTTGTACCAGCCCAGAATAATGCTGTGTCTTAGTTAAGTCCAAAGGTGACGATCACTTATTTTTAAGTCATGGATTATTAGCAATCCGATGTCTTTGAATCTGTTGAATTTGTTATTCTTTCTGGCACTTGAATGGTCTTGACGTGACTGCGTCTCTCCTCTTGCCGTGATGAGCTAGATGCTCCCAGGTCACCACACATTTTCTACCTAAACACTGGAGTCAGCCATGGCTCCCTTCAGGATAACAGCATTTTCTAAGGACCATAATCAAAGTACTAAGCATGTCTGTCACTATTTTGCTGGCCACTTCTTCTGGGTCCTTTGGAGGGCACAGGAAAAATTAGAACATAAATCCACACTGACATTTTCAATTCAAATTTTAGATAAGAGAGATTTCACTTCTTTTCTTTGATTTTCAAATTGTGTTTCCTTTTCACTTAGGACTAGGGATGTAACTGGGTGGTGTAGCACTTGGCAAACAGGGAGCAGGAGAGAGGAAGGAGGGGGGGGAAGGAGGGAGGAGGGAGGGAGGGGAAGAGAGGATCTTGGCTCCTAATAAGGCTGACATAATTGCTATCATGGAGCTTTTCAAACAGCATTTCCATTATTATTCCCACAATGTGGTCATTGACCATCAATCTCTATACATACATAGATTTCTTACTCATTTTAAAGAATTTGTTATATACTTTCCACCAAGGATACATAGTTACTGTTGCATTAAGTTGCTGTTGTTCAAGTTAAACAAATTTTTATGAGCCATGTCCATGTGCCAATTATTGATGAGGCAGAAAGGCATGTGGCATTTTCTTCTTTAACATCCTCCAAATATAAGCTGCCTCTAGATCCTTTTAGTGTCTTCAAATGTCTCAAACTACATGGAGCCCAGAATCACTCAGCATACTCTAGACGTGGCTCTAGGTCCCTCCCTCTGTCAGGAATACATCTGTGGCTCAACACACACACACACACACACACACACACACACACACACACACACACACACACACACACACACACTTCACTCAGGCCTCTGTTCTGTTCAAGCTTGGCTTCACCCATCATCTGGGTGGTTTCTCTTCCCACCCAGCATCCCTCACCCACCTCACCCTGCTTTATCTTACTCCACAGCATTACCCCCCCTTTCTATCACACCATTAACAGTTTGTTGGCTTAAATGCTGTGTGTCAAGTTTCTGTCACATCAAAAAACTCCTAAGATAATCAACTTAGAAAGAGCAAAGGTTCATTTGGGGTCACAATCGTGGATGTTTCAGTCCTTGACTGTTTGGATTTGTGGTGAAGCTGTACATTGTGGTAGGAGAGTGCTAGAGAAAGTTACTCACCCAGTGGTGATTGGGAAGCAAACAGGGAAAAGAAGGAGCTGGGATCCTGATATCCTTTCAAGGACACACTACACTGGGTGTGTCACTGGGTCACATCATAAAGGTCCCACCACCTCCCAATAGCACCCTGGGCTGAGGAACAAGCCTTTAACACAGGGGCCTTTGGTGAAATTTCAGATCCAATCTATGGCAATCATCTGTAACAGTTCACAGAGCACAATAGGGAGTTAATTAATTGTTCAATGACTAAATGAACATAACTAAGGGTGTATCTCCGAGAACCCATGAGGCACTGGTTCTGTGTCACCACAAACACCAAATTCACAGATCCTCACATTCTTCATTACGATGTTAATGTTGTCAACTTGACGGATTCTAGGATTGTGGGGAGGTGGACATTGGGCATGGCTGGGTGCGCTATTCCGATTAAGTTAGTGTGGGAAGTCCTATCTTACTGGTGGGTGGGGTTATTCCCTCTGCAGGGAATCCTGAACTGGAAAGAGAAAGCAAGCAAGCATGGCTGTCTGGTTTTGACTATGGATGTGATGTGAGCAGCTGCTTTTCCAGAACTGTGTACCTCAAACTGTGAGAATAAACCCTTTCTCCCTTAAGTTGCCTCTGCCAGGGTATTTTATCAGTAAGAAAAAAAGACTAAGACATTAATAACAAATTTCATGTTGACACATAGCACACACATTTATACACTCCTGAACACTTTTAATCACTCCTACTTATCATATCTAAGACCATCTATATACTTCGTAAATTGTTATTTTTGTTTAAAGAATAATGACAAAAAAATTTCTATATGTTTAGTAAGTCTACACCTGGGCAAAACCAGGAACATAATACCCCTAGCTAAGAGGGGATAACAGTGCTTACAGATGTGGGGCATCAGATACTAGGCTGGAGTATGGGAGTACAAGAGGGACAGGGGCCTGGCTAGTCTTACCCATGGCACTTGCTATCTCTTAACTGTCTTGCTTCTGCTAATGCAGCTTAACTCAGTATTTGCCTTGCTAAGATCCACATGGAGCTGCCTTAGATAATACTTCCAGGTCATTGTTATACATGAAATCCTGAAAGTCCACATCTCTCCTTGGACTTGGGTGACTGGATATTCCAGTCTCAGAGGACAGTTTTGCCTTTTCCCAGCCAGTGTTTTGCTCTTGTGTTCTCCTCCATCTTTACAACCCATTCTGTTAATGGTCCCTCTCAGCTCTACATCAATCTTGACCTTGGTGGACCTTTCTCAGACCGACTTCCAGCTGTTACCTGAGATACTTCTCGGAACTCTGCTTTCCTTAACTCTTACATGAGATAATAACTACTTTGCAAGGTGATTTTGATTTTCAATTAAATTATAATAATTGTCCAAGGCCTTCCCTCGCTTAATGTCTACCACATTCTGGGTGCTCAGTAGAAGTTGGTTTTCTTTAGTTGGATGGTTGTTGAGGGTTTTTGCTGGCATAGAACCATCACCCAACACTTTGTTTCCTCCAGTTGCAAACCTACCTCCCCCATACTCATCCAAATCCCATTTCAGCTCTGTGGTGTGTAGGATCGTGTAAAGCTGAGGCTCATTGCAGAGGTCCAAGAACACAGTAGATATTATTTTTAAATGCGTATGTGTTTGTTAGTTTTTTCTTGTCAATGTAGCTTCTCAGTAATGGACTATGGAGTAGGGATCTCAGGTCAGATGGGGACTGGCTATAAACTCTCTAGTTCCACCCCTACAACAAATACATATACATATTTAAATAACATCTACTGTGTTCTTGGACCGCCGCAGCCTCATGTCAGCTAGCTAAGTCACATGTCTAGAAGGCTCACAACCTCCCTAAACAAGCTGCAGACCAAGGGTTCAAACCCATGAGCTTGTCGGGGGACATGTCACATTCAAACCATAGCAGCACACTAAACAAATGGCCAAATAGGAATTCCTGAGAATCGGGGGGAGATTAGACTTACTTACTCACTCGCGTGACCGCATAATTTAAAAGCAAAGTGAAACTAAACTAAAGAGATGTAATGAAAGCCATATTAAAATAAAGGAATTGGATTAAGTTTTAAAAAAAAGCAAAGTGAGTCAAATGGAGGAAGCATCTTTAAAAATAGACAAATGAAATGACTCAACAATGTATCACAATGGTGCCTTTGACACAGAATTATTTCAAGTAACCTTAGGAATCACTGTGGTTTCTTTTCTAAGTTTTTTGGATGGGTTAACTTTTTCTCTAGCCTGTAAGCCTCAGCACCACAATCCTCTCCTTCATCATCCTCACAAAGATGAAGAGCAGACACAAGCAGAGGGCAAGACCACCCACTGGGACCATTTAGGTAGAGGCTCCCTGAAGAAGAAGGAGCTTCCAGGACCATCACAAGCCCCGTCCCTTGTTGGAGATATCTGAGCACATGATGAACAGTCCTTTGAGGATGTAGATCATCCTCCTGTCCCAGACTGGAATTCCAGGTCTTCACAGGAGAATTCTCACCAGAAGAATCTGACTGGAATCCTGGCCCTTCTGCAGCTCCTCTTGTTCTCTTCGGCTACTTTCTCTCCTAGTTTCTCCTCAGGACAGTGTGTACACACACACTCACTTGCACACATGTGTGCATATGCATATGTATATGTGATATATATATACATACATACATACACACACACACACACACACACACACACACACACACACATGAGGGAAGAAAAGAACTTCTAAAGGCACTAAGGGAGAGGCATGTGACCCCCTGAGCGTGAGTATGGCAGAATGAGAAGTGGTCATAGAGACAGAGAGCAGGAGGAGAGAAGGTAGACATGAGAGAAGGGACAGGCAAGCTGAGGATGAGAGGGGGAACAGGGTGAAAGGGGGAACTGGAGAAAGCAAGGAACAAATTAGGCAGGAAAATGGAACATGATAAAAGAGAGGGAGAGAACTGTTAACAGAGAGAGGAAAGATGGGGTGAGGAAGGAGGGCGTGAGAAAGGGAGAAAAAAATCAGAGGTGCAGACAAGATGGGGTGCTGAGGCTATGTCTGCGCAGTTGGAGTTCTCTGACCCCACACTCTGGGTAACACATGGGTCCCCTTGAATCACAGCTCATTTGGGTCTTCCTGTTTTCCTCTCCTCTTTGTGAACTCTTGGAGGCTTTTCCAGCCAGCAAATCAGGCAGAGTACCAGGTTTCCTATCCAGGGCCCAGCTCTGCATCCCACAGCTGTGCTTCTCATGGCTCTCAACACCCTGCATCCCTGGCCTAAGGACCATCCCAGAGTCCTCCCCATTATGTCCCCAGGAACATCTGACAGAAGCTATAATCCTCTAACGGGGTAGATCCAGCCTAGACTTCTGAAAAACTTCACTCTATGAAAAGACACACTTGTCCAGGAGCTGGGCAGATGGTTCTGTGGTTCAGCCCTCACCAAGCAGGTATGAGGACTAGAGTTCAGATCCCCAGAACTCCCACCCATAAGTGGTGGGTTAGCATGGCAGCCTGCCCATAATTCCACCAAGGAACTCTCCCTTAAAGGCAGATACAGGAGAGCCACGAGAAAACTGGCTAGGAAGACCAGCTGTGTGGGTGAGCTCTGGCTTTGGTTGAGAGACCCTGATTCAGTGAATAATGTGAAAGAATGAGTGAGGATGGTTCGTGACCCCAACCGGGGGCACACACACCTGCCACTCACATGGAACTTGGAAAGAATGCACACCCCCAAAGCACACTTTCTTTGCCATTCTCTGACTCACTTATGTCTTCCATGACACTCTCTCAACTACAAGTTCTAGTCTCCATCCAGCCTCTTGCATTCATTCCAGAAAACACCTTTTAACCCCTATCCTGTGCCAGGCATGGATGTTATGACTTAGAACAAAATCCATTGTCCATCCCCGAGAAGCTCAGCATCTAAAGGGAGACCGACAGAGTGGACCCAGGGGAGAGTCAGGATTTTGAGGAGCCCCAGCATTGTACAATCTGGGGAACCCTCTGTAAAAAAAGAAAAGAAAAAAAAAAGCATACTGTCGCTAGGGACATTCGGCTCTTTTGAAAGAGCCCATGGAAGAGCTATGCCAGCTCTGGAGGGGGCAGGATGAGTGGCACTCCCCTCCCCCAACTATTCAGACAGGAAGGTGGGCTGATGCACTGGTTCACTGATTAAACCATTATTATCTATACTTTCTCTTTTGGTTCCCTTTTGTCCACACTGTGAAAAAAAGAAAAAACCCCAGATGCCTTCTAAGGCTTAGATTGTAACTGAGATAAAGTCTGATTGTCAAAACAGACTAGAAGTTTCTGTTTCCTCTAATGGAACTGGGTGAAAGGCAGCACAGGCTGGCGTGGAGCCTCCCTGGTTTCCGGGGGCCAGTTTCCTTCCATCATGTGACGCATCCACTTGTCATCCATGAAGCCATTGGTGGGGCACATTCCAGCCACAGGAAAAGGACAAGAACAAGGGGAAAGCCCCGCCCCTTCCTACACTCCACACCCCTTCTTTGATCACACCCGAGCACCAAGATGTTGTTCCATGGCCCCACTGAGGTGTTAGGGGAAAGGGCAACTGTGGTATTTATTCTGATGGCCATGTGCCCCTAGGTCAGAAGGGAATGCAGATGGAGAAAGGGTGTGTGGCCATTAGACATCTCTAAGGCAGCCTTTCATGTGTACTGTGTGGTCTAGGAACCACAGAGCAGAAGCCACTAGTGACTGAAGCATGGCTGTGCTGTGAGGTCCCTGTAAGCACTCTCCTGGAGTCTTTCATTCTGACGACTTTGGATCCCTGCACCTGAACCCATGCGCTGACTAAGGATGAAACCCTAGCTGCCATCCAAAGGGCACTGGAGACACCAAGACAAGGCAGTACCAACTGAAAGGAAGGTACCAAAAAGTAAAGAACAGTGGTGTGTAAACCAAATTTCAAAAGTTTTCCGATTTCGTATGTTACCCAGAGCCACAACAGGATGCAACCCAAGGAACTCTACAGGATTAGCCATTGAGGAGGGTGGGGTGGTTTATGTGGATTGTCAACTTGGCAGGATCTAGAATCACCTTGAAGATAAACCTCTGAGCATGTCTGTGAGGGATTATCTAGATTAGGTTAACTGAGGTGCAAAGACCTATCCCAACTGCCAGGCTGAATAAAAAGGAGAAACCAAGGTGAATAAGGGCATTGAGAACTCTACTTCCTGACTGTGAACGGAATGTGATTTGGCCACCTCCGGCTCCTGCCACAATGGCTTCCTTCCGCGATGGACTCTTCCCTCAGACTATGAGTCTAAATAAACCCTTCCTTCCTTCTTCAAGTTGCTTTTGTTGGGGAGCGTTACATAGCAATGCGTGAAGTAACTAATACAGAGGCCAAGTCAACTTCGGTGTGCTGGAAGAGACTGAGACCTGGAGACAGTGGCTTGAGAGAAGACCATAAAGACACAGTCAGCCAGCAGAAGCAGAGGGTGGTGCCAAATAGCACGTGGCAGATCCTTGTTTGACTCACCCCGTGATGATAATGTACAAAAAATGAGACTGAAACTAAATGACAAAAAATTGCACTTCTTTAACAGAGACCAAAAGCAACAGCAACTTAACCAAGCTGAAGTTCATCGCTCCCTCCTGCAAAAATCTAAAGGTACAAAATACTGAGGAGGGGGTTACAACACTGGGGACCCGGGTTCCCTCCATGTTACCCCTCAGCCATCCTCAGTGTATGACTTCTATCACATGCCCAAGACAACTGCTTCTGCTCAAGTTACCACGTCCACATCACAGCCGTAAGGAAGAAGGAAAGGGGAAAGGAAGGTCTCTTCACCTTCAGGGACCACCAAGAGGACTCACACCACATCTGCTTGATTTTCATTGGCTAGAACTTAGAGTTCATCACATCCACTTGGAAAGGACACTAGACAAAAAGCATCTGTATCTTGGAGATCGGGTACTCAGCTTCAACTAAAGGGTCCTGTTTCTAAAAGGAATGGGGACAGTCAGTAGTCAGAGCCTCGGGAGACCTAAGACAAAGGAATAAGACACACATCGGCCTCTGCTACAGCTGGAAGGAGAGAGAAGTCCAGTAAGCTGGAAAATGTGTAGAACATAGGGACATCTTCCTGGTCGACCTTGTTTTCTCTGCAACATGGGCCTGAGCTTCATTACTGGGAGGTTGTGCTCTTCAAGGGCGAAGAGGAAAGAAGACTTGCCAAGGCTTGCTTACTTACAACCCTCATGGTGAGAAGAAAGTCTGCCCCCACAGAGACCTGAGCTGGTTAGCAACTGAGCTGGGCCTTTGGGTCAGGGCTTTAGTGTAGGCACTGTGCTCAGATGTGCTGACTTTGGATAAAGACAACTCGGTTTCCACCTCTGTAGAGACCATATGTGTAGCTTGGATGCCTTGTCCCTGAGGGTGCATTTGATACACTTGGTACAAATGTGAATGGCCTACACCATAGAAGGGATGGTGTTTTCAGAGCTGAGATACAAAGGGCAGGGGACATGGGAAAGGAGAAGGTACCCCTGAGGTTCAGCCCTGTTCTTGTCACGGACCCACCCAGGCTGCCGGTGCACTCAGCACTTTTGGGGTTCTACCTGCCTCTGGTCCAGCATTAGAGTGTGCCACTGTCAATGTGAGAGAAGCAGGGGAGAGGGCCACTCCAGACAAGCAGCACCCTGTGGCCAGCTGGAAGGGGCACTCCACACTGTTGTCCACACACACTGAGATTCAGCTTCTGCAGTGTCTTGAGGTTACTGCCACAGAGCCTTGATCTTGTACCCTGCCCTTGGTCTTGGCAGCTCTCTTGAGACTTCTTCCTTACCTCAAGACACTACCCTGTGGTCCTGGCCTCAACCTAGTAAACAGGACAAGTTTCTCCCCCAAGCTTCTAGACTACAAAGCCAGCCTGCTGATTACATACATACATCCAAACACGCACTCATACACACTACTATATGCACATCAGGTATAAACACAATATATACACAGCAAATACCAATGAATGTACAAAAACACACCATACATGTGGCATCCACTAAATACAAGCAAACACAACAATACGTGCTCAAGCTCACGTGTGCATACACACACACACACACACACACACACACACACACACACACACCACTTTTTTTCAAATTGGTTTCTCAGCTGCCCATCACACTCTCCCATTCAACTCCTTACATAACTGAGCAATTGTTCTGAAAACACAAATTAAAGCACTTGCTTGTTTAAATGCCAGTCTCTTCCTGTGGCTTCTGGACCTTCTGGCTGAACCCTGAGCATCTGATCAGAGCTAGCGGGACCCTTCATGGGCTGTCCCCCACAACGCCATCCAGCCATTGTCCCCACTTACCTACCCCCAACAGCCAGGTGACCAACCAGTCTTCCAAGAGGCTCTGAGGTTCCTTATGCTGTTCCCACCCCCACATCACCAGCCAGTCACACATCCAGAATGTATATTCACAGGCTGGGCATGGTGGTGCACACCTCTAACCCAGCACTCAGGAGGTAGAGACTGGAGGATCTCTAGAATTGGAGGCCAACCTGATCAACGTAGGAAGCTCTAGGACTATAAGAGAGACCCTGTCTCCAAACAAAAGTATTTATCATTCTGAACCCCTTAGGAGCTCACCTGTTCTCTAAAGGGCCTCCCCAGCTGGAACCAGTCCCTTCCTCTTCTGTTCCTTGGGAAGGTAGGTGGTAGGACTGTTCACCTCCCGTGTCTGTATCCCTGCAAGACAGGTGACCTTCTCTTTGGTGGAGTACCCTGTTCTGGTCTGGGCAGGTGTGCAGTGGAGACTGGGTGGATGGCCACACTCACATGTCCTCCTTACCCCACAGATCAAAGTAGAAAACCAGCATGACTACCAGGACATCACCAGTGTGGTGGCCATGGCCAAAACCTATGCCACCACCGAAGCCTTTATCGACTCCAAGTATGACATTCGCATCCAGAAGATTGGATCCAACTACAAGGCATACATGTGAGTCAGTGGGCAGGGGCTGGGAGGAAGGTGGGAGGAGCCTGCTTCCTTCTACCGTGATGCTTTGTTTGTCCTCACCTCTGGTTCTGTTGCAGCTTAGCCCAGGATAGACTTCTCTACAAAGGTGTGTGTGTGTGTGTGTGTGTGTGTGTGTGTGTGTGTGTGTGTGTGTGCATGTGTGTGTGTGCGTGTGTGTCTATGTGTGAAGAGATTTGTGCAAATCAGGGAGTCATTTGAGTACCTTGCTGAGGGGTTGGAATTTTCTTTGGTATGAAGGAGAAAGCTGGCCCAGTGTGTGTGGAACAGCAATCTGTTGTTCTCCGGAACCAACAAGACTCACTAAGTAGTCACATCAAATTCTCTGGTTGCAAGCAACAGAAACTACTTCTGGATATTACATGTTTTATTTTTAAGAAAATTCGTTAGAAAATCATGGGTAATCAGAAATTTAAAAAACAACCCAAAATCCCACTAAATTACTGATTTCAGAAGCAATGGGATTCGGGGCAGCCCCAGTGTACGTAGCCAGAAGTAATAGCTGACGTTCGTGGTGCCAGCGGGTGAAGAATCCACTGGGATCTCGTGCAGCACTTATCTCAGAGTGTGCTCTGTCGCTAGCATTTTGGTTAGAGAGAGGCAGAAAATCACTACGGAAGTCCAAGCAGGAGGACAGGCGATTTGAGCAAGATCATGGCCTGGTAGAAGTGGAGGTGCTGCCTCTAAAGGAAGAGCTATGAATGCCAGGTAAAAAGGGCAGTCCCCTGCCTCTGCTTCAAGGTGAGTCAGCAAAGGATGGGCTCACCTGGGACCGAGGCCACCAGTTTCAGTGGGACTTTGGAGTAGGTGGACAAGCTCTCCCTTGAAGAGCTCTTACCTGCGTCTGGGTCTCTGTGACCCTCACTTTGGAATGTTGTTGCTGGTTCCACTTCAAATGGTGAGACCCAAGAGCCAAGTGTGGCTTTCTTGTAGCATTCATGCAACCCTGACTGTGGGCACAGCTCCCTATCAAGAAGCTGCTGTGATTAGCCACGGACAGTTGGACAGTCTGTCTGTCCATGTGCTTCTGTGCTTCATAGCTTTTGCCTGAGACTCCTGTGGGCAAGCCAAGCTGTCACCTGCTTCTGTGAAGATGTCAAGCCAATCAAATCTGTGCCTAGTTGTGAATGTATTGTCTGCCATGACTTTTACCACCTGGATTGCCTAGACCATCAGGAAAACACATCTTTGTGTAAAGGGCCAGGTAGAGACCAGGGAGATAGCTCAGTTGGTAAGGTGCAAGCATAAGGCCCTGAGTTCGATTCCCAGCATCCATCTAGAAAGATGTGATGGTGCATGTTTATAATCCCAGCCCCAGGGAAAATTCCTGGGGCTCAGTGCCCAGCCAGCCTAACATAATTAGCAAGCCCCAGGTCACAGTGAGAGGCCAGTGGTTCCTGATGAACAACACCCAAGACTGACCTCTGGTTTCTCACTCACTCACATACGTATGTGTGTGTATGTGTGTGTGTGTGTGTGTGTGTGTGTGTGTGTGTGTGTGTGTGTGTGATTTTAGATAGATCTAGGGGAGGTTCAATGAGTAAAGCATTTGATTTGCAAGCACAAAAACCTGAGTTCCATCCCCAGATCTCACATGAAAGTACCAGGTATGAGGTTGGGCATGATGGTGAACACCATTAACTCCAGTACTTGGGAGGGAGGTGGATCTCTGTGAGTTGAAGGCCAGCCTGGTCTACATAGTGACTTCCAAGATGTCCAGAGTTAGTGAGGCCCTGTATCAAAAAACAAAACAAAAACGGAACTAACAGGTAGAGTCATATACTCTTGTAATCCAAGCACTAGGTAAGCAGACAAGAGGCTCTCTGGGGCTCCCTGACTGGTCAGTCTATTCTAATTGGTGACTTCCAGGCCAATGACAGACCTTGTGGCAAAGGAGGTAGATGACATTCTGAGGATCATACCCAGCTTTTCCTCCAGCCTTAACAGGTGTACGTACACACACACACACACACACACACACACACACACACACACACACTCACACACTCACACACACACACACACACACACAATAAAGGGTTAGGGTGATTTTAGGCTTTGAGACCCACGCAGTTGGTTGCAACTGTACAATTGTCTGGGACACTGGAAGAGATGCAGGCATTTGACTGATAAGGACATAGTCCCAGAAAAGAGATAAAGCCGTTTTCAAGTCCATCCTGTCAGTCAACCACTCCCTTCTTCCCCCAGGGCAGGCCAGAGCTGTTTCTGCTTTCAGATGTCCTCTCACAGTGTCTCAGGGATCAGGTCTCCCCCTCACCCCGCCACCCTGAATCATCTGGGCTCATCCCAGTGAGGTGGTCCGGTGCATTCTTGCGGCACCATGGTATCATTTCCTTCCTCCCTCATGGTTAGAATTTGCATTTGACATTGCTGTCACCTTGGCCCGGTTTCTTTCCCGAGGATTACCTCACTGCTGCATTCTTCAGGCTGAGCTCTTCTGGCCTGACAGCTCCAATTTGTCATTGGTTACAGAGATTCCTGGACCCTGGGTTGGTCCACATCCAAGGTCCGGGGCTCATACGACACTTGAGCTGAGAATGTCCTCCGTGCCCATAACCATTCGGCCTCCTCTGGCCCACATTCCGTTCTGCACTTAGGCCTTTCTGCTTGCTGCCACTGAGGTGTCGCTGGTTTTAGATTCTCTTAACATGCACAGCCAGAGCATATATGTGCATATTTGCCCACTCGTACACATGCATCCATAATGATGTCTCTGTATGTCCATCTGCAAGTGTATTACTCTAAATGGAGTCACACTGCTGTCTGGACCTTCATCCAATACCATGTGGTTCAATTTTGCCTTCCCTGACGGCTGGTCTGTACCTCCTACACCAGTCAAGAGAAAGCTGGCTTCCACCATCCACCACTCATTGAGCTGTCACTTGACCCCCATCCATGAGAACAGTTCAGCCTGTGCCTGACACAGTGGGAAGCAACTCTACCAACCACAGCACATGCTTATAGAAAGTATCATTACATTATTACATTCGGTCTTCACTCTTGTCCCAAGTTTCTCAGGCCAGAAATGTTCCCTCCACCTCCAAGGTTGTACATTTGGACTTATATACCCCCACCCCAAATTCATAGTGAAAGTCCACCACCTCTCAAGTGATAATCTTAGGAAGAGGGTAGAACCTTCCAGAAAGCAATCAGTGCTTGTTCTAGTTCCATCCTGTTACTGTGTTAAAACACTCTGAACAAAAGCAACTTAAGGGGAAAAGAATTTATTTTGACTTCCGTTCCATCACTGAGGGAAGTCAGGGCAGGAACTCAAGTAGGAATTTGAAGCAGAGACCATGGAAAAATGCTATTTTCTGGCTGACCTATAGACCCATGCTTAGTTAGCTTTCTAATACAGCCAAGGACCACCTCTCTAGGGAATGGTGCCACCCACAGTGGGCTGGGCCCTCCTACATCAATTAACAATAAGACAATCCCCGCAGACACGCTCACAGGCCAATCTGATTTGGTCAGTCTCTCAACTGAAATGCCTTTCTCAGATGATTTGATTCTAGGCTGTATCAAGTTAACAGTTAAAGGAGTTAAAAAAAAAAAAGAACTCAAAGGGATCCCTTGTTTCATCCACTGCATGAAGACACAGTAAGAAGGCATAGACTAAGAAATGGGTCCTCACTAAACATGAATCTTTAGGCAACTTGAGCTTGGACTTCCAAGTCTCCAGAACCATCAGAATGAGTTGTTGTTTATAAATCACACCATTAATGGTCCTCTCTTACATCAACCTAGATAAATAAAAATGATTATAGTATAGACAGATGCTTTGACCACAATATCCATTCCATCCTATATCCATCTGGTAGCATCTCATTCAAGTCAAGGGCACAGGCCCTTCCATACATGTGTGTTGGGCTCCATGAGCTCTGTATAGAGAGTCAAGGGTTTCTGGAGTACAGTTTGGGGGCATCTGCCATTCAGAGAAAAGGATAACACTGGTGCCATCTCCTTCAGTTCTGTGGGGCTGACACAAGCTGATGCTTGTGAAGCTCTTGGACACACATCTCAGATGCCCAAAGCTGTCCTCCAGTATCAGTCCTCCCAGTTATCGTCCTCTTGGAACGAGAGCAATCTGGCTTGAGTTCCTGCTGCTTCAGCCCTTGGAATGCCTTCTTCTTCTGAAAATAACAGTGCAGCCCATTTGTACTGAGGGGTTGATGGGAATATTTCCTCTCATTCACACAGGACCCCACTAAGGTCTACAATTATCCCCATTTTGCCAAGGAAGAAGTTAAAGACTCGGAGATGCCGTCCATGGTCTATTACTAGACAGTGCTAGAACCAGTGTCCATCAGTCCTTCCCTTCTCCCACCACCAACTCACCATGCCAAAAGCTGTTCATCTGCCAGGGAGCATCTCAGTGGATATGCTCCGGGGCCACATCCAGTGACTCTGGGAATCCTTTGGCTTCCCTGGAGTCCATATCCATTGCTAATTTACCATGTCAGTCTTCTGGCTCAAAGGTAGTGAAGGCAGGAAGTGAACAGCCGAAGGAGGGTGCAGCTTCCACTCTTGGACTAATCCGTAGCCAGATGTAGGCTGACCCTGCGATCATTGTTGTCATAGTTTCTGTCAACGTGACACAAACCTCAGCATAGCTGAGAAGAGAGACTCTGTGGAGGAATCGCCTCCATCAGATCGGCCATGTTGCTGTGTCTGTGGGGCATTTTCTTGATTACTAATTGGTGGAGGAGGACCTAACCTACTGTAGGTGGCGCCATCTCTGGGCAGATGGGCCTGGGCTGTAGAAGGAAGGTAACTGAACTGAAGAGCAGCATCCTGTGATCTCTGTCTCAGTTCCTGCGCCCAGCTTCCTGCTTAAGCTCCTGCCTTGGCTTTCCTCAGAGATGGGCTGTGTCTTGGTGACAGTTCTGTTGCTGCGAAGAGATGCCATAAAATAGAGCGTTTAATTGGGGACTGGATTCCAGGGGTCCAAATGTGTCCCGGGTTCTCCCCAGCATACATCACCCCTCACCCAGTCAGTAGCTACTGGGCACCTACTGCATGTTGAGTCCCATTGGAATTGTGTGCCCAGGGGATGGAGCGAAGCATGTTCCCTGTTTTTAGGGCTTCTCCTCCATCAGGACAGGTTAGATGAGCACAGTGCCAAGGAAAGGGGGAAGAGGGAGCAGGGCAGGGCAGGGCAGTCCGCGTAAGTCCAAGAAGGTGTGCTGCACGGGAGCCACATTCAAATGAAGCCTGAAAGATGACCTGGGAAGGAAAGGTGGTAACATAGGCTGCCAGGGACAAAGGGGAAAGTGAGTGTGTGGGACAGGAGCCATGTGTGGGCAAGCACCAAGAAGGAGGGCAGCCGTGGCTGCAAGGCAGGCAGAGGTCACAAAGCCTCCCCAACTCTTCACCGTGAGAAAGTAATCACTTCCTCCCTAAGATCATTTTTTCCCTATATTTTAAAACCTGTAAAAAAAATTCCAGAATCACTAGGTGGTACACTGAAAGTTTGTTCAGACTCACAGTTCCACGGGTTTTAGCTCATGGTTACTCGTCTCTGTTCCTTTGAGCCTGTGGTAACACAGTCATGAAGGCTACCCACCTCACAGTGGCCAGGAAGCCAAGAAAGAAGCAAGAAGGTCTTGGGTCCCTTCAAGGGCATGACCCCCAAGACCTAACTTCCTCCCCCACCCCCCGGCACCACTTGCTAAAGGTCCCCACACCTCCCAATAGCACCATCAGATGCTAAAGGTCAAGCCTTAGCATGGGAGATCTGGAATGGGGACACTGTAGGACCAAAACTTGTGCCATTTTATCTGATTTTTAATCTGGGGCCTGGAAACATGGCTCAGCAGTAAGAGCATTTTATTGCTCTTGCTGAGAACCAGGGTTTGGTTCCCAGCATCCAGATGGCAGTTAATGGGCTTCTGTCACTCCAGTTTCTGTGTATCTGATACCCTCTTCTGGACTCTGTGGGCATCACGCACATGTGTATGTGGGCCAGATGTTTAAAACATCTCCTAACCACCAAAGTGAAGAAGGACAGCAGATGAGTGACAGACATCCCCAGTGACCTCAATGTATGGTTTGTTCTAACCCAGGAGAACCTCCATCTCTGGAAACTGGAAGGCCAACACAGGCTCTGCCATGCTGGAGCAGGTGGCCATGACCGAGAGGTAAGAGACAAGGGGTGTGTGGAGAGAGGCACCAGCATCCATGGAACGGCACTCCATCCACTTCCCGGTTTGCTCTGCTTTATGGTCAGCAGCAACAGCAGGGCACCTGTCAAAATAACATTTGCAGACGGTACGAGTTCAGAGGAGGGAAGTGGTTTGCCCCGCGCTCTGGAGGTAACAGCGGAACACTGAGGTCTTGGCCTCAAGTCCAGGGATCTTTTGGGGCCTGCCCTGCTGCCTCAGTAAGAGAGACTGAAGCCTTCACCAGTCCCCAGTCATTTGCAGATAACTGGGAGGAAGCGTGGTTATTAAAACATCATAAAAATGGAGATGGGCCTTCCTCAGACCACAGGAAGAGAGAAAAGCCACTTAAATTGTGAGTGCTTTGGGGTGCACTGTGGCTGAGGGACCTACAGGTCTCTGTCCCTTTAAGCACTGCTGTATGGCCTCCTCAGCTGAGGGGGCTGAGCACCTGCTCTCCGTACAAGTCACACACACACACCTTCCCTAGGACACTGGAGCCTGCTGCATGCCACAGTGTGCTGAGCAGTAAAGAGGCCAAGGCAAAGGGAACTGATTCCCTCCTCTAAGAACCGCGGGTCAGCAGCAAGCACCAGAACAGAGCATATTAGTTTGTGCTTTGGGAATTAGCCTTTGTTGAGGAAAACTTGAGAGGCATGTTTTCAGGAGAGACCTAAGACCCCACCTCCACCCGCTCCATTGAAATCATTTCTTTCATGGCTGTGTTGGATCACACTTTTTCCAACAACGGTTCACAGCATCACCAGGCTTAAAGCCTCAGTGTCTAGTCTGACAGAAAGAAAGCATCTTTCCCCGTCATTTCGTCCAAAAACCTGGAATAGAACCTTATTGGCTGCTTAGCCGTCATATGATCACCCCTAAGCCAATCACTGGCTGAGAAGGCTGCAGGTCCATGTTTGACAAAACCTATGGCCAGTTTCTACTCTAGAGGTTGGAGTGGGGCCAACCTCTGCAGCAACCATGGCTGAGACCTGGGAAGGGAGGTACCGCTGCATACTGAGCAGTCTTTAGTAGGAGGGAAAGTGACGGCCCCACCTGCGCTAACGACAACCATCTTTCCCCACTTGTCTAAGGGATGACACAGTTGCAGCCGAATGCAGTAATGCTAGGACAGCATGCCCTCAACCCTTGAGGCAGGAGGGAGAAGGGGCACCCAGTGAAATTTAGGGAAGGAGAGGCTGGGAGTGGCTCCTGAGGGAATGGGTGCCAGCATTCCATCCTAAAGAACGAGCGATAACCTGAAGGATCTAGCTCTCCTTTCATCTCTACAACTATGTCACAGGCACTCACTGCAGTCTTAGAGCTGCGCCTTGGAGAAAGTGGTGGGGAAAAGAGACATCAGCCCTGGCCCTGTGAACTTCCAGCTCAGGGTCTATAAGCTCAGAAAGCCAGATGAACCGAGGTGAATGCCCCTGCCCCTTCTAGATAAGCTAAGAGACAGTTCTGAACTTCTTCAACTAGAAGATGAAAGCAAGTTTGCATGCCATCAGAAAGGCTAACCCCAGCACAGGCCCCTGCCAGCGTGGAAGGCTAACCCCAGCACAGGTCCCTGCCATGGTGGAAGGCTAACCCCAGCACAGGTCCCCGCCAGGGTGGAAGGCTAACCCCAGCACAGGCCTGCCAGGGTGGAAGGCTAACCCCAGCACAGGCCCTGCCAAGGTGGGTACCTGCCCTTCTCAGCCCTAGCC
Source organism: Peromyscus eremicus (assembly GCF_949786415.1). Classification (NCBI taxonomy): domain Eukaryota; kingdom Metazoa; phylum Chordata; class Mammalia; order Rodentia; family Cricetidae; genus Peromyscus; species Peromyscus eremicus. The sequence continues at coordinate 43,683,579 of NC_081434.1, forward strand.
CAGCTGCTGCTACAGCTTCCATCTGGGAACTCCCTTGTACTGGCTGGTCTTGTGGGGTGTACCAAGTACCAGGGACACCCCTCCCACAGGGGAGAATTCATGGACAGCCGGTGCCCTCTTCTTCATGCCTTTCCCAGGAAGTCTTACCTCTCCTCAGAAGTTTATGGTGGAGATCTACAACACACCACCATCCACAGGGGTGACTCCACAGGAACATTCACAGGACAGGGTCTGCTCAACCTAGCATGCACTGTCCCTCAGACAGCCATGAGCTGTGCTCATGGCCTGGACAGAACCCCCCAGTCCCATTTCTATAGTTCCAAAGCCCCTGGAGTCCCTTAAGCAGGCCCAGGCCCTATGTGGTTCACCTCTTGTGGGGTAGCCTGAGTCCTGAGCAATTTTCATTCAGTTTGATTAGTGCTAGTCTACCTGGTTGAAGGGGGACCTTTCCAGTATTTCCTGGCCCCTGGGGCCCCTGCCCCTGGGATAATGCACACACATGACCTACATGTTCATCATTTGAAAATAATCTCTGGAAACCAGTTGCCTCCAGTCCTAAGTCTAGACTTCTATCTCTCATGAGAAGAACCTGACTCATGAGTGTGTCTCAGGCATCATGCTCCATGAGCACGTTGTGTCCCATGAGTCAGCCACCAGCGTCAAATACAGTAGCTCTAACACCTGGCCCCCAGAAGCCTCTCAAAGCCCCAAGGATCAACGTTGTCGCCAAATGTGGCTGCACATCGGTCAGAGCGTTGTATGAAGCATTGAGAATAGATAGAGGCCTCCCAATGACACAGGGTAGAGCCCAGAAGCTGGCCGTTCATAGGTACATGGGCTTCGCTCTCCTTGTGAGTCCCAAGAACAAGAAGCATCAAATAAAGGAAACTGAGGCACCAGGAAGGAGAGGTTCATCCAAAATCACTAAGGAAATAACAAACATCCAGATCACAGGCCGGGGAGACAGATCGGTCCATAAAGTACTTACCACACAAGCATGAGGGCATAGGTTTGATCCCCAGATCACACATGAAAAAGCCAGGCAGGTATGGAAGCATGCAGCTGTGATCCCAGCCCTGGGGAGAAAGAGATGGGAGGATCCTAGGGCTCACTCGCTCGCCAGCCAGACTACACACTGTTCAGCACATTCCACGTCCAGTGGAAACCTTGTCTCAAAAAATCAAGGTAGAAGGCTCCTGAGAAACAACACCCAAGGTTCACTTTGGACCTGCCACTCGTGAGGGTGTACATGTGCTCCTACCCAACACGTTTGCTTACGACCTGGACGCAGATTGGAAGCCAGACTGTTAGTTGTTAACTCTCTCGGCCTCTTCATCTGAAAAACTGACCTCAACCCTCCCTCCTTGATCAGTTTGTGCTGGGGTGAGAAGCAATGAGGAGCTAGCCTGCCGGGCACAGAATGGGTCTTCATCCCGCCGCCGCCGCCGTCTGCTCCCAGCATGCTCCTGGCTGCAGCTGGATGAGAGAACGAGGTTGGAGATCTAGAGGAGCATGACCGTGTTACTGCACTGCTGCGTAACCTTGGAGAGAGCCCTTCTCTTGGGCCTCAGTGGGCCGGGGTTGATAGGGGAGCAGTTAGTGAGTTCTTAGAAATCGTCAGCCATGCTCGCTGCTCCTCATTCCAGGCCACATGGCTCAAACACACAAATAGATCTGAGAGCTGGAGTGTCCAGTGTGACCCTAGAGAGTGGGGAGAGAAGCGGGGACATTGACACAAAGTCCCCTGTGACTCCCAAATCCAGGCCACAAGGAAAGCCAAGTGCATGCCCAGAAGATCTCCCCAGATACAACCAACCCCTTGTTGTAGGGTCAAAGTTCACAGCCCAGATCTGTCCCCAGCAAAGCAAACTGGCCCTGCAGCTGTCAGTCACTGGAAGAGGAACAAAAGCAATTGGTCCAGAGGGCCAGGCCCCCAGGCAAGTCAGGAGCTGTCTGAAGGAGCTCCCCTGCCCCCCACTCTCCCCTGCTCGGGGAGAATGAGGCCCTTTGTCCCCCAAGGCTCTTGTCTGGCTGGGGCTCTGAGCAGGGAGAGTAGCCTGGAGGGATTTTTAGAGTCCTTCAAATAGCTTTCCCAAGGGAAAAGGGCTGCAGGGGTGGCTGGGAGTCCGGACGGCTCTGGATTGGGCAAGGCAAGCTTCATATTGCTGCAGAGCCAAGGTCCTGGAGCAGCAAAAGGGTGGCCGTGGGTCTCTGAGACCTCTTGGTTCTTATCCCTTTCCTCCTCCATCCTCTCTCCCTGCTTCCTGAGTGCCCCTACCCTTGGTCTTCCTTCACTGCTGTCTCCTTCTGACCTCTTACCTTGCTTCTTACCCCATGCTCACTGTCAGTCTGTCTGTCTTTGCAGGTACAGGCTATGGGTGGACAGCTGCTCAGAAATGTTCGGCGGCCTAGACATATGTGCTGTCAAGGCTGTCCACAGCAAGGATGGCAGAGATTATATCATCGAGGTGAGGAATGGAGCAGGGGGTTCCAGCCTGGACCATCCCAGCAGGAAAAACTCCAAGATGACCCCCAGCATGGCAGCCATGTCCTGGCTCCTGGCCTGCCACGTGTAGCTCAGGGCATAGGGAGCCCCTCCCAGGGTGCTTCACGCACCCACCTCAGCTGCAGCAACAGAGGGAGCCTTCCTGCTCAGCACCCTGACCTCAGAGTTCAGACTCAGGGTACAATTTTTCCTAACATGTCAAGCTAAGAGTCCACAAGCTTCTGGGCCAGTGTCCAGTGTCCTCGGTGTTCAAGGATATGACGTGAATGCATTTCCTTTCTCACCGTGCAAGGGTTCCATTCTTAAGTTCTTTCAACTTAACAAATGAAATTCTGAGGCAGCCTGGAACACAGTAGATACAGAATTTGCAAGAGAAGATAACAGAAAAGCAAAGGGACACCATTGTACAGGGTATGGCTGGAGGGACAGATGAACTACCAGAAATAGAGTTGTAAGAGATGTTCACAGATGGGCACTGGGACCCAGAACCACTCCAAAGACCCTTCTGCAGCCATGCATCCCTCCATCCCACAGTATCCTCTTCCCTCTACAACCCCTTCCTAACCTCCTCAGGGGCTCCTTTTCCTCTCCCCTCCCAGCCTCCAACAGTTCTGCAGCTTTAACCTAAAACATCCCTGCGGCCTCAGGGCTCCCCTCCAATCCCAGCTCCCAGCTCCATGGTTGTGCATGGTCCTTTCAGCTCACTCCTTCCATGGGCCTCACTTCTCAGTCTATCAGGGAGGAACGGGCTGACGCCAGGCCCAGACACATGAGGGAAGCCCTGTGGCCACCCTCCCCTGCAGCTGCCTCTCCACGGGTGTGGGCTGGGATGACCTCAGTAGCCAGCCAGTCCTCCAGTCCCGCATGTCTGCCCCACTGCCCAAGGACCAACAAGCAAACAGCACCAGGTAACTGAATGGGCAGGAGTATGGTAATGCAGGAAGGTGTACCACCAGGTCAGGAAAAGGCTGCCTTGGCAGTGGGAGCCCAGGACCAGAGACCGTCTCACTAGCTGCCCCCCCCCCCGCCCCCAAAAAGGCTGGATGCTACCGCCAGGTGAATGGGCATCTCTGTGCAGGACTGCGTCCTCACCTCAAGTCAGAGACCACTTTTCCTCTGACCATTCCCAGAACAGATGTGAGTCGAGGGCCTCTTCACTTGGGACATCAGCAGCTCCTGGTAAACCACCCAACTCTGCCTTCCCTCACTAGGACACTAGATACGACTGGTTGGGACTCACACACACTCATTTCTTCACTCTGGGCACCAGGCTCTAAGCCAGATAAATGGGGCTCAGATGTGTCAACAGAGTAGGAGAGGGCTGCTATCCCATTAGGAGTGACCCCAGGGGTCAAGAGAGCTGGCTTAGAGTCAAGAGCTCTCATTGCTCTCGCAGAGGACCTAGGTTTGGTTCTCAGCACCCACATGGTGGCTCACAGCTATCCAGAATATGCACACACATACATACATGCAAGCAAAACACTCATACAAACCAAATAAATAAATCTTTAAAACGTGAAAAGAGCAGCATGAACTGCTTCCCTCCTCTCTTGGTTCAACACCACACACATACACACACATCACACACACACACACACACACACACACACACACACACACACACACAAGTGAGCTCGTCTCTGAAATCCCTCCACTTTCACAAAAAGCTGTCTATACCCAGAGGCCCCAGTTCCAGACACTTAGGGGCTGGGAGGATGTCAGAAATGAAAGACACTTCACATTTAAAAACAAACAAACAAAAAAGCCACTTTGGGTCTTCTAAACACAAGAAAACAACTTTTCAAAAATGTTCCAGAAAAATCTCAAACAAATAAAAAAGATGGCTTTCAGATTTGGGGTTTTTTTTTCCCTCAGAAACATTAGGGAATTGTTTTCCTTTGGGGTTTGGGATGGGATCAGGAAGAGAGGGAGCCTGTTCCTAGGAATAAAAAAAAATGTATTTTTTCCCAGTAAGGGGGAAAGAGGCAGCAGAGATCCAAGAACACTGTCTCTCAGCCACCTCTGTGTGAGAGCACAGCGTTTGTGCGGCACATTCAGTGAGGGTGCTCGGGGGGAAACACGCTGAACCTTGTCCTCTCTGACCTGGCCCAGGGGATGACCTTGCTCACTGGGAAAAAATGTTTCCCTGGGGGGAGTGACGGTCCACTTCCTTTGGCTGTGTCCACTACGGGGACTCCAGGTCCTGACCTCAGGCTCCGTGTCGTGTCTGTTTTCCACTGCAGAGAATGTGGGGACAGTCCAGGGCAAAGCAGCAGGCATGGTGGGAGGAAGAACCACAGGCCAGGTGCCAGGAGCCCAGGACCCCTGGAGACAGGCCCTAGGACAGTCATAACTGCTGATGGAGACTGCCTGTGACCCAGGCAGGAGTTCCATTTAGGGACAGTTTACAGGACCTTCTGGGATCCATATCCATGCCCTGGTTTGTGTTTCAGTCCCCGAGGCACACTGGGTGCTTGTACCCACAATTCCCTGAAAATTACAGCCAGGAGGGTCTTAGCAGCTGCCTGAACCCTTAGTTGACGAAAAGTAGACCCAGAGAAGACAAGAGACTTCCCCTAGTACGTCCATAGCAGAACACAGGCTTGGAACCCAGGCTGCCGCATCCAAAGCCTTACCACAGAGCCACCCAGTGCTTGGTGAGAAGATCCCTGCTGCCCTAGAACCTCCCAGTCTGACCTCGGTTTCTTCACTCTGGTGAGGACAATCAGAATAACCATAAGCCTCAAAGATTGTTGTTGTTGTGAGATAGGGTCCCATGTAGCCCAGGCTGCCCTCAAATTCGATATGTAGGAAGACCTTGAACGTCTCCTGTCCCTGCCTCCATCTCCGGAATGCTGGGATTATAGTGCTGGGGATGGAAGCGAAGGCCCCAAACATGCTAAGTGAGAGCACTCTACCACATCCCGGGCAGCAAAGTGCTGCTCTAAGATAGAGCTGATGTCACCTGTACCCGGCTCTTAGAATAGTGCCCCGTATCTCACCAGTGCCCAGTGAAACTGTCCTGTCAGGGCCTTCCCAGGGTGAACACAGGACACCCCTGACTCCCTAGGCTTACAGATGGCAAACGATAGTTCTGGGACTAAGCTCTCCAAAGGGACAGTCATGTGAGCTCAGCAAAGACACAGGTACAGAGGGGCTCCTAGGAACTTGTGGGGTCCCGAAGGGGCTTCTGGCTGACTAGGTATTTCATGATGGATAAGGAGTTGGCTAGGTGAGGGGTGGGCACAGAGAGTTGGGTACAGGATCTGGAAATGAGACTGTCTGATTACCCCAGAGCTGGGCAAAGGGCAAAGACGGTTTGACAGGGTGAGGCAGGTGACAGAGGAAGACTGGATTCCTGCAGGAGAGGAGAGAGGTAGTCAGCACAGGTCTGTCACAGGTCTACCAAGACTTTGTGTTCCCTTAAGACTGTCAGCTGCCTGTGCCTAGTGATCACCTGGCCCACTGGCTCTCATCTCTGAGCCTCAGTTTCCCCATCTATTATAAAAGTAGACTAGGCCAACATGACCCTCCAGGACTGTCACCCCTCTTCCGTAAGAACAGCCTGGTTCCCAGGGAATGAGATTCATGTCGGGACTGCATCCTGCCGGGGGCCCTGTCCTCTTCTGTCTTCTCCATAAACCCTGGGTCACTTCCAGCCTGCGTCCAATTTTTGGTTGTTGTTGTGATTGAGCCCCATTACTGTTCCCAGCTCTGAGGACATTGTCAACCTTGGGCCAGAAGAGAGGGGGCCAGTCCCAACCCTGGGAGGAAGCTGGGGTGGGAAATGAGGGGGCGGAGACCGACGCCCCAAAGAAAAGTACAGAAAAGGTCAGCACGTGCTCCCCCGGCCCTGGTCACGTTGCTGGACTCCGGCATGTGGAGGCTGAGTTGAACTGAATCCAGAAGTCTGTTGAGAAGGAAACAGAACAGATGTCTACTGGGGACCCAGGCAGCAGGAAGAGCACAGCTGAGCTGTTTGCATGGAGGACATTGCCATCTAGTGGTCATTCTGTTCTGAGCTCAGCGTCAACACTCCCAGAACAGGAAGCCCTTCAACTTCCTTTTCCTCCCCCAGGTCATGGATAGTTCAATGCCCCTGATCGGAGAGCATGTAGAAGAGGACAAGCAGTTAATGGCCGACCTTGTCGTCTCCAAGATGAGCCAACTCCTGGTGCCAGGCAGCATGGTGCCCTCACCCCTGAGACCTTGGGTAAGGCTCCCTCGAGAACAAAGGGGATTAGTGCCTCCGGAATGAAAACCCCCAGGATCCAATGGAGATAACCCCAGGCAGGCATCGTATAGGACAATGGGGTGGGGACAGGGGAGTGCCGGAGCCCTTCCCCCCTTCCCTCGTCCCCCAAGAAGAAAACTCCTGTCCCATCAGCCTTTGCACAGATTGTTGACAGTGTTGATTTCTGTGTCCCCATCTTGGGCCTGAGCTTGGGTGTGTGCACCTGTGTGTGTGTGTACACATGTGTCCTGTGTTCCCCAAGCACAAGTCAATAGAGACTATTGTGTCTCCTGCTTCCCCACTCCCCAACCCGGCAAGCTCCCCCACCCCTCCTCTGCAGAGGCCCCACCAGGGACTACCAGACCCTCTTCAAAGAATGTACCAGCTGGCCGGCCCCCTGGAAAAGCAAGTTTCAAATCCTCCTCCAACCCCAGTCCCTGCTTCTCCCACAGAGACTCATCCCTTCATAGCCATGGGGATAGGAGTTAAACTCAAGGAGCTAGCAGGAGGGAGAGGGCATATGCAGCATCCTCCATGGCTGGGCTGAAAATCTGTCATGAGGGACACTGAAGAGTCATGCATCATGGGTCTTACATCAGTGATATTTTAAAAAGATAAAATAAAACTGTATAAGGCCTTGACTCCCACCCAGAAACTCTGTCTGCCACAGGCTTCCTTTCTCTTCTCTCGCTCTAGGGTCCACAAACTAAACTTGCAAAATCTCCTGGGCAAGGCCAGCTGGGTCCTCAGCTAGGACAGCCGCAGCCAAGGCCACCTCCACAAGGTAAGACTCAGGACAGCCACTGAGAAACACTGCATCAATGAGGATGACTGGGGAGGTGGTTCAGCAGGGAAGAGCACTTGCTGTGCGAACGTGAGTTCAAATCCCCAGCACTCACGTAAATAAGCTGGCCATAGCCAAGCATGCCTGTAGCTCCAGCCCTGGAGGAAGGGAGGAACAGGCAGCTCTCGGGAACTTGTTGACCAGCGCAGTCTAGCTGGAATGGCAGACTTTGGGTTCTCAACCTGTGGGTCATGGCCCCCCGGGGGTCACAGATGGAATAACCTGCATATCAGCCAATTTCATTACAGTTCATAACTGTAGCAAATTACAGTTATGAAGTAGCAATGAAATAATTTTATGTTTGAGAGTCACCACAGCATGAAGAACTGTATTAAAGGGCCACGGCATAAGGAAGGTTGAGAACCACTGGTCTACAGGGAGTAAGGTAGGACCCAAGGGTGTGTGCATAGACACAGAGCGATTAAATAATAACTAAATCAATAAAAATGTGTTGCTGAAGACACCTAGAGCAGTGGTTCTCAACCTTCCTAATGCTGTAGCCCTTTAATACAGTTCCTCATGTTGTGGTGACCCCCAACCATAAAATTATTTTCATTACTACTTCATAATTGTAATTTTGCTCCTGTTATGAATCATAATGTAAATATCCGTGTTTTCTGATGGTCTTAGGCGAACTTGGAGAAAGGGTCACTTGACAACCTCCAAGGCGTTGTGGCCCACAGGTTGAGAACTGCTGGTCTAGACAATCCATCCTGATCCTTTATCTTTGGGCTGTGCACACTCCTCCATCTGCAGGATGAGGAAGTTAGGAGGGCTGCTGTCCCCTTAAGGTCGGGAAGGAGTTAGGAAGAGAGTGCAGTGGGGCTGCCAGGCCTGCTGGGGCCATTCCCTTCTGTCCCCATTCCCATCCTCACAGCCACTTTGCAGAGGGAGCATCAGTGTATCCCTTTCCCCAAGTAGGAAATCGAAGCTTTGCCCAGAAGACACAATGAAAGATGGCAGGTTTTCAAGCCTGGACGCTCAAACCTTCTGGGAAATGTTATTTCCAGCCACTAGTGGTGCCTGAGTATACATTTGTGAGCCAACCAGCCAGAGTGAGAAAGAGAAAGAGAAAAAGAAGCCCAGAACATTATACCCGCAACTGCTGACATTCTTTCACAGAACCATCCTTGATCTACTCCAAAAGAGCCATGGCTTGTTAGAGGGTGGATTCGGGATGGACAACAAGAGCGGGGAGAATCATGAGACCAGCTAAAGACTTGCTGGAGGAAGGTCACGTGTGGAGGGTTTCCCACGCATGGGCTCCAGGGGAGCACCTGCCAAGCATGTCCCTTGTAGCAGATCAGTGTGCTCAGCCTGGCTGCTCTGGGCCAGATCGGGCTTCAGAGCAGCTTGGCATGGAGATGCCCTCCTTACAATCTCGACAGAAGGCCTTTCCATCCTGTCCTGAACTTTCTAGTCACATCTATTAAAGCGACAGATTCATTGCTTCTTGGGAGGAATGGGCCTCGGACACCAGATGGCTTCCTCTTCCACAGCTCTCTGTGAAAGAACCCCTCCTCCTTCCCTTCATCCCTTTCAGCCTTCTCTCCTTCTTTCCTTTCCCCATTACTCCATTTACTTAACATAATCCTCCAGATTAGCTTACTTTCTCATATAAATGCCTTTGAAATTGACTGCCCCTAATATTCTCCAAAAGTATGCACAATAGTCAAAATTATATTTAACCGTGGACTAAAAGTTACCATTATTTGTCAAAATCCAGTTAGGTAGCATTTTAATTCTCAGTATCTGTGGTCCCATAGTCTTCTCAGAATATAACAAACAAGGCATGATGAGTCCCAGCACAAAAGAAACTGAGACAGGAGGATTATTGTGAGTGTGAAGCTAGTCTGGACTACCAGGTGAATTCAGTGCCAGACCAGCCTGGGTTACAGTATGAGATCCTGTCTCAGAAGAGGGAGAGTTTCAGTGTCAAAAAAAGGACAGAGATTGACCTCTAACCTTCACATGCAGGTTGGTACCTGTGCATACAGCTATGCACGAGCACACACACACACTCACGCAGGTTTGTACCTGTGCATACAGATGTGCACACACACACACATACACACACACACACACACACACACACTCATGCAGGTTTGTACCTGTGCATACAGATGTGCACATGCACACACACACTCATGCAAGTCTGTACCTGTGCATACAGATGTGCGCGCGCGCGCGCGCGCACACACACACACACACACACACACTCATGCAGGTTTATACCTGTGCATACAGATGTGCACACACACATACACACACACACACACACTCATGCAGGTCTGTACCTGTGCATACAGATGTGCACACGCACGCGCGCGCACACACTCATGCACGTTTGTACCTGTGCATACAGCTATTCACAAGCACACACACACTCATGCAGGTCTGTACCTGTGCATACAGATGTGCATGCACACACACACACTCATGCAGGTTTGTACCTGTGCATACATATATGCATGTACACACACGCACACACTCATGGGGCAGAGGACATATAATAACATATCCCAAACTGTGTTCATTCCAGAGGCCAAAGTTAGCCTCCCCATTTCTTTCTGAGTCTTTCTCCCAAAGGTTTGTTTTATTCTCTGTAGTGACAAGTCTCCACAGCTCGAATAACTCAGAACCCTTTACATTAAGAACAGAAACATTTTGTGGACGATAACCTGCTAGCCACACACAGGGCTTGTCCACCCATCTTTCTTACTGCGCTGGTTTACTTCTTTTTTCTGGGGAAAATGGGGAGAGTTCAACAAAAGGAGATGGCAGACGTTCACCCCTGTGTTCCCATCATGAAACACCTGAACTCAACTCTAAAAGGAGAGAGGCTTTATCGGCTCCTGTTTCAGAGGTCCAGGCACGTGGCCCTGTGTTTGGGACCTGTGACGACACAGTATTCACAGCAGAGGGAACATCACGGAGGAAGACAGTTTGCTCGTGGCAGCAGAGACGCAGAGAGGGAGGGATTAGGTCCCCAGGGGCATACCTTCCGTCCACTTCATCCCCAGAGTGACACAAACATGGGCGACACCTCTAACACGTAGAGCTCTGGGGGCCGTTAAGACAACACTGAAGCAAACCCTGTATAATGAACAGCAGTGCTCTCCCGGCAGTATAGTATGCATGCGTTCAGTCCAGTTCCTCGGCACCACCTTTCGGGTTCAGGTGAGTGGTGACAGTGTAGCAGGAATCTTAAAAGTTCTTACTAATAAAATCAAACCTGAGGCCAGTTATTGGGGTGAACACTGGAAGATCAGAGACAGAACAAGCCACAGCCACCTCACCTGACCAACTTCTCAGCTGATCTTGTTTCTGCAGACTGGAAGCCTCTGTGTCCTCATATCCGAATGGCTCTCAGCTGAACTGTACTGCTCAAAACCTAAAAGATTAACCAGCCAAATGCTTAACCAGCCAAATGCTTCTAGTTTCTGGTCTTCACGCCTTATATATCTTTCTGCCTTCTACCATCACTCCCTGGGATTAAAGGCTCGCTTCTTGGGATTAAAGGCATGTGTCTCCATGCCTGGCTGTTTCCAAGGTGAACTTGAACAGATGGATTTCTGCCTCTGGAATGCTAGGATTAAAGGCGTGTGCTAACACTGCCTTTCCTAAGTATCTAGTGGCTTTTCTGTTCTCTGACCCCAGATAAGTTTATTAGGGTACACAATATTTTGGGGGAACACAATACCACCACATGACACCCCTTCGAACCTCAATTTCCCCGGTGACAATGGAGGAAATAACAGCTTCCATGAGGAATAATGAGGACTTGCCCATAGGAGAGCACTGACTCATTAGAGGGCTCAGTCCTCACTGCTAATAACGTACAGCTAATGGCAATGATGCGGCTCTTCCTAGTAATACCTGCTGTCTTACCAGCAATTCTAATTGAGACTGCTTTTCTGACACATGAAGCCCTTCTCCCCTCTGCCTGACAATAATAATAGTTACAAATGGTCCCAGGCTCTATATTCACCCCTGGCCCTGCCACCTCCTTTCCCTCGCTTTCCAAGACTAACTCTTTAAACCTTTGAATGGCACCTCTTTAAAAAGAAGAGAGTAGCCAGGCAGTGGTGGCACACGCCTTTAATCCCAGAACTCGGAAGAAGAGGCAGACAGATTATCTGTAAATTCAAGGCCAGCCTAGTCTACAGAGTGAGTTCCAGGACAGCCAGAGCTATACACAGAGAAACCCTGTCTAAATAAATAAATAAATAAATATCGGAGAGCTAGTGTATTCTAATCTCCTCTCTGGCCCAGAGGAGAAGCAGCTTGATAAAGAGAGATTATTTTAGGAACATGTAGCTAAACTCCATGTGGGTGAGTTGAAAAATAATTAATTTAAAAACAATTGAGGCAATTAAAGGAAATGTTCAGTGAATTACCACGCAGACTGAAAATAACTAAGCCAACTTAAAAAGTTTTTACCAATTTCTATAAATAACAGAATCACATTATTAGCTTGTTTTAAACTCATTTTCAAGCTCAGTGAACATGAAGTTTTCTTTTAATAAACTTTATCTTTTTAGGGTCAATTCTGTGCTTAGGAAAACATTATATATACAAAATATTTTCTGTATATGCCCAAATGAAAAATATGAAGTTGTTTGCTTTGCCAAAGAGCTGTAAGAAACAACCAACTTATCTCCTGATGGATCCCAGTGGTAAAGGAGAAACACATGGAATAGTCGATGAGTTAATGAACAAGGACACAGGTTTTCCAAGATAGTATCAACCCAGGGTTGCGGAGGGAGGGCTAAGACAAAAGGAGAAAACAGATGTTTTGTTTGACCTGCGCTGGGTTGAGAAAACACAAAAGTGGTCAACATACAAAACTCGTGAAACTTCTTAAACACCCAGATTTTCTCTCAAGTCTCCCACCCCTTCTACTGCTCACTCTCTAGCCTCTCCGGAAGCACAGATGTTCGAGACATACCCAACATCCCCTGGTGGTTAGTAAGGGCTGTCACCTTGGTCACAGAGGGACTTGCCATTTGCCTCAGGGCCTTCTCTTCCCTTCTTCATTTTCAGAGACAAGAATCCATTTCCTTGTGTTCACTGTCTTTAGAAAGAGAGGGAGAACTATGTCTTACACCAAGTGGGAATTAAGTCTTGGTATCTGAGATAGTGTCTCACTCTGAACACAGACTGGACTGACACTCACCATAGAGCCAAGACTAGCCTCAAATTTGACACAATCCTCCTGCCTCAACTGCCTAAGCGAGTCACTACACTTGACTCTATATATCTTCCTTCCTAATTACCTCTTCCTTTTCATATAAGGACTCCATGCCTATTGCATCAAAACCTCACCTTTAACCTTAATTACCTCCTTGAAGACCCTGTCTCCAAATGCAGTCACATTGAGTATTTAAGAAAACATATTCTGTCTATAACAGCATGTCCAATCCCTATCCTGATGCAACTGCCCGACGAATCCATCCCTGCATTGGAGTGTGAGGCCTGCCTGCACTCTGTGCAGCCTTCCAGTGTTTCCTTATTATATGGCTCCACACATCAATGCTCAAATGAAAAACAAATACGTCGGGCGGATCTCTGTGAGTTCGAGGCCAGCCTGGTCTACAGAGCAAGATCCAGGACAGGCACCAAAACTACATGGAGAAACTCTGTCTCAAAAAAACAAAAAACAAAACAAAAATATACATGCTATGTTAGAAACCGCTTTTTCTCTTTCTGTTTAGTGGTGTCTACTTAGCACATACTGTCAACAGGTGAGTTAATGTTACCCTGACATAACATATGACAATCGGCCCACACCCCATTATCTGGATTCTTTCTTGTGGCTGTTTTTGTTTTAACACAAGGTCTTACGTAGTCCAGGCTGGCCTTGAATTCTCTATATCAAGGATGACTTTGAAAGTCTGATCTTCTTGCATCTGCCTCCTGAACACTGGAATTACAGGCATGCACTGCCATGCCTAGCCACGCTGGAAATCAATTAAAGGGTTTCGTGCATGCTAGACAAGCGGGCTACCAATGGAACTACATCCCCTGCCATCCAGCTGTTTCCTGATGTTCCTAACCACGTCCCTGAGATCTGGCATCTATGTTGTTTTCCATTATAAACAACGTGTTTATATAAACATGTGTGTTAAGTGCACAGCCACATTTATTCCCAAAACAAATTAAAACTTAACCCTTTCTTCTGTGTGTAGGTGGCTCTCGTCAAGCTCAGTCTCCTCAGCCTCCCAGATCTAGAAGTCCATCCCAACAGAGGCTTTCCCCACAGGGCCAACAGCCTGTGAGCCCTCAGTCAGGCTCTCCACAGCAGCAAAGGTCCCCAGGTTCTCCACAGCTATCCCGGGCATCTGGTGGCAGTTCTCCAAACCAGGCCTCCAAGCCAAGCGCCAGCCTCGGCTCACATCCCCGGCCGCCTGTGCAGGGCCGCAGCACCTCCCAGCAGGGTGAAGAGCCCCAAAAGTCAGCACCGCCTCATCCCCACCTCAAGTAAGTGTTTGAAGTCTGAATGGGCAGAGAGTAGAATTAGAGTGTGTCCTAATTCTACTGATTCAGGGTCAGGAACTAAGAGACAAAGGACCGAACAAAACCTTGCCTAGAATTCGGAGAGGGGCAGGTGGACCTATAGAGTGGCATTTGTGTAGCAGGGACCAGCAATTGGGGAGTACAGATTAGGCTCCACATGTCCTCATGATCCCTGTATCAGTCACCACTTGCGATGTAACAAACAAATCCAAATTTATGTGACTAAAGCAAATCAGTTTCCTGCTTGTTCTAGTTTCCTGTTGCTGTGATAAAACGCTCCAACAAAAAGCAGTTTTAGAAAAGCTAGAAGATAGCTCAGTGGTTAAGAGCATTCTTCTAGAGGACCAGGGTTCAGTTCCCAGCACCCACATGGTGGCTAACAACCGTCTGTAACTCAATTTCCAGAAGATCTGACACCCTCTTCTGGCCTCTATGGGCTCTACATGCATATAATGCACAGAGATACATGCAGGCAAAGCACCCATGCACATAAAACACAAATAAAAATCTTGGAAAATTGTTTTCTAAACAACTTAGGGGAGGAGAGGATTTGTTTCAGCTTCCAGGTCACAGTTCACCATTGAGAGGAATCAGGAAGTGAACTCAAACAGGAACTTGAAGCAGAAACTATGGAGAAATGCTGTTAGCTCACTTGCTCACTCACCCCTAGCTAGCTCTCTCACATAGACCAAAGCCACCTGTCCGGGGAATGGTGCCGCCCACAGTGGCCAGGCCCTCCTACATGGATTAACAAGCAGGGCAGTCCTCACAGACATGCCCACCAGCCTCCCTTAGCTGAGGATCTAGAACAGGGACTGCCTGGTTTCTTAGCTAATGCTGGGAACTCTGTGAGAATAACTGGACCCTGACTTAGCCCACTAAAGCTAAAACAGCCCCACAAATTACAGGGCAGCCTGGGGTTGCGGGGGGAGGGGGGAGAATGGAAGCTGTGCATGCTCCCTACTTCTTACTGGAAGGTCTATCCAAACCAAATACTTGCCTCTGGGAATACCGATTTCAATACCTAAGAAAATGAAGGCAATACCTCCCACCTTGCAAATTCTAGGCTAACATCATACACACTGTGATGTCTGGCTTCTGGTCTCACCATCTTTTGATGACTGGGCTCAGCCAACCTTAGAGCCAGTCCCAGACTCATTCCCTTGGGAGTCCCAGCCATAACCATCCCCAAAACCTTGCTTTCTGTTTCAGCAAATCTCAGTCCCTGACGAACAGCCTCAGCACATCAGATGCTTCCCATCGAGGGACCCCAAGTGAAGATGAGGCCAAGGCCGAGACCATCCGCAACCTGAGGAAGTCCTTTGCCAGCCTCTTCTCTGACTAGCCCCACCTAAGCTGGAGGGCAGGAAGACTCAGTGACTGGAGCCTTTCTCTGGTTCCCTCCTTCTCAGCCTTGGTTCCTGGTGGAAACACGCTTCCTAGATGCCTCTGACCCAGGAACTGATGATCTATATGCATTCCCACCTCCTTGACCATGACATTCCAATGCCGTCTGACTGAGCTGTAGCCTTGAGAGCCCCTGGGTTCCTCAACACGGGCCTTCCAGACAGACAAGGCGTTATTACACCCACCATATGCTTGCTCCCCTGCCACTGGTACCGAGTGAGATGTCTATGTGGCTCGTTTTTTGCGTTCTTATTAGTGTTTTGCTTGCCTTTGGGCAGAGGCCCTCTTTGAGGCATTGACTCTCTTCCATCAAATGCAGACATTGTAGTCGGACCTCAGCAACTTAAGAGGCAATACTTTTTAATGATGTTTTTGCAAACAGAAATTGGGAAGCCCAGCCCAGGAGCCTACTACATACCTAAAGCAAGCTAGTGCCATCCTTGCCGGGAGCAGGCTGACAAAGGCCCCATCTCAGCTGGCCCTCACAGGGACCTTGATGGCAACGGAAAGAAGCTAGACCCTCTGCAACAAGTGGGGCCTTTCAGAACAGAACAGAGGGAACCACACACAATGCTACCCATGCTTAGAGCCAACAGCAAGAATCCAGAGGAGAGAGCCTGTGTCCCCTGTGGAGAGGGTTACAGGAGTGTGCCTCTCTGACCTCACACGGAATCTGTTCTTTTTCCTCCTTAAGGCTAGATGGGAAACCAGAGAGAGTGGATAGCTCCCTGTCGCAGGATCAGAAGACATGGTGATGGAGTCTGTATGGTTTGGCATTTTTACCTGCTCTGAACAAGGTGTCAATAGGCCACTCAGTTTCCAAAAGGTCTCCTGGTGAGACAGCCTCCAGAAACAGTGCGTGTGTTTCTCTTTAGGAGACACAGAATACAGAACACACATTGAAGCCTTTTGGAATTTCTTCCAGAAAAAGTTCCACTCCAATCTTGTTTTAGTCATTATGACGAAGATAGTTTGCCGCAGAGCTAGGCAAAGTGGTCCTGACTCCCCCTCCAGTGCTCCTTTGCTCCTTCCCTGACACCAGACCGCCTCCCGGATCACATCACCAAGCACCTGGTGCTAGAAATGCTGTAGGTGCCAGAACAGTGTCCTGGTCCCAAGACGACCCAGGACATCAGAACACAGCCATGCGAATCTGTACAGCCCTGCTGGCCACCTGTGGTACGCCTTCCTTGCACGGTGTTGAGGGAGGGAAGTTACTAACTACACAGCGTCTGCTTCTGCTTCTGCAGATTGCTTGGTGATCATCTGAGGCTTTTCCAAGTCTCCAGGAGTAGAAGCAGTCACTGTAGTTTCTGGGGAGTTTTCTGCTTGTTTTCTTGAAACAGACTCATTCAGCAACTCAGGCTGGCCTAAAACTTATATAGCTCATGCAAGTCTCAAACTCATGCTGATTCTCCCTCTTTATCAGCCTCCCAAGAGCTGAGACTGCACAAATAAACTGCCACATCCAGCGGTTCATCATCCTCCCAGCCCAGACTGGAGTGGCAGAGACAAGGGTAGAGACCCTCTCCTGCCTTGGCTCACTTAGAATCCTGCATTTCTGCAGAATGCACCTTCAAGCTGGTTTCCAGCAGGGATCAGCTCAGCATCCAAAGTGGCAGCTTTGGCCATGGCTGCAGAGATCCTTTTGGCCCTTGGGGTCACCCTCTTCCTTCTTGCCTTCTCCCTCCCTCATGATCAAGTCAATATGGAGAACAAGTGCACCAGAATTATTTCAGGAGCCCTCCTTGGCCTCTCTTTCCATATTCTTGGCTTGGAGGAATAAACAGCAGCTGTAAGTCTACGTTGTGTAGGTCCAGTGACCACTGAGGCCATAATTTGGAGCTGTAGACTACAGGGCTTCGGCATAGTTGGAACTGACTACTCAATAGCAAATATGCTGTGGTGTGAAGTGAGGAGTGAACTTCTGAAGGCCCGGTACCCCTCCCAGCACCAACAAAGCCCAACCTCTTTTATTCCTAAGTTCCAATGAGTTCAGTGTGTACAGGACAGTCCCTGAGGCACATCTTCCTCATTTTGCCCAACTGCTCTTCTATCATAGAATGAGGCTGGCAAATACTTCCAGAATGCTCCTTGAGGACAATGGGGATGACCTAGAATGTGGTAAGACACATGGCACAAGGGTCAGTACATTCTCCTGCCCCCCACCCACTGCCCGGTGAGGGAGAGGAGGTCTTGAGGCCAGCATCCCCAAGCCATGCTTTAGGTAGGTTATCTAAAGGAAGAAAAAAGGTCAGTCTGAGTTCGCAGAATGTTGCTTCTTCCTCCTGCTCCTCCTACTCTGACTTAGCTCTTGCACCTTTCTCTAGAACCTCTGAAGAAAATTAAGTGGAAATTAAAAAGAAGGAAGGATTCGGTAGGGAGGGTAAGATTTGAAATGTCAAAGATAGTCTGTTAAAGTGAGTTCTACAGAAGAAGATGTGGGTGTTGGCTTTCTGATTATCTACCAGAAAATGTGAGTCCCCTTTTCAGGTCCCCCAGCACCTTCCTCCCTTCTCCTCCTCACCCCCTCTCTATTTTACACACACACACACACACACACACACACACACACACACACACACACACACACACACACACACCTGGCTAATGACCAGAATAAACACATTAAAATGTAACATCTTGCCGGGCATGGGGGTGCACCCTTTAATCCCAGCACTCAGGAGGCAGAGGCAGGCAGATCTCTGAGTTTGAGGCCAGCCTGGTCTACACTTTGAGTTCCAGGACAGCCAGGACTATACAGAGAAACTCTGTCTTGAAAAACAAAAACAAAGGAAAGGAAGAAAGGAACGGTAAGAGGTTAAAACCCCATTACCTCATTTCAGACCATAGTCCTCTTTCCAGGGAGTCCCTGATGACTTGTTTCAGTAACAGACTGCTTCCCTACCAGACCTTGAGAAGCCAGGGCTCACTCATGAGGCACATGTGGAGGGAATCAGCACACCAACCTCACATGATTGAGGGGCCCTTTGCTCCTGACAATCCGTAGAAAGCTCTGCCCCAGTCGGTAAGATTCAAGCAGTCTCACACAGGGGTGGGGGTGGGGGGTGGGGGATGACCTGGCATTCTGGAAAAGCGTAAGATAGTATTGCTGGTATAACATGACGGAAGCCACGCTTTAGGCGGTTAAGAACATGGTGGACACCTGTGGCAGCCATCACCCATGTCTCAATAATAAACCACAGCTCCAGACACATCATGGAGTAACAGGCAGCAGGAAATTCCTTCTAGTGTAGGCCATGGCTCTGGACAGATTTTAGTTTTAAAGGCAGAGGAAACTTTGCTTCAGACAACAGGAATATGAGCTTGTAGTGAGAGGGCTCAGAGCTGCAGCTGGATCAGCCTCTGGGTGTTCTGGAGGCCTGCTGAGGTTGGGTTGCCATTCTGAAGCAGGGCAGGGATGGATATGTTTCCATGCCATCACCACCCCTGCTAGGGACCTGCCCCTTCCATAGACAGAACCAAGAGCTCCGTAAATGACCATGTGGCCAAAATAGTCTCACTTATATTCTGTCCCTAAAAACATCTCAGCATTCAATGGCATCTGTCCAGGATCCCAACTATAGTAGCACAAATGTCTCTCAAAATCTGAATCAGGCCAGGCATCCTGATTTTATAATCATGCCAACTATGTCTCGATCCATGATGTAACACTAGACTATAGCCAGCACTCTGAATAACTTCCAACTGGGCTGGGAATGAAAACAGAGGCCAAGGGTATATACAGGTCCGTGGAGTCCACATCTCTCTCCAGTGGATTGTTTTCACCCATAAGCTAGTCCATGTTGCTCCCAAAACTTCAACCTTCAATAATTGTGACATTTAGAGGTAGAAAAGGGCAAAAGGAAAGGGGAGGAGTCACTGTAAATAGACTCTGAAGGGTTCTATTTACTGGGTTTTGCTATCTTTCACAACTTTGACCCAAACAATAGCAATGACTTCATGAAGCTGAGACACAACAAAGACCCATTCAATTTGTGTACAATAACCAGGGCCTTCCAAACACAGCCCCCAAAACAGCCCCAGCAAGCTTCCTCCACACCAGATGGCACAGAACATGCACACCACTTCCCTTTCCTTCACCTCCCAAGGCCTCTGGACTGCGGCAGTCACTCCCAGCATGCAGCTGGCTCTACTCCTGGACTATCAGGAGTGACAGTTCTTCACTCTCATTAAAAAAAAAAATCAGTTAAAAACTCCATGTCACTGAATAGCCACTGCTCCACAAGTTCTCTTGTGAATACCCAGGAAAGAGGCACCAGAGAAGCAAGCTGGCTGGGCACATGGGATCTGGCACAGGAGCTAGGAGCAGCTGCTCAGAGGCAGGTGGGTGTTCAGGACTCTCCTTAGGTGACTCTCCTAGAAAGTTAGGAAATTAGTGACATGTATGTGACAGATTAAGATTGAAGATCCTCATGGAGCTGGAGAGATGGCTCAATGGTTAAGAGCACTGACTGCTCTTTTAGAGGTCCTGAGTTCAATTCCCAGCAACCATAGAATGGATCACAACCACCTATAATGAGATATGGTGTCCTCTTCTTACCTGCAGGGATATAAGCAGGCAGAACACTGTATACATAATAAATCTTTTAAAAAAAGGATTGGAGATCTCCCTCCCTCCCTCCCTCCCTCCCTCCCTCCCTCCCTCCCTCTCTCTTATTTAATCCCCAAAGACCTCCTCTGCACTGGATCTGGAAAGGAAGGGGAGCAGACAGAATGAGATGAAGACTTTAGCCCCTGGGGAGCATACTCCTGGGGTACACAATTTCCTGGAAGCCAGGGAGTAGCCGAGGTCAGCATGGGTTAGAGGTAGTGGCAATGTGCACTCCCAGGACCATGCTGCTGGCAGACATATAGCCAAGGCCAAGACCCAGGAAAGGAAGTGTCGGTCTACATGAGAGCCTTGCAGCTGTACCAACCAAACATAGCTCAGCTTTGTAAACAAGTCCCTGGACAGTGTGCACCAGCTCCCTTGTCCTTTGTTACAGCTTGGTGGCTCATTTTGTGTACACAGGAGTGGTGAGTAGCTGCACATTAGCCACAGGCGCTGGTTAAGCCAGCCTTGCACATACAAGTGGTAACGTGACTGTCACAAGGACCAGCCCATTCACTGCAAGAGCCCTTTCTCTGTATCTCTAGTTTCTTATCCCAGAGCCAAACTGGCTGATACAACTAAGCTGGTGTCAGATGCTGTCCTAGACCTGAGCAGCTGATTAAACTCAACTGTTTAATATTTAGACTTTACTAGGAGGCAGCACTTTGGGCTTAAGTGAAGACAAATGGGAAGGCTAGGCGGCAAGCAAGGCTGATTGATCCATTTATCAAGCACAGAGCTCTCTTGTGCTCCCACAAAACACGAGCCCAGATTGATGAAACACACATACCCAGGTTTCACATTCAGATCTAACTGGTAGACCCAGAGGGAAAAACAAAAACGCCCACCCATAGCTTTTCATTGAGACTCAAGAAGGCTCGAGTTAACACTTCTTACAACCAACACTTTACTTTAGAATATCAAAAACAAGTGTTACAACTCATTTGGGATTCCCAGTAGAGAAAGCATGAGGTCAGCTCAAATTAAATCTTTAGGGGCTGGAGAAATACAGCTCAGTCAGTTAAAAGTTTGCAATGCAACCCAAAGACCTGCATTCAAAAGCTGGGCATGGTGGTGAGCACTTGTAATCTCAACACTGGGCAAGCAGAGAAAGGTGGAGCCTAAGGGCTCAATGAGCAGTCGGTCTAGGCTCATCCGAGTTCCTCCAGGCCAAGTGAGACAGATGTGTACACACATCTTCACATGACTTGCCAAGCATACTGCCATAACCTTATCCATGCCAAGTACTTAAAAGCATTGCCCACACTAGGGCACAGCAGAGCACCTGTCCAGCTCTTCTGCAAGGTTCAAATCGGCAGGGTAGGAGAAAAAGAGGCCTGGGAACCAACTCTGAACAGAAGCAGCAAAGGAAAAAGGGAAGAGTATCTGGCTCCACCGGTTAAGAATTATGGAGCTATCCAGTGAAGCAGTGACCTCAGCAACTAAGAACTGAGCAAAGAGCGAGAGAATTCAGGGGTTTACACACGTTGGTAAGGGTTCTTCCCAAGACTGAATTACCAGCCATGTCAAATGGGCATTTTCTGTGTATAGTGGTACGGGGAGAAGTAAGCTCCCATTACTAAAACGTGGCTATAGGAGAACTTAGGGGCCGAGGAAGATGGAAGGCTACTACAAGCCAATGCGCTGGAGCGGCACCATTCTCAAGCATGTGCAATAGGCTTCTAGGCTATCCTGCTCCCGTTACAATGCATGGAAATGACATCACAAGCCATGCAGGGAACAAGCTGCTACCAAGCCATGATTCCATTCACGTTATCAGCAATACACAAAGCTCAAAAGCCTAATGACAAGGATGCAAGATTCTAAGCTTCTAAATTTAAAATTAGCTGCTAATGAAGAGGAAATGCTTTGAGGGCTCTAATACACATTTTTGAGTGGTGCCTAAGTTTAGGTTGAGAGCACTCTGTCATTATCTTAAACTCAAACTCACAACATCTGCCAGTTAAGTCGAGTGAGGCTGGACCAGCACCATCGGGGCCTCCCAGGGCCCATTTGGAAGTGACTGTGTTCTGAAAACTTGTATTTCGTGCTCTGGTCTTCAGTTTCCCATGCCTCTGAGGGCACGAGTGCATGTGCACGCATACACACACATACACACATACACACACACACACACACACACACACACACACACACACACACACTCTACATGGGGCAACTTAACATCCAGCCACAAAGACATGTTTTGAAATGGAATCTAGATCAATCAAAACTTCAGGATGACGCTTTCAGCCACAATTCAGTGGACATTAAGAAGACTGTCCTATAGATCATAGAAACATAAGCAGCCCAAATCCTCTTCTTCGTTAAAGATCACGTAGCTTATAGAAATATCAGGCTGAATTTTCTTCACTGTGATGCAAAGACTCAAAACACACATGTAGCAAAGTCTCACTTGAATACAGGACTCCAAATATTCCTGCAGCATACATTCCAAGCCATTTCCTAATATGCAAAACAGGTTTTTAAAAACAGGGTTTGGGCACTGTTCCCATTTCCTGCAATGCTAACAGCGTTTTACCCCTGTGCAGCAGTTCCGATTTCAGTTTGTCCCTGGAGCATGTTCCTAGTTATCTGTGTGAGTCATTTGTGTTTGGGCCTTTTCTGTAGAATAAATAAATGTTGAATTTTGAGTATTTTACATCTTACAAGCGTAACACTCTTCCAGTAAAAGGGGGCTATCCTTGAACAAGTACCGACAGCAGCTGAAGAACTCTGCTGTCAGACCCAATGTCTCAGACACCAAAACACAAGGGGGAATCCCAGCAGTAACAAGTCTGCAACTCCCCAATGGTCTTCAGGGTCCTAGAAGTTCCTCACAGAATCCAGAAAAGCTGCTCATAAAGGAAGAGATGGATCCCTCCAGGTTCAAGCAAACTAGCTCAGCTTTTATCAAGATTTGCAAGCTCAGCTTTCACCCCACTGACACCACTGCAGAACAAAAGCAGACTCCGCCCGTATCAGTCACCTCCTCACACTCAGCAGCACCCTGGCAATTTTCAAATATACAAATTAACGGTATGAATAAGGTTTGGCTACTAAATGTATCTTTAACAAAAGTCAAGACCACCATATAATTTTTGCTTTTATTAATCTAGTACAGAACATTATCAGTACCGCAGCTCCATCCCAGAGGTGAATCCAGAGCAGAGACCAGCAGTCAAGTATTCCCAAAGCCAACCCAGCTTTGAGTAACCTTGTCCTAGTTGCCAATTAAGTTTAAGGTTTTCACTGCCACAACCAGAAACTGACAGCAGAGATCAGCGTCCAAGGAAAGAGCATCTGTGGTTTCAATAAAGTCCCCAAATTGGTCACATGAATGGTAGCCGGCTGTCAGTTGACTGACCCCTGCTGGGTCTGAAGGGAAATCTGTTGTTGGGGCCACCTCTTCCTGGCAAAAGGGGGTTAGGTCCTGGAAGTGGACCAATAGGATCAAACCGTGGTCTGAGTGGCGGAAACGGGCTAGGTATCTCCCCTGGCCTTGGGATGAGTGAGTTGGCTGGGTCTCCAACACTGGGCAGTATCGGCCTCGTATCATATTCACCACCAATGATTCCTGGAGGAAGCAGCGAGGCGGAAGGAAAGGGCATGGGGTAGGGGTAGACAGGAATGGGACAAAATGGGACAGAGTGGGTTGATGATGGCAGGAACATCATATGCCGCATTCTCTGAGCCTCTTTTCTCTGTATATGCCTCTTTCTATACAGCTGTAGAAAAAAAGGGGGGGACAAGATATAGTGAGTGGTTTAGAGGTGACCCCCAAGTTCTAAGCTGCCTTACTTACGGCGTAAGTTCATCTGCACTTTTCTTTCCCATAGTTTCTGCAGACAAAGCAAACAGTCTACCCCATGAAGAGCCTCGGCTCCAGAGGCAGTGCCAAGTGAGCTCTGCTCTCTAAGCACTTGAAGCACACTGCCACCGAGTGAGCAAGTCCAAAGGAGGGATAACCCAGTGGCAGATATTTTTAAGAATGCAATCTAGCACTCCTCGGCTGACATGCAAGTTTAGATGAGCCTTTCCTGCACACAATTAAAGTATTTGTTGAAAAGGCCAAGCTATAAATATCATTCAGGTACTACAGGCAATTTCATGTTTTCATCCCTCATAGATCTCCATTTCAAACATAAACAAGTGGCTAGTTTAAAGGACAGGCACACACTCAAGACTGTGGACTCTGCAAGCATCCTAGGACTTACATTCAATTATTTTTCTTTACTCCTTCATCCCAAATAGTTTTTCTCAGGCCTATCAGTGGTTTTTACAGTCAAACTCTGCCAATAAAGTCATGTATCTTATTCTTTTCACAATGTACTATGCTATCTAACAACTTTAGATTACCCAAACACAATGACAGAATTTGTTTTGTTTTGTTTTTGTTTTTGTTTTTGTTTTTCAAGACAGAATTTCTCTGTGTAGTTTTGGTGCCTGACCTGGAACTCACTCTGTAGACCAGGCTGGCCTCGAACTCACTAAAGATCTGCCTGCCTCTGCCTCCTGAGTGCTGGGATTAAAGGCATATGCCATCACCACCCAGCAGAATTACTTTTGTGAAAAAAAAAAAAAAGTGTTTCATATTTCAATGAAAAACTATTAAGACTTTTTTCTGTAGTTAGAAGAAAACAAGAACTAAACCTAAAATTGAAGACATTTTCATTAGCAATATTTAACAATAAATTTAAATTGGTTTTATCACATCACACTAACAGTGAAAAGATACCTTTCACTATTAACTCACAGTTATTTGAGTCATAAACATTAGTCTTCGTATTTAAAAATACCTACTTCTTTCCAATCTGTGTCTGGACCTCTGGCAGTACCATCTGCAAGGTAAAACAAAGCATACAGAATTAAAATCCACTTCATGCTCCAGGACGGACGGTGAGCCTGGACCTCGCCCATCGATGAAGCAGCACGTGAGGCACATGCGCCCATGCACTGCACATCACTACCTTCCTGAGTCAGTCAGTCAGTGGCCATCACTCTCTCCGCCCTACCTCATGACTCAAGCTACTCATTCGTCCCAGGATGTGTCTTCTGGGGAGGCTCATGCAGGTGTGCCAGATGCCTCTAAGTCATGTCTGCAGTCATGGTGGTCTAGGCTGACAGCTCCTCTTAAGTGTCTGGATTACAACCCACATTCATTACTGCAATCAAACTAACCGGGCTCCTCTCTGTAGTGGTTACCTACCTCCTTCCCCCTAAATGGCTTCACTACCCAGAGTGTGACAGTAACACACAGAACTATTTTAAATGTACTTAAGGGGCTGGAGAGATGGCTCAGTGGTTAAGAGCACTCACTGCTCTTCCAAAGGTCCTGAGTTCAATTCCCAGAACCCACATGGCAGTTCACAATTGTCTGATACCCTATTCTGGTATGCAGATATACATGCAGACAAGGTGTTCCTATACATAAAATACATAAATAAATCTTTTTTAAAAAGTATTTAAAATACATGAAATGAGGGAAAAATTCAATCAACTTCAAGTCTAATGAGGAGTTCAGGAAAAAGCTAGCCATGTCTTCTAGAGAAGACACTAACTAGCTTGGAAGTTTATGAAAGCCCTAGCCCAGGAGTTCTCAACCTGTGGGCCATGACCCCTTTAGGGGCTGAGTGATCCTTTCACAGGGGTTGCCTAAGACCACTGGACAGCACAAATATTGACAGGATGATCTGTAACAGCAGCAGTGATGAAGTAGCAATGAAATAACTTCATGGCTGGAGGTCACACAGCATGAAGCACTGTGTTAAAGGGTCGCAGCGTTAGGAAGGGTGAGAACCGCTGCTCTAGCTCCATACGATCTTTACACACACTCAGCTCACCAAGGAGCTGTGACCCACACTCAGAAAGGAATCACAGACGGACGGCAGTTAACCGTGCAGGTGAAGGGCATCTGCTCCTCTCAGGACTTCACACCATAGCCAGCTTTTTCTTGTCACTTCTTCTATGTATGTTATCGGAGACTAATGGGGTCAACAGTGGACAGTGGCCCCTAGGATAAATTTTGATAACCTAAGGCCATGTCTGTCATTTATGATTTCTGGAATAATGGGCCCAATTACACCTTGAGCTTGTTTACTGAAGTTCCTTTAAGTTTATTAGGTTGACCTAGGCCTATAAGAGATGAAGGAATAATAGCTGTCTTAAGTACTTGGCCAATCTTTTCCTGAAATATAAGAAACATCCGTGCTTATGTCTAGCAAGCCAATTATTTTTCCCCTGTATTTTAAGTGTTTAGTTGGTTTGGAATATTTAATTTCCTGAACCCAGAAGGTCATATCACTGGAATCCACACCAGCAGCTCCCTTAGGCGCTGCCCTGTATGAATCTGAATTGTTTTTGTAGAGGGTTGTACAATAATCTTAATTTCTTTAGTAAAGTCAGAATCAACCTTTACTGGGACAATTTTTATACCTTGTATGGCAGAGGAGCTACAACCTATATTTAGCCCCAGTGTCCCTTCTGGGGAGGTCCACAGACTCTTGTATTAAGGCATATAAGTCCATTCCTAAAGCTTATATATCTCAGACCTCAATAAAAACTTTATCCATAGATCTAACTTAGGCATACATCCTCAGTATCTCTAGGTTATTATTGAGATTCATGTATCATTAATAACATATCTAGATGTTTATGTGTTACACTGATCTATCCTAATAACTGGCAATTCATATATCATAAGTTATTTTTTAATTTTCCTAAACATTCTCTATATCTAAACCTTTATATCCCTATAAAAACTTTACATCCAAAAGCATCTATGTATTAAATTTGTCAGGAGAAATAAGTGGTTGATTATTGAGAATAGCCAATGTAAAGTGAATTTCTTTTAATAAAGGAACAGTAAAGGGTCATTTTGAAATCTGTTAGGTGAGTTATCTTTTACTTGAAATTGGATAGTAAGGCAAATTATCTTTAAACCTGGTAAATGGAAATATAATCTAAATTATCTCAAAGCATAGTTTGGACAAAACCCTGGCAATAAGGGGTATGGCAGTTTTGTCCAAAGCTTAAACCTTTTAAATGTTAGGGGGCTAAGTAATGAATTGATTATATGAAATTTAGCATACTTAGCAGGTATATAAATATGATTTTGTATAGAGAATTTGATCATAGAATGATCAAGCTTTAATTTGTATCCTAATAATTATCTCTAACAGCTATAGTTTAAGTACAACTTATCCTTAACAGTTAACAGTTTAGGTTGGCCAATCAATCAATAAGTTTTATTTCTTAATATCTTTAATTAAAGTACACTTATTCTTAATAATTTATAAGTTAGTTGCCCTTATAAGCTTAGAACTTAGGTTTTATGCCCGTCAGTTTAGCCTTAAAACTATTAAGTTTGTACTGAAGTTATTTTAATATGTAAATCCTTTAACGTGTATCATGAAATGAGATAAGCACAGTAAAAGACCCAAGCTAAAACAGAGGAGGAGGGCCGGGCGGTGGTGGCGCACGCCTTTAATCCCAGAACCAGGGAGGCAGAACCAGGCGGATCTCTGTGAGTTCGAGGCCAGCCTGGTCTCCAAAGCGAGTTCCAGGAAAGGAGCAAAGCTACACAGAGAAACCCTGTCTCGAAAAACCAAAAAAAAAACAAAAACAAAAACAAAAACAGAGAAGGATTTTTTTTTTTTTTTCAAGCCAGATAGCCACCGGGAATGGCAAGGTAAGGAGAAGGGTGGAGATAATTCACAGGCCAAAGTAAGCTGAGATGCAGATAGCAGATAGTTAGGTTCAGAGAGAAGAAGGCAGATGTTTAGGATTCCAAGCCCCAAACGTCTTCGGGGGTCTGATGAATCCATACAGGTCATAGTAGGGCGTCCCCTAACCAGGACCTTTTGTTTGTTTGTTTGTTTGTTTGTTTTTAATGGGTTAACTGAATGAAGTTCTTGTACTTGGCCAAGATTTTTGTAAATTACCAAGAACTTAAAAGTCAACCCTGAAAGAGGAAAGAGAGAAAAGGACACTTTTTTAGGAGAGTTAGAAGTTGCCATTAGTTTCTAAACCGGCTCTGGCTGTGAGGCTTGTATAGTTATTTAAATGAAGGCTGCTGGATCGAGCTTCTAGTTAGCAAGTAGAAGTTTACAGCTCAAGTTAGCCTTTGGATTTCAGTTAATTTTAGCAAGAAAGGCTGTTTGTAGCAGGATGCTGCTGTTAGTATGGAGAACATAGTGAACTTCATAGCTCTAGTTTATGCTCTCAAGAGGTCTTGTAGTGTGATAATATTGTGTTACCTCCTTGTAAGACCCTGAATGAAGTAACGGCAGGTTTCTCCCTAAAAGGGAGGGGTTAGAATCTCTGCCGCTTACAGTAAATCAATTTCATAAAGTTGGCCGCTTTTAGGGGTCTCCTAAATTTTTTTCTTACGTTTTTTTTGAGGCCTTATGGGATTAAGATAGATTAAATTTGTCAGGAGAAATAAGTGATTGATTATTGAGAATAGCCAATGTAAAGATCACTATGTCTTTTTTTTTTTTTTAACTACTTGTCTGGTTTTTCTTTTTAAAGACAAGGTTTTACTCTGTAACACAGACTAACTTTGAATTACAGAAACCTTCTTGCCTCAGCCTCCCTCCCACATGCTGGGATTACAGACATGCCCCACCATGCTTGGTCTACGCAATGCTGGGGATGGACCCCAGGGCCCCGCACATGCTAGGCAAGCATTCTACCAACTGAGCCACTTCCCCAACCCTGTCCTTCCTTTATAACTATGATTTTCTTCTGGCACCACACATGATGCTACTGTCACAAAGTAACACTTTAACCAAAGTAAAATGAGAACCTTAGGAACCAAAGAGGAAAAGGAAGGATCTGGTTCACTCACTTCTTAAAGAACAACTTCCCAAGTTTAAGAATCTAAATGACTGATATTCTATTAAAGGGGGGGGGGGGTTTCTATCCACCAGATTTCCACAGCTGAGGTAGTAAGTTAACTGCATAGTAACATTTTCATTACAATGTTTTTGACAGGAACCACATAGCGAGTTCGTGCAGCGCAGTGAATGTCTACCTGATGTAGCTCACTCCTGTTTCCTACTCTGGTTTTGTTGTTCTTGTAAACTGTTGCTTTGGAAACTGACCCATTAAGTCAATTTCATAGCTCACCGTACGTTCAAAACAACAGCTTCAAAAACACTGACATGTCAGCACTGGCAGAAGAGAAGCTCACAGTCGGGCTCTTCTGGGGAGGCTCACAGTCAGGCTTTCTGGGGAAGCTCACAGTCAGGCTCTTTCTGGCTTTGACCTGGAAATCCTGGTGTACAAGGCCTAACGTCTCATCACTGCTGCAGTGACCATCCAGACCACCACAAAGCACCAGAGCGGCACACCAAAGATGAGCAGCTGTTAGCTGACACTGGTCCCACAAGGCAGTGGCAGAGGGACAGTTTTCCTAAGTCAGAGACTGAAAATGCTCTTTCGGATGGAATGAACCTGTCTTCTACTTTATATCCTAACATAAGTTTACTAGGACTAAAGGGTTATATTGCAGAAAACAGGAAAAAAGGAATGGGGGAGAGGTCACCATCAGGAAGCTGGAGCTTCTTTACTCAAAAGCTCCTCCTTAACAAGCTGCAGATAAACAGAACAGCAGGGGGAACCTCCACTTAAAAACCTTAGCCGGCTGAGTAACACCATGGCAACCACAGTGCCAAGGGTCTTTCTCCCATCCACATGTCACCATGTAAATCACCTCGAAAATCCCGCAGATACAAACAGCGCCACAGCAGGGGGTCATTTGATGCGATGAAGAGGTCATGACAGACTGCAGACAAAGCCAGGACAGAATGAACATCCAGAAGTCGGAAGATGCGAAGTTTCAGCTCCAACGGAAGGACGATCAGCCCAAATACATCCGGAAGGTTCAGTACTAGAGCAGGAAAAAGAAGCAACAGGAGTCACTGAGTAAAGAGCGCCTAGGTTCCCCACGTGCTCATCAAAAGCTGTCACCATCTCTCTCTGAGAAGGCGACAGTCTTGATCCTCAGCTTTCTCTGAAACTGTGTTTTCAACCACTATCATCAAGCTTCACTGACTCGCTGACTTCAGCACGGAATCTTCTGAGACCAACACTGGCTGGGCTCTGACACAAGACGCTCCTGATGCAGGTCATCCTTCAACCACAGCAGACTCACACACACACCACACGCCCATGACTAGAAGTGAGTGCTTCTCTGTGACACGAGGGAGAGAAAGCTGACCTATAAAAGGTCTTCTGAAAAACATAACGCTTGCTGAATGCCTAGTTCATCATTTAAAAATAGTCAGTAAAATCTACTTCAAAGTATCAATATTCACCATTCACCAATAAATGCTGCCTCCAAACAACAACAACAGTGGGCCGAAGAGGCGCTCAGCAGTGAAGAGCACTTAGTGCTCTTGCAGACCAGGTTGGTTTCCCAGGACCACAGGGTGGCTCACTGCCTTCTTTAACTCCATTCTCAGGTTCCAGTGCCCTCCTCTGATCTCTGCTGCATTGCAAGCACACAAGGAACACAGACATGCAAGCAAAATACTAACACAGATATGAAAGTGTTTGTTTTCTTAATTTTTTAGGATGTGTTTTTAAAAAAAAAAAATGGGAGCCAGTGATGGCTTGGCAGATAAAGGCACCTGCCACTAAGGCTGACGACCTGAACTCAACTCCCTGGGGTCATACAATGCAAGGAAAGAACCAATTCCTGCAAGCTGTCCTCTTCTCACGTGCGTCCTACATAGTGGCCCAAGTGCATAGGTGTGCACATGCACGCACATTCATGTACACACACACACACACACACACACACACACACACGAATAAATAAAAAATAAATAAAAGAAAGAAAACAGAATTTAAAAATTCAAGGAGAGACACCCATTTTTGGTTTTTGGTTTGTTTTTTTTTGTTTGTTTGTTTTTTGTTTTGTTTTTTTTTTGGTTTTTCGAGACAGGGTTTCTCTGTGTAGCTTTTGTGCCTCTCCTGGAACTCACTTGGTAGTCCAGGGTGGCCTCGAACTCACAGAGATCCGCCTGGCTCTGCCTCCCGAGTGCTGGGATTAAAGGTGTGCGCCACCACCGCCCGGCGAGACACCCATTTTACATGCTATGCATACTCATGTTTATTGGTCACCTATTACAGACCAATGCTATAGACACTGAGAATGCAAAACTGATGAAGACATACTCCTTACCTTCAAGTCACAACCTGACACTGAAAAGGAAGCATGTCAACCATTAAGATACAGTGCAAATATTGCCGTAAAAATCAGGCGTGGCAGGCAGGCTGAGCCAGGAGGATCACAAATTCAAGGCAAAGCCTGTGCTACTTAACAAGTCAGATGCCTTCCTGGGCTCCACAGGGAGACGAACCTGTCTCAGGAGAAAGAGAATGAAAAAAGGCTCTGGATAAAATGTACAAAGAGAAAGTGGGTAACACTTAAGGAATAAACACTGCAGTCGTTTTTAAAGGGAAACTTCAGTAGGATGGAGAAAAAGAAGTCAGGTCCCAGAGGTACTGAGGATGTTCAACCTGTGACTGTCTCCCACCTCTCACCTTGTCGTGTGAAAGCCAGAAGAGGGTACACCAGCTGGTCTTTGAAGAGGCGAGACAGCTTCTTAAGATCTTTGTACACTTTGGCTGCACTTTCCCCTGGAGTATTTTTTACAAAGGAGAAGTCAAAACACAAAGCCAAACAGAAAAACCTCAAGTATGTCAAGATCCAAGTGTTAAATATTCATGGGTGACTCCCCCTCGGAAAAAGGGGTCAGAATAGAAGAGCTGCACAGCGCAGGACTGACAGAGTCAATCCAGCTGCAATGCTAACAGTGATGTGAGGCTGCAGGGAACAGCCTGCGGGATCTGCATACACTAGTCTGTTGGGCACTGTGCAGTGTGGAATGCTCTCATGAGGCACAGAGCCCAAGAAAAGGACTGAACTTCACACAACAAACATGTACCAATACAGTGCTGAGCAGTTCTCCAGCTCTCCCTTACATCAGCAGTTTCCTCCAAGAGAAACTGCACGAGAAAGGTACTCTTTCACCCTCCCTAAAGCCATGGTAGAGTCTGTCCTCAGCCCAGGGGTGACAGGGCAGGAAGCACAGACCTAACTGTGTCTAATTCCAAAGTACTTATTTTTCCAAGTGTCCACAATCACAGTGCAGCCATCAGTGCTGGCTAGGTCTGGTCCACTTAACACAAGCTACGGTAATTTTAGAAAAGGGGACCTCAATTGAGAAATTGACTGGCCTGTGGTGCATTTTCTTAATTGATGTGGGGCCCGGCTCACTATGGGTGGTGTCACCCCTGGGCTGGTGGTCCTGGTACTATAAGAAAGCAGGCTGAATGAACAAGCTACGGAACAAGCAAGTAAGCAGCATCCCTTCAGGGCTTCTGCAGCAGCTCCTGCCTCCAGGTTCCGGCCTTGAGTTCCTACCCTGAGTTCCTACTTCCCTGGATGACGGACTACAAGAAGTAAAAGGAAATAGACCCATGCTCTTCTGAGTCTCTTGGTCATGGTGTTTTATCACAGCAATAAAAACTAAGTCACCACCACTAGTGCATGAATAAACAGAGGCCATGAATTTGAGAGAACAAGTGTGGGGTTGTGTGGGAAGGGTTGGGGAGGGGAGGAGAGGGAAGGGGAAACGAGGTGAGGAGAGGAGAAGTAAGGAGAAAAACAATGTAATTGTATTTAATTTCAAATAATAAAAAGTCGTATATAAATATAAATACACACACACACACACACACACACACACACACACACGTTTTTTCGAGACAGGGTTCCTCTGTGTAGCCCTGACTGTCCTGGAACTCACAGAGATCCACCTGCTTCAACCTCCCAAGTGCTGGGATTAAAGCCAGCACCTCCCAGCAAAAGTATGTATTTTTAAAAGACAGAAAGAAACACAGAAATAAAGAGAAAGTAAACCTAGGGGAAGGGACAGACTCTAGGACCCAACCATAGCCCTCCTGGTCAAGACCCACATTTCGAGTAAAGCTCAAGCAATTTACAGGTACATTAATGGAAACATGACCATGAACCTGAGGGCCCCATTACTACTGACCAAGTGTACAGTCCCAGACAATTACCTCTCTAATCCTCATTGTTGGCTCACCATCAAGAGAAGAGCTACAGAGACCTGAAGCTCCACACACAGTCCAGCAGTATGTCAGTAGCCTGTGCCCACATGTTCTACATAGATCTGCATTCGCATGTTTCACTGTGGCAGGAGCACGCTTATTTTAATTTGACCCATAAGAACAGAGGAAGAGATATGTACCTCAACTCCTTTAGTGCTTAAATCTGTGTTGAGTTTGAAATCTCTCAAGATAATGCTACTGTAAAAATCAATGTGGGCTCTCCTCTCTCTGTTCCCCCAGACCCAATCCCTCAGTCTCACCCCTAGCACTGCAACAGCACACCAGCTGCAGCCCCCCTCCCCCACACCCCCTTACCCCCCCATCCACACCTCCTGTGGATCCCAAAGACCATCACCCCTTGTCCTCTTCCACCAGCCCCCAACACCAGCAAGTACTCCCTGTGAATGCACCAGCCTAGCAGACCAGTTAAAGAGGCAACACACAGCCAACACACTCTGAAAATCCAGACAGGAAACAGAAACCAAGGAACAAAACACCCACCCAACAAAGGCAAATCCAGAAATCAGCACCTAGACCTACAATCATCCCAAACCTATACAAATACAATCAATAATAGCTGGAAAAATATGTCTCCATTAGAGTCCAGCTGTCGTACCACAGCAGACCCTGAATATTCCAACATAGCTGAAGCACAAGAAAAGTTCTGGAAATGAAAATTTAGGAAAGCAAACAAGAAATACAGAGGCAAGCTTCACAACAGAATACAAGAGATGAAAGAAAGATTGGCACTGAAGACACAATAGAAGAAATGGATACATCAGTCAAAGGAAATATTAAATCTAAAAAATTTCGGACAAAAAATATCCAGGAAATCTGGGACACTATGAAAAGACCAAAGCTAAAATAATAACAACAGAAGAAAGAGAAGAATCCCAGCTCAAAGGCCCAAAAAACAAAAATCATAGAAGAAAATTTTCTTAACCTAAACAAGGAGAAGCCTATAAAAGGTACAAAACACTTGATAGGCTTGACCAGAAAAGAAAGGCCCCTCACCACATAATAATTAAAACACTAACCGTACACAACGAAGAGAGAATAAAAGGGGATAAAAGAACAAAAAGAAAGAATTCAAGGGGAAAAGACCAAGTAACATCTAAAGGTAGACTAATTAGAATAACACCTGACTTCTCAACGGAGACTCTAAAAGCCAGAAGGGCATGAATAGGAATGCTGCCGACTCTAAGAGACCACAGATGCCAACCCAGACTACTATACCCACAAAGCAGTTCAATTAACACAGATGGAAAAAATAAGACATTCCATGATAAAGCCAAGTTTAAGCAATATTTATGTACAAATCAATCCCTACAGAATACACTAGAGGGAAAACACCAACCTAAGAAGGTTAACTACAACCACGAAAGAACAGGGAATACATAATCTCAGAACAGAAAAATCAAAAGAAAAGAAGCTACACATTCCCACACACACCACACCACCATCACCACCAAAACAGGAATGAACTATTATTGGTCATTGCTCTCTCTCTCAATATCAATCCCCCCCCCCAAAAAAAACCAGACTGAACAGAATGGATGTAAAAACAAGATCCCTCCTTCTGCTGCACCCAAGAAACATACCTCAACATCAAGAAGAGAAATCACTTCAGGGTAAAGGTTGTAAAAAGATATACCAAGCAAATGGACCTAAGAAGTAAACTTGTTTAGCCATTTTAATGTCTAACAAAATAGAATTCAAACCAAAACTAATCAAAAGAGATGGGGCAGGACACTATACTCATGAAATGAAAGTCTACCAAGATGACATTTCAATTCTTAATTCTATGCGCAAACACGAGGGTACCCAAAGTTTGTAAATGAAACACTACTACAGCTTAAATCACACATCACTCTCACATACTGATAGCAGGAGACTTCAATATCCCACTCTCACCAATGGACAGGTCATCAAGACAAAAACTAAGCAGAGAAATACTAGAGCTAAAAGATGTTATAAACCAAATGGACCTAACAGATATCTACAGAACATTTTATACAAACTCAAAAGAATATACCTTCTTCTCAGCACCTCATGGAACTTTCTCCAAAATTGATTACATGCTCAGACACAAAGCAAATCTCAACAGTTACAAGAAAACTGAAGTAACTCCCTGCATCCTATGAAACCACATGGATTAAAGCTGGATATCAACAACAACAGAAAACTTACAAACTCATGGACAGAACAACTCTCTACTGAATGAAAAATGAGTCAAGACAGAATTAAAGAAATTAAAGACTTTCAAGAACTCAATGAAAATGAATACGCAAGATACCCAAACTTATAGGACACAATGAAAGCAGTTCTAAGAAGCAAGTTTATAGCATAAGTGTCTACATTTAAAAAAAAAAAAAAAAGGAGAGATGTTTTTGCAGCTTGAGTTTTCCTGCCTGGCCCACAGTCAGGACAAATCACAGCCGCTCAGACCCAACCAAGTAAACACAGAGACTTATATTGCTTACAAACTGTATGGCCATGTCAGGCTTCTTGCTAACTGTTCTCATAGCTTAAATTAATCCATTTCCACAAATCTAAATCCTGCCACGTGGCTCGTGGCTTACCGGCATCTTCACATGCTGCTTGTCCTGGCAGCAGCTGGCAGTGACTCCTTCTGCCTTCCTGTTCTTTCTTTTCTCCTCTCTGTTAGTCCTGCCTATACTACCTGCCTAGCCACTAGCCAATCAGTGTTTTATTTATTGACCAATCAGAGCAACACATTTGCCATACAGAACATCCCACAGCAATTTTTTTTCCTACTAGCAACTTAACAACACACCTGACAGCTCTAGAACAAAAATTTAAAAAAAATAAAAAAAAAAAAAGCAAGCTCACCCAAGAGTAGACGGCAAAAAATAATCAAACTGAGGGCTGAAATTAGTAAAATAGAAAAGAGAACAATACAATGAATCAATGAAACAAAGAGTTGGTTCTTTGAGAAAAATCAACAAGATAGACAAACCTTTATTCAAAATAACTAAAAGAAGGAGAATATCCAAATTAATAAAATCAGGAACAAAAAGGGGGACATAACAGATACTGAGGAAATCCAAAGAATTCTAAGGACATACTTTAAAAATCTGTACTCCACCAACTTGGAAAACCTAAAGAATTGGATAATTTTCTCAATAGGTATCACTTACCAAAGTTAAATCAAGGTCAGATTAAACAATATAAATAGACTTATAACCCCTAGTGATATAGAAGCAGTCATTAAAAGTCTCCCAACCAAAAAAGTCCAGGGCCAGACAGTTTTAGCACAGAATCCTATCAGACTTTCTAAGAGTTAATGCCTATACTCCTCAAATTAGTCCACAAAATAGAAACTGAAGTAACACTGTCGAATTCATTTTATCAGGCCACAGTTACCCTGATAACTGTGAGTATACCCAAACTATATAAAGAATCAACAAAAAAAAGAGAATTACAGACCAATTTTCCTTATGAACATAGATGCAAAAATACTCAATAAAATACTTGCAAACCCAATCTAAGAACGTATCAAAAAGATCACCAGCCATGATCAAGCAGGCTTCATCCTACAGCTGCAGGGATGGTTCAACATATGAAAATCAATAAATATAATCCACCACATAAACTGAAATAAAAAAAAAAACTACATGGTCATCTCATTAGATGCAGAAAAAGGCTTTGACAAAATCCAACAACCTTTCATGATAAAAGTCCTGGAGAGATTAGGGATACAAAGGACATACCTAAACATAATACAAACAATTTACAGCAAGCATGTGGCCAACATCACCTTAAATGGAGAGAAACTCAAACCAATTCCACTAAAATCAGGAATAAGACAAGGTTGTCCACTCTCCTATACATAATCAATATAGTACTTGAAGTCTTAGCTAGAGCAATAAGACAACTGAGGGAGATCAAGGGGATACAAATTGGAAAGGAAGAAGTCAAAGTATCATTATTTGCAGATGATATGATAGTATACATAAGTGACCCCAAAAACTCCACCAAGGAACTCCCTCAATTGATAAACACTTTCAGTAAAGTAGCTGGATACAAGGTTAACTAAAAATAATCAGTAGCCCTCCTATATATAAATTACAAATGGACTGAGGAAGAAATCAGGGAAACAACATCTTTCACAATAGCCTCAAATATATAAAGTATCTCAGGGTAACCCTAACCAAGCAAGTAAAAGACCCGTATGACAAAAACTTCAAGTCTTTGAAGAAAGAAATTGAAGAGACTATCAGAAGATGGAAAGATCTCCCATGTTCATGGATCAGTAGGATTAACATAGTAAAAATGGCCATCCTACCAAAAGCAATCTAGATTCTATGCACTCCTCATTAAAATCCCAACACAATTCTTTACAGATCTTGAAAAGACAATTCTCAATTCCATATGGAAAAACAAAAAACCCCAAAACAGCTAAAATAATCCTGAACAATAAAAGAAATGTTGGGTCTCACCATCCCTGATTTCAAGTTGTACTACAGAGCTATAGTAATGAAAACTGCATTGTATTGGCATAAAAACAGGAACACTGATCAACAGAATGTAACTGAAGACTAGACATAAATCTACACATCAATGGACACTGATTTTTTCATAAAGAAGCCAGAAATACACACTGGAAAAAGACAGAATCTTCAACAAATGGTACTGATCTAACGGGATGTCTGAATGTAGAAGAATGCAAACAGAACCATATTTTTTTTTTCTTTTTTTTTTTTTTTTTTGGTTTTTTGAGACAGGGTTTCTCTGTGTAGCTTTGCGCCTTTCCTGGAACTTGCTTTGTAGACCAGGCTGGCCTCGAACTCACAGAGATCCGCCTGCCTCTGCCTCCCGAGTGCTGGGATTAAAGGCGTGTGCCAACACTGCCCGGTCAGAACCATATTTATTACTCTGCACAAAACTCAATTCCAAGTGGATCAAAGACCTCAACATAAAACCGGACACACAGAACCTGACAGAAGAGAAAGTGGGGAACAGCCTTGAACACACTGGCACAGGAGAAGACTTTCTGAACAGAACACCAACAGTGTAGACACTGAGATCAACAAGAAATGGGACCTCATGAAACTGGTAAGGTTCTGTAAGGCAAAGGACACTGTCAATTGGACAAAGCGGCAGCCTACAAAATGGGAAAAGATCTTCACCAACTCCACATCCAATAGAGGACTAATATCCAAATTATACAAAGACTCAAGAAATTAGATGAGGTACAGAAAAGAGAATTCTCAGTAGAAAATCTCAAATGGCAGATATAAACCCTTAAGGAAATGTTCAGCATCCTTCACCACCGGGAAATGCAAATCAAAACTGCTTTGAGACTCCATCTTACACCCGTCAGAATGGGTAAGATCAGTAACACAAGTGACACTCATGCTGGTGAGAATGTGGAGCAAGGGGAATACTCCTCTATTGCTGGTGGGAGTGCAAACTTGTACAGCTACCATGGAAATCAATACGGCTATTCCTCAGAAAATTGGGAATTAATCTACCTCAAGACCTAGCTGTACCACTCTTGGGCATATATCCAAAGGATGCTCCATCCTACCACAAGGACACATGCTCAACTATGTTCACTGCAGCTTTATTCATAATAGCCAGAAACTGGAAACATCCTAGATGTCCCTCAACAAAGGAATAGATAAAGGAATTTTGGTACCATTTAGACAATGGAGTATTACTCAGCTGTTAAAAAAAAATGACATCATGAAATCTGCAGGCAAATGGATGGAACTAGAAAACAAAAATCACCCTGAATGAGATAACCCAGACCCAGAAAGACAAATATGGTATGAACTCACTTATAAGTGGATATTAGCCATTAAGTAAATGATAATCTACAATCTGTTGATGCAGAGGTTAGGTGAAGAGGAGTGCTCTAGTGGGGAATGCATGGATCTCCTTGGGAAGGAGAACTAGAATAGATTGTATGGGTGAACTGGGGGCAGGTGGGAACAGGAGTGAGAGGAATAAGTTGAGGGGGGAGATGATCAGATGGAGGGAGAGAGTGGGGGAAGAGACAGCTGGAACTGGGGGTCATTTGGGAAGTGGTATGGAATCCTAGTGCAGGAAAATTTCCTAGAATCTAAGAAAGTGATGCTAATGAGGACTCCTAACAATGGAGGACAAGGGAGTCTGAACGGGTCATCTCTTGTAACCAGGCAATGCTTCCAATGGAGGGACTGGGTTGCATTCAATTGAGTTATCGGCCAAGCGAGTACCATGGAAATACCCACACAACCCAGGCTGATAATAAGACAAAGGGTTGCTCTCTGCACACTGACAGTGGGGTCCCAGTGCCAAGGACAACATCCATATAACTCATTTAACATGGCATAGTCAAGCTGGTGCTTATGCTGTAGGGGTGTCTCTTTGGTATGGGGAAGGTATTCTGCAGGCTACCAAAAGGGAAACATGGACACCAACCCAGCCACAAAACCTTTGACCTACAATCTGTCCTGTCTGCAAAACATGCTAGGGCAACAGTGGCACAGGACTAGTGGGAGTAACCAACCAATGTCTGATTTGACTTAAGACCTATTAGAGGAGTCAGAACCCACACCTGACATTGCTTGGGTGACCAAGAACCAGAGACTAGATAACCCAGATACCTAGGGTAAAACCAAACATAAATGGTCTTTAAAAAAAAAAAGAAAGAATGAATGAAAGAAAGAAAGAAGGAAGGAAGGAAGGAAGGAAGGAAGGAAGGAAAAAAGAAAGAAAAAAGAAAGAAAGAAAGAAAGAAAGAAAGAAAGAAAGAAAGAAAGAAAGAAAGAAAGAAAGAAAGAAAAAGAAAGAAGGAAAAATAGATAGATAGATTGCTGGGTCATAGTAGCCCACACCTTTAATCCCAGCACTCAGGAGGCAGAGGCAGGCAAATCTCCATGAGTTCGAGGCCAGCCTGGTCTACAGAGCAAGTTTCAGGTCTCAAAAAACAGTCAATGAGATGACTCCTAATGATATTCTGCTACACTCATAGAGCAGGGCCTTATCCAGTCATCGACAGAGTGGCTTTCTCTGGCAGCAGATGGGAACAGATGCCGAGACCCACAACCAGACATTGTACAGAAAGACAGACTAAATGGGAGGTCTCCATCAAATCCCAGCCCTCCCCCTCAGAGCTCAGGGAATCCTGTGGAAGAGAAGGCGCACAGAGTGTAAGAGCCAGAGGGGACGGAGGACACCAGGAGAACAAGGCCTTCTGAATCAAGGTGCATAGGAGCTCACAAAGACTGAATCAGCAAGCACAGGGCTGATGTGGGTCTGCACCAGGTCCTCTGCATATGATTACAGCTATTAGCTTAGTATTTTTATGGGACTCCCAAGGTGAGAATGAGAGGTTCTCTGACTCTTGTGCCTGCTATTGGGACTCTTTTCCTTTTGCTGGTTGCCATGTCCAACTTTGATATGATGGTTTTTGTTTCATCTTATTATATTTTATTTTGTCAAGTTTTGTTATCTCTTAGAAGCCTGTTCTTTACTAATTAAGAGACAGAAATGGAGCGGATCTGGAAGGGAGGGGAAGTGTAAAGGAACTGGGAGGAGTAGAGGGAAGGGAAACTATAATCAGGATATATCATATGAGAAAAGATTTTATGTTATTTTGAATAAAAAAATCAATTTAGTTCAAGGCCCTTTTTCAAATATAACAATCAATTTTCTTTAGATTGTTTCTATCAACAATCATGTTCTTCCTTCAGCACTTTGCCTTTGCTTACCGTGTTGAAGAATGGTGGCTTGTTTCATGTATACATGTCTTGATGCATATCTTAGCATGACAGACACAATGTAGTGTGTAGAAAAAGTCAGTAGAGTTGTTTTCAGATCTTCAATAATTTTTTTCTTTTTCAAAACAAAACAAAAACTGACTTAAAAGTATCTGACTAGGAACTCTGAAGAGTAATCTGAGCTACTGGGATCTGTTGTGGAATAGTATTTTAACCATGTAAAGATGTGCTAGATTTGTTTATACTATGAAATATTACTTTAACTTTATAAAGGTATGTTACATTTGTTATGCTGAATTTGTTTAATATGCAAGGATGTGTTACATTTGTTTGTGCTTCATTTGTTTAATTATGTAAGGATGTGTTGCTGTTTCATTTTGCCTGCCTAAGGCACATGATTGGTCTAACAAAAAGCTGAAGGGCCAACAGCTAGGCAGCAGAGTGACAGGCGGGGCTCGTGGGCAGAGAGTAAGTAGGAGGAGAAATCTAGAAGAGAAAAACAAAGGAGGAGAATGAGGGAAAAAGAGAGGGGCATGCCTGGGCCTGATGCCAGGCAGCTGCCAGCCAGGCAGATGGGAGAAGCAGGAAAGAACAGAGAGAGAGAGAGAGAGAGAGAGAGAGAGAGAGACAGAGAGAGAGAGACAGAGACACAGACAGAGACACACAGAGAGAGAGAGAGAGAGAGAGAGAGAGAGAGAGAGAGAGAGAGAGAGAGAAGAAAGGTAAAAAGGCCCAAGGCAAAACATAAAGAGAAACAGATTAAATAAGAGCTAAGATAAGGCCGAGCATTCATAGCTAATAGTAAGTCTCCATCCATGTCATGATTTGGGAGCTGGTTGGTGGCTCAAAAGAAAAAGCCTGTTACAGAGGTCTAGACTATGAGCTACAATAAAATAAAAATGCCGTGCCAAATGAACAGCGTATGCTTACCTACCACAAAAGCACGTCACTAAAATATATAAACTTTTCCAAAGAAACAAACTTCCTCCTTCCCTTTTGCTTGTTTCATATTTAACAGATAAGAACAGGGATCTGAGCTGTTTATAAAACACTTCTAGGAGTCAGAGGATCTACCCCAATCCTGACTCCCTCTCCTACTTCAGTCTGAGACCCTGAAGTGACGTAGCCTTCTCTACAACTATTTCCTTATCTGTAATATAAGCGTAAAGCCTGCTCTGGAGTATGAAACACTCATGGCAAGGTCCTCCCTAGGGTGGAATAAACATAGTGCTGAGGAACTTGTAGGTTCTCTGATCATGACAGAAAGCATATTTACAGATTCATGACTCTAGCACACATTCCCAATAGCGACAAGGTCACACAAAAACTGGTTCTTGGAGAGCATCAATTTGAAGCCAATTGTAGACTCAAGAGGGCTACACTATTTAAGTACAGAGTGTATTTGTGGTACTAAAACTTCACAAGGAAGAGTGACTGTATGGGAGAGGGCTGGGCAGCTAGGAGTCCTTAATAACGGGCTGACTGAAGCCTGGCCTAGAGCCACCATCTGGATGTGCGTCCAGCGAGAGCTACAAGAACACACGGCGGTCCTCTTCCTTCCATCTGTCTCCCAGGCCTGATCCCCATTCCAGTTCACAAGAACCAATCTTCACAGGAACAGCCTGGTCAGCCTTGTCTAAGAGATGCTGCTGTAAATGCCATGTCCCCTCCACTCAACACTCCCATTCCCCTCTTAATATTTACTGTAGTTTACCCCCAAGGACTACAGGGGAAGTGCATGCTCAGCACAAAACAGAAAGGAAGATCCATCCATTCTTCTCCACCCACCCCACCACTCCTGTTGACCACCTGGTCTCTCAGTTTAGGTTTAACCAGGAACAGTAAAAAAGAGAAACTGGACTTTTCTGCATCTATTAATAATTTTATGGGATATAGGCAAAGCCATACTTAGAACCCCAATTTTAGGGAAAGTCTAATCTCATTAAATAATAGCATATACATCAAATTTATAGTAAAAATATTCAAGTAGTTTTTCTTCCATTAATATTCAATAAAGAAGCCACACTGAATTACTTCCAGAAAACACAGATCTTCTCTGTATCAGTTAAATACAATCGTAGAAAGATCTCCAAGAGTTAACATGAGAAACCAGGAGGGAACATCTAACACTATAAATACAATTTTGTACTCAAAGACCTTAAGAATTACAAGAAACAAATTCTCCAGCTTGTAATCAAATCTTTCGCTTTCTTCCCCTCTGTATTTGTGGTGCAGAAGTGGCACCCAGGCCTTGCACATGCTAGGCAAATGCTCTGCCACTGAGCTACACTCTTAAACCCTAAACATCTCAATTCCTAGAAGCAACATTGTTTCCGAATGTGCTTTAATCTCACTAGGAACCTCAGCCTCTTCCACATAATCTTCCTCACTTTGTTTTTGCAGTGAGCCTCCTAAACCATCATCCAAAATTAAGGGGTTACATCACCTGGTTCCACTCCACAAACGTAGGATCTTGGCTTCAGCTGCACTGATTTCACATTTTTAATTCCACCATCAATTTTTATTGTAGCTGTAAATAAACGAAAGAAAAGATGATAAGCAATCTGTCACTTCCTGAGACGC
Organism: Peromyscus eremicus; assembly: GCF_949786415.1. NCBI lineage: Eukaryota > Metazoa > Chordata > Mammalia > Rodentia > Cricetidae > Peromyscus > Peromyscus eremicus. The sequence goes on from NC_081434.1 coordinate 43,727,169, forward strand.
TTCCTGTTTTAGTGCAGGCCTGCATTTCCTTGCCTCCCTATACTAAGAACACATTATTCCAAACAAACTGTTCTGAGCCCATTCTTCCTCTCAAAGCAAGGTCAAACAGCTAAACCTGCCATGAAGAAATCAGCCTCGAACACCACCTTTAAAAACGATAGTGAGTGTCTTCATACACGGTCCACTAAGCATCACCAACAGTAGCTTACTAGGAAATGACAGATCTGTAACAAGGTCAATAGGAGGCAGGCAAGTACAGAAGACCATTATTCCCAATGAGGTCACTAAAGCGCTATTCACTTTTTCTTAACCCTTGCCAACGGTCAACCCTTGTTCATTAACAGGATCCTGCTAGTTTTCACAGCACCATCACTTTGTAGACCCAAAGGACCAATATTCTTGACATCACCAGAGGGTTCAAATTTAGTTTTGTGTACAAAGGCACACTTCATCTCAGCTTATGAAAGAGCCAGTGATGGGCTTATGCACGTGTGCACCAAGCCATGCCCTGAGTGAAAGGTTTAAAGACACTGCTCCTTTTCAAAGACTTGAGCCTGGAATGACCGGCTACTGCGAGAGCCTGCAAATCACTGATCTGTAAAGAATTAGAGAGTAAAACATCAGAAATTTAAGAAATCGTCGAAATATTTAGTGAAGAGAGGGTATTATATCCATGTCATTAGGTACCTTTATAACATTTGCTTTTTATGTTTGGTAACTTCCATCTTCCAAGTTGTGACGTGATAAACCAGAAACTATTGCCACTCTAGCCACAAAATGCCACACTACAAGCTACACAAGCTAATTGTGAAGAACTAACAGAGACGTTACTCTGCCTTCATGCCATCACACTCACATCCTGACAAGTGTACAGGATCACTAGCAGCTAAAGCTCAAATGCAGAGACACTGAGGAGATGTGGGTAATTAAAAGGAATTGGGGGGAAAATTACACGAGAAGACTAATTTTCTTCTACTTCTAAAATTAAAAAAAAAAAATGCCATAAGTTAACTTTCAAAATAAATTTTAGTACAAAGCTTTTTTCCCAACCCAGACCCTCAATAAACAAAAGAGGTAAGTATGTTGTGGAGATGGGGACTCCACCTTACATCATCTCAGCGAAAACAAGCAGCTGCAGGGATAGTGAAGACCCCTGACCTGAGGCAGGAAAGCAAGGCAATCTGTTATACAAACACTACATTCTAAGTATCTGGAAAGATAACCTCAAAAGCAAACCAGTGTTAGCCCGGTGGGGTGGTGCTCACACTCTTGAAGGAACAGAAGTTCAAGGCCAGTGTCAGCTACATAAAGAATTGGAGGCCAGTCTGGGCTACATAAGACCCAGTTTCAAAAATATAAAAATAAAATAAAAAATCAGAATGTAATGTAAGATCCTGGTCACCCAAATGGATCTCCAATATGTGAGATTATGAGAATATTCCAGAGACCAGTGGTGGCTAGGAAGGACCTGTGTGACATCTCAACTAAAATGGAATCCAGAGACAGGATGTGATGGCACCTCAGTGAAGCTTCCTAATAGGAGAGGGGAAGCAAAGAGGTTCTTTATTCAGGGCACTTCTATGAGGAAGGCAGCTAAATTATGCACATACTACGGCCTCAAAATCTCAGCAGGATTTCTGTGTTTGGACAGTCACAGAGATGCCAAACTAGATAAACAGGAACCTCAGTCCACCTCATAAACCCAGGTCAAGACTTTAAAAAAAGTGAATAAAAAGAGAGATTCACAGACATGCACAAAATGCCCCCTTCAAATAGCTTATACACAGTAACTCATTTCATTCCTGTGATCATAGCTCTCACAGAATGAAGTATTCAAAGACTGAGACATCAAGAGAAAGGGGCTGAGGCTGGAGAGGTGACTCAGCAGTTAGTTACAGGCATTGGCTATTCGTCTAGAAGAGCCTGGTTCAATTCCCAGCACCCACACAGCAGCTAACAACCATCTGTAACTCCAGTTCCAGGGGATCTGATGCCCTCTCCTGGCTTCCGAAGGCACTACATGCACGTGATGCACACACATACACATGGGTAAAACACTCACACACACAAGATAAAAATAAAATAAATGTTTTAAAACAAAGAAAAAAAGGGGGCTACCCCAAGAGTGAAGGGTGATGTCCTAAACCAACATCACGCTCACATTTTAATCCTTCAGGCACATTATCAGTGGTAGAGTAGTTAAAGCTGTGAATGACTCAGAACTATTTCTTGACAGCCAGCCCCTGAAGTGGCTATAAAATGTTTAAAAAGAAACAAGTTACTATTCATAAGCAGCAGCCATGACTGCACCGTCCATTACCATTTATAATAATCTGGGTTTCCAAAGGCACACAGGCCAGCACAGCTGTGCCGCCCTCGCAGAGAGGATGTGTGTACTGCAGCTTGTACACACCACTTGACTTCCACTTCTCAGGCATGACCGCTGCCTTGGCTTCAGTCCCCTGAGGAATGAAAGGAAAGGAAAAATGATTTTAAAAGGTGCTGTACTAAAAAACCTGAAAATCTGAAACACCCCTAACTCAGCAAGCCGTGCAGCCCCTTGGGCCACTGATACGGCTCAGCAGGCAAAGTGCTTACAGAGAAGCCCGAGACCCAAGTTTGAGCCACGGGACCCACACAAAGGTGAAAGCAGAGAACCAGCTCCACGGAACTGTGCTGACTGCTCCACATGCAGTATGGTACACATACGCCCCACATGCACATGCTACACACACGTAGTACGGTACACACATGCCCCACATGCTCGCACCACACACATGCAGTATGATACACACACGCCCCACATGCACACATCACTCACATGCAGTATGGTACACACACATGCCCCACACGCACACATCGCACACATTTTTAAAAAGATGCACGGCCTCTTTAACAGAATGTGCACACCATTAGTACTGCTACTAAAGGAGGATAATGTAACATTTTTCTATCAAAAATGTTTTAATAGATAAAATAACATCATAGAAATAAGGATTAATCTTTCTCTTCTAAGACTCATGCCATTATTCAAGACCCCAGGTTGAGTATCACTTCTTTCATACGGCCCTTTTCAGAAAACACTTATTTTCTTACATTCTGTTCACATTTCTGTCACTGCATAATTGTGAAGCTTTTCATCAATTTACACTATTATTTAATATGTCATATTTGTCTTTCTGGCCCATTTGTGAACTCTGAGGGCAAGGACAGTATTTGATGTGTTCATTTCTGATTCAGTGCATGGTGTGCGGAGGCATACAATGATCTTGAGTTATTTTTATCTTTGTATCCCATCACGTGGCCCACATGGAATGTGTACAGGCCAGCAGTGCAGGGGCCGCACAAGAGTGTGCAAGAAGCTCCACTCCATCCTAAGTTTACCAGTTCAGAATCTGCACTATAGTAAGATTCCAAGTAGTCCTCAGCTCTAACTGATCCCTCAGAGTCTCTGGGCTCTAGATGTGGAAGTGTCTCTCCTAGAACTTACACAATATGCTATAATGGTCTATATTCTTGTCTATTCTCAGACTAAGGTAACTTGAGAACAAAGACCTGAAACAGGGACAAAGGAAACAAAACCACTGACATTAGCAGATGCTTAATGAACACGAGCCCAATGTAGACAAGCAACCACAGCACAAAGCCATTGACATGAACAGCCTAGTTGGCCGGCACTTGGTCACATTCAGTCCACACCCTGGCATTCTATCTGCATATTACCATAAATAAACCTTCCGTCTTTTTAAACCGGTTACCATCCCCTCTGCCTACTAAATGCTAACAAAGGAAGTGAAGGATGAAGAAGGAAAGAGCACACCGACTGAGTACCCATGACAACCCCTCCCTGTGTCTGGCATTTTGTGTCCAACAACAACCACATTTAATAAAGGAGGACCACCACAATCCCTGTGACTAAGGTACCCAGGGAGACCTCACGAGGGCTTTGGGATGAACTCACCTGAGGTATGTAGCCCGACTCGAGCATGAGGAGATGCACCAGCACTACCAAGGCATCACTGACGCTGGAGCAACCAGCTGACTGATACAGAGTCTCCAGTGAATGTGGCACCTGCCCATCCTCTGTTTCACTGCACAGCATTGGTTCCAGTGGACGGAAACCAGAATCCTCTTCCATACCCACGGCATCCTGAATTGACTCAGCTTCAACATTTTGACTAGGCCCTTCCTAAAAAGGATGACAATAATAAATACATCATAATGAATAATAAATTCATTAATTTTACATAGGACATTCTATACCCTAAACTGAGCAGAGATTAGTGCTCAAAACCAAAGCATACCATGAGGTTCAGAAATAGGAGCCATCTTAAGGAAGCTCTCATAAATAAATGAGACTGCAGCCTACACCTCCTCCATTCTGAATCCTTAACTCCCTTTATACTGACAGGCTGAAAACCTGGAACCCATCTGCAAGTCTCCACACATACTAAACAGTACTCTAAATGTGGTATCTTCACAGTTCCAACTACTACCATGCCTGAATACCTCTAAAGCTGTGCTTCCTACGCCACAGGTGCTTCAGACCCCCATTATGTGTCTGCTGACTTCCAGCAACAGCACCCCCAAAAGTGCCTGCCTCCCCTTCCTGTCTCACACACACCATGCACTCCTGCCAGTTTCCCTGGAAATTAAGAATCCAATCATGTCTTATGGCCCAGTTTAAAGTGTACCAGGACTTCCCCAAGACAGGCGACGGCATTTCCCACAACTGTACCTTAAGACTGTGTGCCTAATGTTCTTGGGGAAAAGTTGGTACCGAGCCTGGTGTAGAAACACCACATGCTATGTCTGCCTGATCTGACCTACAGTCACAGTATCCAGTATTAACCTATAAAAGCTCTGAACATTCTAGAAACAGTAATGTGTGCAATAACCAAAATGCATCCTCCATCTTTACTCACACTTGGCATCTCCGTTACACTTACTACAGATTCATAAAACTGGATTTTCAGAAACAGACTAAGGAGTGCAGGCCTAGAAAATTAAGTCTAAATGCCTGGGCACATAAGGCCCACCACTACCTGTTCCCTGGCTGGTCATCTGTTTACTTTCTACCAACCCTTTCCCACCCACTGCAGTATTCCTACTTCTTCAACAGACCCAGGAGATGCACTGCCTTTATTATTGCACCTCACCACACTCTACTGCTATTTTTCAGTTCACACATCTGCATCTCTCCGTGACTGCAAGTTTGTGTAAAGTACGAGACTACCCAAGTACAGGCCTGCCACGTGGTACACTTCCAGTAAAGGTCTGTGAACAACTGCTCAAAGATGATGTACTACAGCTTCATGCTTTTGTTTGCCAGGTTCTCTCATTTGTGCCTGACAATGATCACACAACTTGGGCAAGGGAGAGGACAATGCCTGCTTCTAGATACTACAACTGTAACTCAGAAAAATCAGTAACTAGTCGAGATCACCAGTTTATACATCTCTGAAACGAACCCATATCCTCAGAGTCACCATTAGGGCTTTTAGATATAAATCAGCCTGAGCAAAGCGAAGTTACTGCATTGATTTTATTCAGAAAGTTTGTTTCCTAGTTTGCGCTCAACTCTTAATACAAAGCAACTTTCTTCTTTTTAGGTTGTATTTCCAGAAAAAGGAGGGGCAGGGGAATTTAAAGTTCTATAGCATAAACCAAGGCTGAAGGACAGCAATTGAGACAGAGCTGACTCACTCTTCAGAAATCAGCAGAGCTAAAGCCTAATGGCTACAGACCGCAGGCAGGCATGGTGACACACACCTGTAATCCCTGCACTTGGGAGGCTGAGGCAGAAGAATTCAGAGTTTAAGGTCAGCCTGAGCTATATGACAAGATCCTGTCTCCAAAAAAATTTTTTAATTAAATTTAAAAGGCTACAGTAACTCACACTACATAAAAGATGCTACTGCACAAAACATTTCCATGATTTTCTTTGAACAGAAATCACCATACTAAAAAGGATATATCAAGCTAAATTATGAAAATAATCTCTTCATTTTTCCCCATTATTCCTTCTTTGGCCACTTATTACTTGGGCAGTATCATGGTACAAAACAGATGTGGAAATTTTTAAGAAGCATTACCCTAAGCTGCTAACTACACACCCACTGTGGGCTTATCTAACTTTATTCCTAAGTCCAAGAAACACTGGCATCTGCTGAGCTGCTCTGATATGAGTGTCTATCATCTTCCACGTGTGAGAACAGAAACTAGCTAAGCATCACCTCTACACAGTCTTGTCACAGGCCACTTACACAACAAACAATCAGCTAACGTGTAGAAGAGTTCCTCTCAGGTCTGTACAGGTTACCCCTTGCTGTCACTAAAGGGAGTTCTCAAGTGCAATGAAATCAAACTAACTTACATTTAGTCACAAAATAAAATTCCTCCCTTTGGTTTTGAGCCTTGTCCATCCTTTACTTTCCTTTTCCACAGCCTTCTTCTACACTGAACCAGCACGTCATATAGAGTCAAGGACTCCCAGCATTATTTATGACTTCAATGTCCCTGCTAAGGTTTCATAGTCACCCCATAAAAACCTTACAAGACAGCTGAGCGGTGGTGGCGCACGCCTTTAATCCCAGCACTCGGGAGGCAGAGCCAGGCGGATCTCTGTGAGTTCGAGGCCAGCCTGGTCTACAGAGCAAGATCCAGGACAGGCACCAAAACTACACAGAGAAACCCTGTCTCAAAAAACCAGAAAAAAACAAACAAAGAAACAAACTTACAAGACAAGCAGTATGCTCTCAGAACTAGAATCACTACCTTGAGGCATCAGTAACATCTCAAAATTTTGCAAAGAAAAATTAACTAAGTATTACACACACTGTAAAACTCCATCTTACTGGAGGATTTTTAGAGCACACCAAAGTAAAGGGAATGAGTTCTTTTCTCTAGGTTTATCTCTGAAAGAGTCTTTTTTTAAGTATGCAGTCAGATAGCCTTATTCATCCCACACATTGCCCTATGAAGCAGAAACAAACAAGAGATACAAGAATGATTCAGAAGACAAATTTCTTGTATCGAGAAATATGTGCTTATTCTTAATGTCATGATTCAGTGCTTAAGGCTTGCAAAAGAAATTTGCAGTGGTAAGAATATATACATAAAAACAGTGTTAGTATTAAAGAAGTGTTTTGTTCAAGGCCTAAAAGCAAGTACCAGGACAGCCAGGGCTGTTATGCAGAGAAACCCTGTCTCAAAAAAAAACTAACAAAAAAACAAAAATAACAAAAAAAAAAAAAAAAAAAAACTTAAAAAAATGTAATTTAAAAAAGAATTGTTTCGGGCTACAGAGATGGCTCAGTGGTTAAGAGCACTGACTGCTCTTCCAGAGGTCCTGAGTTCAATTCCCAGCAACCACATGGTGGCTCACAACCATCTGTAATGAGATCTGGTGCCCTCTTCTGGCTTGCTGTCATATATGCTGTATACATAATAAAAAAAATAAAATCTTTAAAAAATAAAAAAATTTAAAAAAATAAAAAAGAATTGTTTCATACAAAGTATTAAAAAGGAAAATAAATAATGAGGAACTTACAAAGTTATAAAGACCAATAAATGTTTTAAATCACTGGACTATAATTAGCAAGGACCTTGGAATACAGGAAGACAAACAGGAAAAGGAGGACCAGCAAGGGCACCACATCACTGGTCACAAGGTCAGCAGGTTGTACACTTACGTGTGAGTATGCAAATCGAAGAATGAGAATTAGCAGGAATCTGTACTCACGAGAGACCACCACTAACAGGAAAGAACAGAAACTGGCCCTGGAGAGGCAGAAAGCCTGGGTACACAGGACAATAAGGAACTTGGTCTTCTGTGAAATAACATGACTGGACTAGAGACATTTGTATCTCAGACACAGAGGTACTAAAGAGCAAGCAAATGACATACTGAAGACATAGGACGAGAAAACCTAACGCAGTAAAGAACACAGCCTGGCAGCCTGTGATAGAAAGAAGTTAAAAGGTGGCCTATAGCCGGGCAGTGGTGGCGCACACCTTTAATCCCAGCACTCGGGAGGCACAGGCAGGCGGATCTCTGTGAGTTCAAGTCCAGCCTGGTCTATAAATCGAGTTCTAGGACAGCCAAGGCTGTTACACAGAGAAACCTTGTCTCAAAAAACCACCACCATCAACAACAACAAGTCAAAAGGCACAAGACGTCAGGGGTCCCACTGAGGGGCAGGGCAGGGAGTTCCCATGTGGAGGACAGACTAATGGTGTATATTATTTCCAAACTGATGTTAGACAGAGTCTGTGATAACCATTTAAAGGTCCAGCAAATCATTTGGAAATAAGTGGACTATGGGTACAACATAAGTGAGTGCCCAGACATGGTAAGTTAGGAATTATAAACTCACAAACATCAGACACCATGGGATGCATGAGCTAAAGGAACATCTGAACAAAACCACAAAACCATGCATGTTAGAATGCTAGCAAAATACCAGTCCAGACATTTAGCAGCTAAAAAGAAAATGTTCAGAAAGGGCACAGTCTACAATTTACTGATGCTAACCATCCTGACTGGCGCAGAATGCCTCTGAACTGTCAATATATTCTATCAATACTCTACTTCGTCTCTTTATCTTTAATACCCACCATACTGTCATCATTCCAGGCATCGGACTGGGTGGCCTGTCCTTGGGAAGAACCACTGCACTGTTCATCAGGGATGCTGGCCTGACGTGAGCTGGCAGCCAAAGAAGCTTGGTCATTATTCTGGAGTGAGGAATGCTCTGAATCTGTAGATGAAGGTAAGTTAGGTGCCGGCATGTGATCTTCAAGAACCAAACATATCAAGTCCCCAGAAACAATCCCATATGAAGCCAAGGTCTCTTCATCTCCAGTGAGGGCATCCTTGTTGTTCAATGTAATTGCAAATCGGGTATCAGAACTGCCAAGAAAGATGGATGAGCACTGTAAGAGCTCCCTACTCCACTATCCCAAATAATACATTTGGAATACATTAAAGTACACGCTATACACCCAGAAGCACTAAGTAGAAAAACGCAGGGGACTAAATTACTTGTTCTTCTCATCAAATGGCCATAGATTCCTAACAGTCAAAACTTCAGCACCTTAGCCAGGGTGTTATGGCACCTACTTCATCAGTTCTAGAGCATGCAGTTTTCACTATTTCGACATCTTTGAAGTGGAGATGCTTCCTAAGTTCACACATCAGTTTAATCCGCAGCTTTACCGCCAGCTTTACGTGGGAGCTGGGACGTCACACACTTGGGGTGTCAGGCTTGTGCGGCAAGTGCTTTAGAATCTCCCCAGCCCCATTCATTTTGCTTATTCACATCCATTTTCGTCTTACCAATTAAACAGACATTACTGGAGTCAAAGCTATTCCCTCTCCTTAGAAAATAAGTTGCTCTGTCACTGCTTGCAAAATGTTCTGATAAACAAAAAAGTTGAAAACCTGCCAGCTGTCCATGAAAACACCATCTCTGCTTTGGCAGAAAAAAGGGAAACTCCCTCAAATAATTCATTTTGAGGAAAACATAGGGAATGGTCTGCTCACGGAAATGCCAGTTTGCCCTCCCACCCTTCTGAAGTGTTTCCAAGGTACTATTTTCTGAAGTTATAAGGGTGAGTGTGCATTTCACACACACACACACACACACACACACACACACACACACACACCCCTACAACTCTAGAAACGCCAAACTTTAAAAAACCTATTTTATACCAATCTTTGGTCTGCTTAACTAGAAAATACTCTTTAGAAATAACAACTGTGTCATTCGGACACATTTTAAAGCTTCCCTTTTGTTCCCCAAATAAACAAAATTTCAGAAGAATGAATTTACTTTCACAAGCTGAGGCTTAAATTCCACCCAACTAATCAACCGCAACTGTGAAAACAAGCCGGAAAGAGACACTAGCTGGGGCTCTTGGGTTTCACGTCTTTTCAAGACTGCCCTGCTTAACTGAAAAGCAGTACAACTTATAAATACCTTAAAAACAGACTTCCCAAAGTGTGTGGAGGGGTAACTGTCAACACAGAAAACACTCAGCTCGACCCCAAGAAGTGGTGTAGTCACCATTATGTGGTAATAGGGCGATATGTTAATTCTTTTCATGTGGAAAAAAAAAACAGCTTTTTTTTTATGTTTTCGATAACATTATTTTATTAGACAATTAGACATTATCTGTAACCCTGGCTGGTCTGGAACTTGCTATGCAGACCAGGCTGGCCTTGAACTCAAAGAGATCCCCCTGCCTCTGCCTTCTGAGCGACAGGAATAAAGGCGTAGCTCAGGCTCACTTTTTAACTAACAATATCTTAATCTGGGGGAGAGGGGGGTGAAAGGAAGAGAAATCCGTATAGGACCTCATTTTGCTCAATTTCCTACAAATAAAGTGAAAGGTTATTAAAAGTGTCAATTAATGAGATGGACCTAGAGCCCATCTTTTTAAAATATTTTATCCACGAGCTCAGCTCTTGAAGTGGGTCATCCATAAACTTGTCCCTCTACGACCTGAAAACATCTGCAGAAACACAGAAGCTCCGTGTGCAACCCCATAAATTAGTAAGAACTTACTCCCTTTTCAACTTGCCACCCAACTGGAAGCTCTCTGGGGTCATGCCTCTATTTTAGAGAAAATGCCCACTGGCCTGAAGCATGCGTACTTCCTAAAAGGTTGTAGTGAGAAAAGTTACAGCGTCGGGTGCACAGTCTGGCAAAGGCACGCTCAGCTGTTTTTAGTTACTGTTGCCTTAAGCGGTAGCACAAATTACAGCGGCCTAGGGTGCAAGAAGTTTGTTACTTGAGGCACGATGCTGTTCCAATGTAACCACTGAAATACCTCAACGGCCGAGGTGCACTCCAGCCCAGTGGGTTCACACTGGGAGGTTTAACGCAAGCTTCCCACTCGGGACAGCAGCAGGCGCGTCCCGCGTTTCCCGCGCTCGGGGTGGCGGTGACCGCAAACCCGGAAGTGGCTACTCACCGGGGGAGACCGCGGGACCCCGGGGAGGCTGGGCCATGGTCTCCCTGAGCCGGAACCCGGCGGGCGAGCACTGTCACAGGGGCTCGGCGCAGCTACGCCCGGGAGGCCCTGGCCTCACGTGACCGCCCGGCCGGCGCACCCGCCCTCCCGGGGCCCCGCGATCGGGGCGCCGCTCACCTGAACCCCCACGTGGGCAGCAGAGCCTGGCTGAGGTGCGCGCGCAGCTGCCCGAGCGTCGGCTCCGGCTCCGGCACCTCTAGCGGCTGGGTCCGCTTCTGAAGCCGCACACGCAGCCTCATGGCGACAGGACCGCAAGCCTCGGGCGGCGGCGGCGGCTACCCGAGCGAAGGAGAAACCGAAAGCCAGCGGTTCCGGGCCTGCGTCCTCGTTCCTCGTCCGCTCTCTCGACTACGCCCCCTACCGCCCAGTACGCGAGCGGAGCGCCGAGCGCCTGCGCTCCCCATCGGTGGCTCGGCGCACGACGGCGCCACCTGGGGGCGAGATGCGCACGGCGCAGGCGCTGAGCTTGCTTCGGCGCACCTAGTCTCCATCTGCGCCTCCCTACTTGCAGCATCTTTAGCTCTGGAAGGACCGGTGCGGACTGTGTGGGGACATGACAGCCGGCCCTAACCTGGCGACACTGTGTGTTGGCCTGCCCAGAAATGAACGGCTCTGTCTCAGTCGTTGGAGTGCTCAGACCTAACACAGGTCCCCCGTGATGGTTAAAGAACCTTAGTATGGAACCAGGCATCCCTTAAGGGCTGTTGACCTGGAGTGCCTGGGAGATCCTAGTGGCCTTCAGGTGAGACAAGGAAAGGATAACGAGGTATTAACGGCTGTCTTTGCTTCTGTAAAACGTGCTTATCGCTGTGATCTTTTTATTACTATATAGTGGAAAAGAAAAAACCGAGAGAAGTAAAACAATTTTCCTGCCCACCCGTGGATTCCATGAAGTTGTAATCTACACCTTGCAGATGTCCATTTTAAAACCCCACTTTTACCCTCGTCCACACAGCATGCTGTTTGGCTCTAAGGTGGCCGTCCTGCCAACACTAAAAACACATTCAGTTAATATAAATTTGAATTGAGGGTATGTCTTTGGTTTCTCCCAGTAGCTCTCCGCTTCCCAGGGCAAATCCTGATAAACCAGCCTGCATCTGTCTGAGGCTTGAAAGCCATCTTACAGTAAAGACAAACTAGGCTTATTCCTGTTTATTATTAACCCCCTGCTTCTCAAGGATTGGGCTATGCCCCACCTGTAACTTTACTACAAAAGGTTCTGTACTGCCTGTTCCAGGGCTAGCAATCATGTCTTTGTTTCAAAGAGTTGTTATAACCACTTGCTGTTATGACCACCTTGCAACCATTTTGTTGTTGTTGTTGTTGTTGTTTAAGAAGGTTGTTATGGGGGTTGGTGAGATGGCTTAGTGGTTAAGAGCACTGGCTGCCCTTCCAGAAGTCGTGAGTTCAATTTCCAGCAACCATGTGATGGCTCACAACCATCCATAATAGAATCCATGTCCTCTTCTGGCATGCAGGTGTACATTCGGACAGATGATTCATATGTTTAAAAAGAAAAAGAAGGTTGTTATGACCAACTTGTTTTGCTTGTGTTCTGCTCCTATAACCCCACCTATTTGCCTGCCAAATCCCCCACTTGGAAACCCCCTACTCCCTAACAACCTTTATCGTACCCATGTCCGATGCTGATCTCCTGAACCTTGCCTTTAGGGAGACACACCATGTGCACAAACAAAATAAAGCATGCTTTAATTAATTTGGCCATGATGATTTTTTCTCTGGAATTCACAATCCCTGTCTCATTTCTTCCTTGGCTCTGCTCTTAGGAACTTGAAGTTGAAGCCAACTCCTTTATCTCTCTCAAGTTACAGGGAAATTTAAAGCAGCTTATAGCTGCTAATCTTTGTTGCGCAGTGCATTAGTAATCTCTTGCCGCATAACAGTCGTCCCCCAAAGCTTACTAGCCTACATCAATAAAACATTTGTTTCCCCATAGGTTCTGTAGATAGGGAACTTGGGGGTAGTGTGGATAGGTGGTTCTGTCTCAGGGTCTCTTGTCAAAGCTGCCTGAAGACTCAACTCCATACACCATTCAGCCCATTTCCTGAGTTTTTCACAGATTTTTCCCAGAGGTCTGCTAACATGATAGGTGGATTCCTTCAGGGTGAATGACCCAAGGGTAACCGAGACAGAAGTTACAAAGTCTTTTATGACCCAGCCTCAAAAGTTACATATTTTCTTCTATCATATTTTTGGTTAAAAGCCAACATTTCAGTATAAGAATATTAAGCCAAAAGCATGAATATTGATAGATCAGATCACATTGCTTTGAGACTGATAGTAATAGAAAACCAATTTTTTTTTTTCTGGTTTTTCAAGACAGGGTTTCTCTGTGTAGCTTTGGAGCCTGTTCTGGAACTCGCTTTGTAGACCAGGCTGGTCTGGAACTCACAGAGATCCACATGCCTCTGCCTCCCTCTGCCATCACCATGCTGAAAACCAATTTTTATGAAAAAGATAGATATATTTAGGCTAGGCAAAGGGTTTGAGACACAGTCTAGAATATGTGAGAAGCCATTGGAGGGTTGTAAGGGAGTCTTCAATATCAAGGTCTTTAGTTCTGCCCAGTGGAAATTGACTCTGGGCAGCTACCCAGGAAGGGATGAATTAAAAGGATAGTATATGTATGGTGCAGGGATTCTAGGGAAGATTGGAGAGAACTCATAACCACACCAAAGACTGGCCTGATAAGGAGTGTACCAAAGTGCGGACTACTGGAGGAAATTGCTGTCACTACTGCCAAGGAGCACTGGGGAGTGGCTGCCAGCAGACACTTTGTGGGTTTTTGTTTTGTTTTTGTTTTGTTTTGTTTTGTTTTTGTTTTGTTTGCTATTTCCTGCACCAACAAAAATGACACTTCCCAAAAAGATCCTGTTTTCTCACCTCACTTCCCAATCAAGAGCTTACAGGGGTGCAATCTGACTGAGGAAGTTTGGGCCCCATCCCTGAATCCTGACTACAAGAGACTGAGAATCAGAATCTGACTCTCTCTTTGGGGAGGCAGAACTTATTAGAATTTCCAGAAGCTTAAGGAAGGCTGTTAAAAAACTAATAGGAGGCCATGAATTGACAGGTGCCCACTAGGGCCATCCTCTGATCTGAAATGTGTGATTCCCATAAAAAGGCGGGGTGGAGGAGGATGACACCCTCTAGGACTGTAGAGATGTCTCAGTGCTTAAGAGCACTGGCTGCTCTTCTGGCGGACTTGGATTTAATTCCCAGCACCCACATGGCAGCTCACAGCCATCTGTAACTCCAGTTCCAGAGGATCCAATGCCCTCTTCTGACCTCTGTGGACACCAGACAGTCACATAGTCCACAGACATGCAGTCAAAACACTCATACACTTAAAATTTTTAAACACTTTCAAATCAGGGCTGTCTTCCAACTCATTGCAGGTGGGGTATCTGTATAGATTGCTCAGACTTAGACTGGGGATGTAGTTCAGTTGGTAAATGGTAGGTCTGAAGGAAAACTCCAAGCGTCTCAAAAGAGCAGGTTACTGACTTGGTCCAAAATGACCATCTTGGCTCAGCTCGTGCTGGACTATAGGACTATAGGATTTGGAACATGTGAACCAGGTTCACAAAATGAGTCATTTCCATTATGGTCCCTTGACCCTGGCAAGGGGACAAATGCCTCTCCAGTGACATATACCTGTGGTTGCATATCGAAGCCCACTCTGGCCTTCTGTCTCCTTCAGTCCCTATTCACCCATACTTGCTATGCATTTAAAAGACCACACTAGCATCCTGGCCCTTCTCACCCCCTCCTCTACCCTAAATTCCTAGGCTGCTGCAGTTCACAGGCTTCCCTCCCCCAAGCTACTCATCCTCCTTTTAACCACATGGTTTTTCCATGCCCCATTTCCCTAGCCCTAGCCATGTTCCATCTGCTTTTTTTTTCTCTCTTCTTTGAACTCTTGCAGATGTCTCTGGATGCTTTCTCTCTCTTATTCACAATGAAAAACCTTCCCCCTAATCATGGAGAAGCCTTTTCCGTGGTTTCTCTACTGTGCCCTTGCTTCCAGTAAAGTGCTTGCCACACACTGACAAAGCCCTGTGTTTGATCCACAACACTGCACAAGCTAGGTATAATGGTGTATGCCTGTAGTCCCGGCACTTAGGAAGGCCTGATCTCCCAGGTAGGAAATCAGGAGTTTAAGGTCATCTCTGGCTACTTAACAATCCCAGATCAGTTGGTTGCATGATCCTGACATAAATAATAGCCAGGCATAGTGGTGTATGCCTTTAATCGTAAGCACTCAGGAAGCAGAAGCAAGGTCATTTTTGTGAGTTCAAGGCCAGCCTGATCTACATTCTAGACCAGAGAAGGCTACATAGAAAGCTCCGGTCTCAAAAATAAATAAATTTGTTCTGGCTTGTCCTACATACCATACTTGTCTATTTTTTTTATTTTATTTTATTTTATTTTATTTTATTTTTGGTTTTTTGAGACAGGGTTTCACTGTGTAGCTTTGTGCCTTTCCTGGAACTCACTCTGTAGCCCAGGCTGGCCTCGAACTCACAGAGATCTGCCTGGTTCTGCCTCCCGAGTGCTGGGATTAAAGGCGTGCGCCACCACTGCCCGGCTTTGTCTATTTTTTTCATCCAATCAATTATATTAGTGTGAATTAAATACTTTACATTTTGCATCATAGTCTAAAACTAGGTCTTCAATTGTTGTTGCTGCTGCTGCTGCTGCTGCTGCTGCTGCTGTACAGCTCTGTCCACTAGACGAGTCTTCCATCGGCTCTTGTGTCCATTTTCCATCTCTATTTTTCCTTCATTTGTTTGTATTCAATTCCATTCTTGAGCATTTTCTAACTTTCTTTAACTATGAAATGCTATGGGATAATTTTGTATATTTCGTGCCCCAGCACCAAAACCAGCCATTTGTTTTTCTAAGAATCCCTACCTACTTCTGGTTTTTGGAGAATTGTATTTGAAACCATGATCTGGGTGATAATTGTGCGCGTTGTTACTGGAGTGTCTTTGCTTCTAAGCCTTCCTGGCTGACTGAGCGAGGATATCGCTTATTTCCATAATAGAATATGTATTTCTATATATAACCAGACATACGTTGATAGATCCAACTCTGACCCATTCACATATGAATCACAGCCTCCTCCTGCTGCAGCCGGGGCAGCACAAGCTGAAACTTGGGAGTTCCAGGAAGAGGAGAGAATAACACATGCACAGGACACAGTCTCTGCTTTCTTTTACTGGGGAGAGAGAGCAGCTTTATTTCCCAGCTTGGTGTATTTAAAGAGCAGAGTGGGGTTACTGGGTTACTGGGTTACTGGGTTACTGGGAGTATCAGGCCTTCACTAGAGCCTTGGCGGTCGTAAGGGCTCAGACGTATCTGAAGCATTTTCCTCCTGGCTATCAGATTGCCCTGCAGTTTTCCACGGAGATGGAAGACCAAGGGGAGGATTAACTGAATCACGGTTGCCCTTGAATTTAGATTTACCCTTTAAAGCTATGACAGCCTTCTGTATAGCAACATCCTCCCCCGCTTATCTCCAACTCCCCAGTCCAACTATGAGAGACCCGGCTACAATTATCTGCCATCAGTTGACTCCATTGCTTAATCATTCTGCTGTACATGCATAGTGTCTCCAGAATTATTAGTCCATACCCTGTGAGTTAACGAGACTATCCCGCTGGTCTACAGTTCTCACTGCCTTTAGGCTTACAGACTCCATGCACTCCCACAGTTAAAGTCTGTACCTTTTCCCCCTCCGGCTCTTCAGTTGTGTTATTTCAAACATTTGTGACCTATAAAACAAAGCATGGAACAGAGGTGGAGATAATGTCAGGTGGCAGGATCCTTCTGTCAGACTGTAGAGTCACTCATCTCTCTTAAGCGCCAAAACAAATTCCAGGCAGCTTCCTCTGGTAGTAATTTAAAACACAAATCTGTGTTACTCACACAACTTCAATTAGCTGGTGGGGAAATCAGATGAGTTAGCAAGTAACAGCATCCTCCTCTCTCCCCCGCCTCCCACATACCCTGGACTGTGTGTTGCCCTGCAGTGACCTTCCTAAAATGCCAGCATAGCATAAGAGACACCTAGAAGCATAACACCCATGTCTTGAATGTAATCACCGATGCCAAGCTTCAGCACAGCGCTTGACCTCGGTGTCTTTATCTATAGCATGGAAACAGTGTTTGTTCCTTGCACAGTCTTAGCAGAGGTTTAGGGGGTTCGTATAGGGAAATAACATATACAAATGTTATAACATAACAAATACACAGTAAATACTCGGTCTCACTTCACATATCGCTTATGTCTCTTTTTGGGGTTTCCTTTTAAACAGACTTCATTTGCACAAGTGCTGGAGAGGCAGGAAACAAAGCCGGAGAGGCAGGAAACAAAGCCGGAGAGGCAGGAAACAAAGCCGGAGAGGCAGGAAACAAAGCCGGAGGTGCCTTTGGCCTCCCAACTGCCCCTTCTGCCTCACTTCTGCCCATAGACATATAACCCTGTCCCCTCCACAAAACAGTATGATTTGTCTTCAAGTTAAAAACAAAAAAATCCGGGAAGTGCCGAGACACCGGGCCTTACCCAGCCCTTGCTCAGTGGGTGCGTATGGGAAGGAAGCAAGTATGTGGTGGAGAGATAGGAGAGAGATCAGACTGGAGACACCACAGCAGTGAGGAACAGCCTGATGTGAGAGGCCTGCGCTGCCACCTGAGACTATGGTGAGGCCGGGGCCTAAGCTGCCGCCAACGGCCATGTCGGGGTCCGTGGTCCCACGCAGCCTGGGTCTGTGTTGATGTCCCTGGCCCGTGTTACCACAAAGCCTATGCGAATATCCGTGGATCTGTACTGCAACCTGAAGCCATGGTATTGTCTGAAGACCCCTGCTGAGCTGACTCTGCCCCTCTCAGGCCACTGCATAATGGCACCAGTGGTGACATGGGCCTGGGAGAGCTGGCCCTGCCCCTTGCCTGGGCAGCCTGGGAGAGCTGGCCTTGGTGGTGAGGGCGAGGAACAGCTGGTCCCACCCCTCACCAGCTGCCACACTCCCGGTGGTGCGGGTGGGAGGGCTGGCAGGCTGACTACCACCCAGGCCCAGCCCCAGAGCTTTGAGTTGGCACATCCCAACATCTTCCCTATCTATGAGCTGCTGGAGCACGTGAAGGGGTTAGTCCTGCGGATCCATAGCCACAGGATCTCCATGACTCAGGGCGACAGCAGGATATCCAAGAGTCTCTATGAGGGTCCAGTATTAATGGTATATCAGAAGCCAGAGGCCTTGAACTAGACTAATGGCTCATTGCAAAGGACATTCCCAGGTAAAGCTGTTTGGGCAAAAGGGTATACTGTATGACACACTGCAGCTTTCAATGCCACAATGACAATGACGGAATATGTGATGGATGGAGAGGCAGGAAAGAATGAGGAACAGAACGATACACACAGAGAAAGCTGTGGTTGATAGAGAAGCAGGTCATTGTCCAGAGCGGTTGGTGAGATGGTTTTCAGGGGTTTTTGGTTTTGGTTGGTTGATCTTCTTCTTCTTCTTCTTCTTCTTCTTCTTCTTCTTCTTCTTCTTCTTCTTCTTCTTCTCTTCTTCTTCTCTTCTTCTTCTTCTTCTTCTTCTTCTTCTTCTTCTTCTTCTTCCTCTCCGCCTTCCTCTTCTTCTCCTTCTCCTCCTCCTTCTTCTTCCTCTTTTTCTTCCTCTTCTCCTCCTCCTTCTTTCCTAATTTTTATTTTTATTTTTTATTTT
Organism: Peromyscus eremicus; assembly: GCF_949786415.1. NCBI lineage: Eukaryota > Metazoa > Chordata > Mammalia > Rodentia > Cricetidae > Peromyscus > Peromyscus eremicus. Next base: position 43,745,972 of record NC_081434.1, read on the forward strand.
CTTTGGGAGGGAGCAGGCTACATGGTGGAGGGCAGATATGGAAAGACTGGGGAATGAGTGGGATTGGGGTGCATGATATGAAATTCTGAAAGACCCAATAAAAAGTTATGTTGATAAACATTTAACTTGCAGGGTTTCCTTCTACATAGAAATACAATTTCTTTCTTAAGGAGACACAAACCATGTCTACTGATCCTCAGAAGGTCTCAAGGACAAACCAAAGTTCACCTTGGGCAAACAATGAGTTTATGAAACTTCCTTACAGAGCATGGGTGAGGGGTTGCTGGTAGGAACATGGGAGAGCCCAGAGCAGCCATACTGGAAAGTTTCCAGCAGCATGGATGATGGCTTCCCCAGAGCTGCATGGAGTTTCTTCAATTAATCTTCCCCAACTTATATATTCCACACCTCCTGAGAATGTAAGGCCACAGGTAAGCAGAACAGAGCTAGCTACATACAAATGACCTGGTGTACTGCAGCCCAAGAGACCAGCTCTCAGGACTGCACCCAGGGTTACAAAAAGAATGCTTTTCAGAGTAGTGGGACCTAGGAAAATGTCTTATCCATCTGAGAGAAAAGACTCAGACACAATCTGAGGGTCATGTTCTTCATTCTCTCCAGCTCCGAGTCTCCAGCTCTAGTTCTCTGCCCTAATTCTCTTTAGTTCATCTGTTCATACAGCTTATAAACATATTCAACAGCAAACTTTAAGCAATTAAAAAAAAGGTTACAAAGCTCGGGGTCATAATGTATTCCTTGAGCAAACGATGAAGACGAGCCATTTACCGTAGCAACGTATAGGCAAAGACATGGGATTTGGCACTTTCCTGGGCAGTGGCATCGAAAGCATCCCAAACCTAATATATATATATACGTGCTTACAATCTCAGAGCAGAGAGGAGGGAAGCTTGTAACTCTTTATTCAAGGCTATGAGGCCAGACCATCCTCTGTAGCCTGGTTAACTGTGAAACTTTTTCCACAGTAGCTGGACATAAAACTATTTTTCTCTGGACTTAGTTAATTGATTGTTATTCATGACCTAAACAATAAACAGTTAGTTAGCTGACCGTTGAGTCTTGTATTAAAAATCTGAGGTTAGAAGTTCATGTAGAGAGTTAATTGCTTGAGGAATTTGTGTAGGGCGTTAGGTCTTTATCAGCCAGACTTTACAAGCAGGGAACTGGCACCAAGGTTGCCTTGTGCCTGACCTTGGTTCTACAAATTGACACCTGGGAATGTGTCCTCTAGCATTTCATTTGCAGGTGCAACTGGTCTGTTTTGAATTTGTTTTGAAGTCTAAAATCAGCCAAATGTGAAAAAGGCTGCCTTTGTAGCTGAGAACACTGCTATATTCCTATGTCAGTCTGAGCCATAAAAAACATCCCAGTATTATTTCTATTCATCAAAATTGTACAGTTTAAGCAGAAATCATCTTCCTGACCATCCATAGATATGTGTGTGCCCAAAGATGGAATATTTTCACAAGATAAACACACAAGCAGTGGAAAAACAGCCATAGCTGTTTTTAGGGAAGAAATGTAGTAACACATGAGAAAAACCACAGACAGAAACAACCAGTCATTTACAGTCAGTGACCCCATGGTCCTTGCCAAGTGGGGCTCCCCATCATAGAGTTATTCATTTGGTGGTCGACCTGTTGAATACTAGTTGTCACCCGCTGTATACTCCCACAGCCTCCAGCACTGATGGACAGCTGGAACCTCAACTGAAGGTCCAGTGATCCTCCCCAACTCCCTCCTCTGAGGAACAGTCAACAGATTTACTCTTTCAAGCATGCACAGCTCATCTGATAATAATACTGACTGCTTTGCTCAGAGCACAAAGTTCTACATGCCACATATTCTAGAAACCAAGGACAGAGAATGGTTAATTCCTTTGAATTGGATCTTGGCATCTTTCTTTAACAAATAATTATTTCTACATAGTTAATTATTATCTTCCTTCTGGAGCGTTAATTCAAAGTATCCCTTGATCTGAAAAGACCAAAGCCCTGTCAGCCATTAGTAAATGAGATAAGCAATCTTGTGTTTTAGATTACAATCATGAGTAGTTTGAATAAACAGGAATTACCAGCAACTTTTTTTCACTTAAATGTGGAAACCAAAAAACGATGGAATTGGATAGAGTACTGTTGGCTTTTGTTGTTTTCTTGACGAACTTGGAAGCTTTGCCTTAAAATGATTCCTTGAACAGAGTAGAAAACTAGTTGAGCCCATTTCAAACGTCCCTTCTAAAAGCAGTGAAACCGATTTCTCCCTTTCTTAGACCTTTTAAAACTTGTTATTTATAGCCAGGTGATAGTGGTGCATGCCTTTAATCCCAGCATTGGAGAAGCAGAGGCAAGTGGATGTCTGTGAGTTCAAGGCCAGCCTGGTCTACAGAGTGAGTTCCAGGACAGCCAGGATTGTTACTCAGTGAAACCCTGTCTCGAGGGTGGGGAGGGGGTCATGCCACAGGATGTGTGGCTGATCAAGGACCACCTGGAGGAGTCAGTCCTCTCCTATCTTTGTGTAGGTTCCAGGGACTGAATTTAGGCCACCAGATAAATGTTGAACCTCTACCTACTGCTCATCTTTCCCTCCTGACTTTTGTTTTTTAAACTCCAATTGATGGCAGCCGGGCGGTGGTGGCACACGCCTTTAATCCCAGCACTCGGGAGGCAGAGGCAGGTGGATCTCTGTGAGTTTGAGGCCAGCCTGGTCTCCAAAGCAAGTTCCAGGAAAGGTGCAAAGCTACACAGAGAAACCCTGTCTCGAAAAACTAAATAAATAAATAAATAAATAAATAAATAAATAAATAAATAAATAAATAAATAAAACTCCAATTGTTTGAGCCACTTAAAAAATTATTCTACCTTTCATGGGAGCTGTAGGGTGTTAGGTCTTTATCAGCCATATATTACTCATTTAAGATGTTTTCAAATTTCCTTAAAAGGGAAATGTCACGTAGAAAGAAAGCATCTGTGAATTTTCAAATAAAGGATAGCTATAAAAGCTGCACGTGGCCCTCTTATCTGTGTTTCCATACCTATCAGCAGTTCAAGCAACAGCTTAGTTCAAAGGCATTTGGAAAAACTGCCTCTGTCCTGACCTTTGCTGTTGTTGTCCCCACAATGACACAGTAGAGCAACTATTTACATGTTCTTCTGCAGTCCACGTAATCCAGGGATGATTTAAAGAATACTGGAGGGCCAGGCACTCGGGAGGCAGAGGCAGGCAGCTCTCTGTGAGTTCGAGGCCAGCCTGAGTACAGAGTGAGTTCCAGGAAAGGCTCCAAAGCTACACAGAGAAACCCTGTCTCAAACAACAACAACAACAAAAATACTGGAGAATGTGGTTGGATTATATGAAATGCTATCTTGCTGGATAGAAGGTACTTCTCTCTGAAGATCTGAGGACCTGTGGGGCATTTGGAGCCAATACCCTGTAGACACTGAGGGATGGCTGTAACCATGGAAACTAATTTTGCATTCCTCTTCAAGAGGGAGAGGTGGACCAAGAAACTATTGGTGCCACCCTAGGAAGATGCTAAAGAGAGATCATAAATGTTTAGAGGTATTTTATAAATTTGTCCATATGATAGGTGACATCATTCATCCTCCATGTCTGCTCCTGCATTTTTTTCTAATGCACTAAGAAGGACCACAGTACAATTTCGTGCACTTATCTGTGTGACGATTGGCATTGTCTCCCATCATGCATCCTAGGACCCCATGCCAAGATGGTGTCTTTCACTTCTGGGTGATGACTCAAAATTCATGCTTCCAGAGACCTCTCCCCTGAATTCAAGCTACATGCATAGCTCTCATCAGCATCACTATGCCTACCACTGTGTCCACCCTCATCCATGGCTCTCATCAGCATCACTATGCCTACCAGTGTGCCCATCCTCGTGCATGGCTCTCATCAGCATCACTCTGCCTACCACTGTGTCCACCCTCATCCATGGCTCTCATCAGCATCACTCTGCCTACCACTGTGTCCATCCTCGTGCATGGCTCTCATCAGCATCACTATGCCTGCCACTGTGTCCACCCTCATCCATGGCTCTCATCAGCATCACTCTGCCTACCACTGTGTCCACCCTCATCCATGGCTCTCATCAGCATCACTATGCCTGCCACTGTGTCCACCCTCATCCATGGCTCTCATCAGCATCACTATGCCTACCAGTGTGCCCATCCTCGTGCATGGCTCTCATCAGCATCACTATGCCTGCCACTGTGTCCACCCTCATCCATGGCTCTCATCAGCATCACTATGCCTACCACTGTGTCCATCCTCATCCATGGTTCTCATCAGCATCACTATGCCTGCCACTATGCCCATCCTCACACCATTCCACTGACTCACTTTTCTTGGTCCCTCCCCACTATTTCCCTTCAGTGACTTCTAATAGTCAGAGTTCAAGTCACATATTACCTCTCATAGAAGCCAGCCTGGACCATCCTGACAAGCTGACCTCCTGCAGCTACATCACTCTACCTATTATAAGGTTACCTCACCCGCTACATTCCTTTATTTCCTTCATAGTGTCATTAGTCAGCTTTCCATCACTGTAAAAAATTACCTGAGACAATTAAGTCATAAAAAAAAATACAGGTTTATTTGACTCGTGGTTTTAAAGGTGCCACTCTGTGACAGTTTGGCACCATTGACTTGGGCCTGTGACATGGCAGGAGTTTGTGGTGGAGGAAAATTGCTCACCTGGTGTCAAGAAACCAGGTTGATCTCAGTCTGTGAGTAAGGCTTTGCCCTGGAGGAGATTGGAATGGGGGGCGGGCTGGGGGGAAGGTGAGGGGGGCGGGAGGGGGGAGAACAAGGGAATCTGTGCCTGTATGTAGAACTTAATTGCATTGCAAAATAAAAATTAAAAAAAAAAAAGAAAACAAGAGCATAAAGGGGAGAATCCCAGGTCCCCAGTCCCCTCCAGCAGTGTATCTCCAATAACCTAAGAACTTCCCGTGAGATCCCACCACTCAGAAATGGCACCATTTCCCCATGATGCCACACTGACAATGCAGCTTTTAATACACAGGCCTGCAAGGGGACATTCGGCATCCAGACCGCAGCATAGTGCATGCTATAGTTTGTGTGCTTTTGTTTCTGTCTGCTAGGTTTCTCCGTCTTAGCCAGTGTTCCCCTTGTCTTTTCTCCTAAGGAGACCTTTGCCTACAGTAAGCCCGTGATAAATGTTTGTTGATTGAATAAGTGGATTTGTCCATGATGACTTGTCTCCAGGCTCATTTTGCCATTGACAAGGCCACTCAATTTTACAGCTTTAACAGCATATTCCCTTGTTATCAGTGTTTCCTATTGATGCACAGAGCCGATTCAGGCAGCACCCCCATTTTACCAGGGATAAAAAATAAGGTTAAGGAGGTAACTAGAACCCAGGGTATTTTTATGATAAACTCGCGACCTCATCAGTAGCGGGATATTGCTAAGTGAACGTACCTGCTGTTCTTGCTGGACAAACTAGACATCCTGATTTGGCCCAAGCTGTCCTTACTTTAGTACTGAAAATACACATCCTAGAAAAACTGAGACAGTAATCCTATCTTACCCTAAACATTTTTAATGTAGGTAAATTATGACATATCATGCAGTCCAATCCCTAGTCATTCAAAATTCACTAACTAGCTAAATGTGATGGTGCATGCCTGGAGTCTTCACACTTGGGAAAGTATTGTAAATTTGAGGCCAGCCTGAGCTACACAGAGAGATCTGTTGCAAGAAAGAAAAAATCAAATACATTAGCTAAATCATATAAACCAGAGAGATAGAGCGGCTAATAAACACATACAACTTGTGTCAAAGAAATGCTGGGACAGGAAGTCATTATAGCATTCTGAAAAGGAGCAAATGCTCAGAGATGCCGTCTGTGGTCCTGCCTTGAATGATAAAGATGCTAACTAGGCCAGGCTGGTTATCAAGCCACATGCTTTCAGACTGAGTCTCTTGATCCACCTAAAGTCCAAAAGGTATCCTATGCAGTAGTAGAGCAGACACCCAACCTGGCTTATTGTCCCAGAAAAGGAGATTCTTCCTCCTTTTCCAACTCAGTATTTCCATTTTCCTCCATGATGCTGGGGGTGAAACCCAGGGCTTTGGACATGCTGGGTAAGCACTCTATTTCTGAGCTACATCCTGAGTCAGTTCAATAAGAATTAACACCTTTTAAAAATAGATCAGAAGCCCTTTTTTAATCATTTTGGTTAAATAGCCACACTTTCATAAGAACACACATGTGTTATAGGAAGGTAATGATTGCATGGGTGGCCTTGTCTGTTCATCTAGATAGAGACTAGTATTCATTCATGCCATTGGGTAATTGTAGTGAAGCAATTATGTATCACATTTTGAAAGAGTCATCTAAAAAAAAAAGTTCATGGCTGAGATGACTCAGACTTAATTATCATGACGTTTCAGCAGCTTCGTTCAAGGCGCAAGGTAGAGAACACTCCTGCTTCAAAGGCAAAGGGAATCGGAGGTACGCCCCAACTTTGGACACTTCTGGATCTTGAGGTAAGAATCTCAAACAAACTTCAGGTCTCTGCTAGCCCAGGAGCTCGGGATGGGGATCTTCCAGGCAGACGTGACACCTAGTAGTCAGCTGCCGTGCATTCTAAATTCTTACTGACGTCTGTCTAGGGTTTCTCATGCTGTGTGTTTGTCATACCTGTTCACCCGGAGCCCTCCTAGGGAAGGCTGAAGGGCCCTAAAAAGAGGGAAGTATCAATCTGGATTACACATCTGACTTGAGCTGGTTCAGAGTGGCATGGAGTTTGGGTCTTTGGTTGTTTGTTTTATTTCAGAGAGAAAGCTGGCAAGTGGCAGAAAATTCTCTTGTCCCTCAGTCATTGTGTTAGGACTAAGGAGCCATTTCAAACCACACTGGCGACCTAGATCCTGTCACCACAAACCTGCTCTCCCACTCGTCTGAACAGTTGAACTTATCAGTACTAAACTCCACGTTTGGAGAGGAACAACTTGGCAGGAAATTTCGGGGCCCCCTGTCCCTGGAAATCTTGCTGTACTACGATGTAAGGATAGAATCCCTTGAAAGATTTCCCAATTCTGCCTGTATTTCCTTTACACTTTTACAAATTTCTCTCTCTCTCTCTCTCTCTCTCTCTCTCTCTCTCTCTCTCTCTCTCTCTCTCTCTCTCTCTTAACCAATATGTTGGGATACCCTAGTGGAGACATCTTCAAACCCGTTGAACTCAAGTTTTCAACATGTGCCTCTGTTTAGAATGCTGTGTTTGGCTCTCTCCCCACTCCCCTAATCAGGGTTTCCACATCCATCGAAGGCCTTGCCAGGAACAGCAGTGGGAAGCTGAGCTGTGAGTCTCCAGAACTTCTCTAAACTGCACTGGTGTTGTATTATTCCTGGTGTTTGGGACAGCCAGACCATTTAATCTAGAGGCGTTTTTCTCTTTTGCGTTGGCAAGGAGGTTCTGAGTCTTAGAAAGAAACAGTTCCTGAGAAGCAACAAAATAGGTAACAGGAGGGTTTGGGAGTCCTGGATCCCTTCCCTGAGCGGCGGCTCACCCTGCCCCTACTTGTCAGACAAATTACTTAACCTCTTCAGTCATCGTCTTGCCTGTCAGAGCTGCCGTCCTCCTGTGCCCATAAATCATCATCCCAGGCAAACAATTCCACCGAAAGGTATGGACAAGCCAGCCCTTTCGACTTCAGTAATTTAATACTCTCAGAAGATGTCTGGAGGAAAAATATGTTTTTCTACACACAATTTGAGTTCCTGAATCACCATTAAAGTACACCGATTCAGACACTTCCTTTAGCCAAGGGGGGGGGGCAGCTTTTACCTCTGGAGGGGAACTTAAAACTCCATTTGTGCCCAAGAAAATATAAAAGAGAGTTACACAGAAATGCTTGAAAATCTCCTGGTGCTGGCTGGCCTTCTCCACATTGAAGATGTCACCCAGGCATTCTCACCTAAAAATCTTTGGATGAAAATGAAAATCTAGCATTTATCAACTCACTTGATGAAAAAAACCAATAACACTGGAATTAGGAACCAGAAGAACAAGACTTGATTCTCAGGTACATATGGGACTGAATTAGTCATTCAAACTTTTTAAATCTCCATTTCCACGTGTGTAGCAGGAATCTTAAAAGTTTTTATTAATAAAATCAAACCTGAGGCCAGTTATTGGGGTGAACACTGGAAGATCAGAGAGACAGAACAAGCCACATCTAACCTCCCCTGGCCAACTTCTCAGCTGATCCTGTTTCCTCAGACTGGAAGCCTCATATCCAAATGAATCTCAGCTGAACTGTTGCTAGAAGCCTGAAAGCTTAACCAGCCAAATGCTTCTAGTTTCTGGTCCTCAAGCCTTATATACCTTTCTGCTTTCTACCACCACTCCCTGGGATTAAAGGCTCGCTTTCTGGGATTAAAGGAGTGAGTCACCATGCTTGGCTGTATCCTTGAACACATGGATTTCTGCCTCTGGAATGCTAGGATTAAAGGCGTGTGCTACCACTGCCTATCCTAAGTATCTAGTGGCTTTTCTGTTCTCTGACCCCAGATAAGTTTATTAGGGTACACAATACCAGCACACATGTGTCTAAATTGGAGATGAAAACAGTATCTGCCTTGTGAGTTCTGTGATTGGTTTTTTAAAAATGCACTAATTTGTCACTATTTTTATCACTGTTAGACACTGGGACATTTAAGTGCTTTACACTGGTGTAACCCTGTGCTTTTCCACTGCAGACATGGAAATACCTATATAAGTGCACATAGATGTGTTTGTGTGTGTGTATACATAGTTTAATTATTCTTTTATCCTGACATTTTTAGAACTTCTCTTATCTAATTAGAATCTTACTGAGGTCTGTTCCCTCGTTTTCATACAATCAAGTTGGTTCAGGCTCTTGCCATTGCTTCTCACTGCTATGAAAAATTGTTTGCTCTTTGACAAAAATCCCTCTGGTGCCCGTTTCAGAGTGATGTTCCCACTTCTAGTCTTCGCCTCCAGTGATACTAATCAGTATGACCATCAGTATGGCCTCTCCATTTGGCAAAGTGTGGAAATAGTCTGTACCTATTGGTAAATAGCTACTAATGTGAGGCCCTGGGATATCCCTCTGGGCCTAATCTCCACTCGAGAATCTCTCTCTCTCTCTCTCTCTCTCTCTCTCTCTGTGTGTGTGTGTGTGTGTGTGTGTGTGTGTGTTATAATGTGTTATATGTGCATATGTGGATGTGCTCTCTCACCCTTATATCTTGTGGAGGCAACAGGTTGGATATTTCCTATCTCTCTCCACTTATTTTTTTGTGTAGAGTCTCTCACTGATCTGGAGCTCACATTTCAGCTAGACTTGGATCCTCCTGTTTCTGCTACACACCCAAAATCTCCCCCTAAACCCTGGGATTATAGATGGACTCCGCCACACTTGGCTCTTGTGTGGGAGCTGAGGATCCAAGCTCAGGTCCTTGTGTTTGCATAGCAAACACTTTACCCAATATTCCAAGTTCCCAGCTCTCCAGGATCCCTTGGCCACCCTACCCCCAGGACAATCACAGGGTCAGAAAGGCCTGGAACATCAGGAAGCCACTGGACCTGCCTCCATCCTGAGCACAGGATGCTGTTAATACGCCCCTGCTTCCCACGATATGAAAGCTTCACACCTGTTTATCCCTCCTCACATCTGACCATCAGATAACTCCTTGCTTGGCCAGAGGCCTTCCTCTCCTGCTAGCGCCTCCCAGTCAGCTGGCTCTCCCTTTCATCCTCATGACCATCTCCTCCCAGTCTCAGCCCTGCTCTTCCTGAGGATTGCTCTGCAGAATCAAAGCCAGCTACGCTGGGCTGAAACATCACACTAGCTTCACAAGGCCATACCAGAGTAAAATACCAAACGCCTCAGTCTAATAGTAAAGAACCACCACTCTGTATCCTGACAGTGTCCTCAACTGCCCTGGCCACTACTCCAAATTGTCCCATCCTCCCCATGACCCAGAGCTAACCTCCTGGCCCCTGCTGTAAGACTGCACCCAACATCTGAAGGGTGTATGTACTCTACTGGTTTCTAATGCTGTGCTAACCATCTCTGCAGTGGACTGTTACAATCCAGAGCAAGATAAGGGCTCTCTCTTCCTTGATTCACCCATTGATTCATCTACCACACTTATCAGTCACCCACTGTGTCCCAGATCTGGAGCATCTGAACTATGTGTTTGCATTCTGGTAAGAGAGGCAGACAATTTTCAAAAAGATAAACATATACGCATAAATATACTTTTCTGCCTATAGTTCAGCAAGAAATGAGATTCACTCAAGGAAGTCAGAAATGGCTTTGGAAAGAATATGTTTAACATGGACCTTCAGGGGGTTGTGACGATGGCTCAGTGAATAAAGCCCTACAAGTGTGAGAGCCAGCGTTCAGATCCTAGAGTCTATGGAAAGACTGAGTAGGGGCTGGGGAGAGGGCTCAGGGGATAAAGGCACTTGCTACCAAACCTAACAATCCCCCACAATGCACAGGGTGGAAGGAGAATCAACTCCAATAAGTTGTTCTTTGACTCTCTCTCTCTCTCTCTCTCTCTCTCTCTCTCTCTCTCTCTCTCTCTCTCTCTCTCTCCCTGCCCCACATACATATAGAAAATGTTATAAAAAAAGAAAGAAAGAAAATTGGGCAGGTGCAGTGGCTCCCAACACTTGAGAGACAGGATTCTCTGTCTGGGCAAGCCAGACATAAGTAAATAAAGTGAAGAGCAATTGAGGAATACACTTGGTATCAACTTCAATTCTACACATATAAGTGTATACATATACACACCCACACATGCACCCACACATGTGACAATGCATACTCACCTTCATACACACCACATATACCTGTTCTTATGTAGGCTGCAGAAACCTTATGCCCCCCCCAGATCCACTTTATTATTTCACCCAAAGACCTCCCAAGGTCTAACCCTCTTCTAACCCTTATCGAGCCACACCCTTTCTTCTGTCCGAGCAGAGGGCTCTCACAAGAGAGGCTACGTTGACCATCTCGACCACCTCCGTGAGGTCACCTTCCTTGATTTGTTTTAAATTCACGTGACTTTGCTTTGTGAATTCAGCAGTGTCAGCCCATCCAGGCTATAAATACCCCAAACAAGAACCAAAGTGTGTGTGTGTATTAATCATTTGGTTGTTATCCAAATACGTCTACACTACTGTTGCTATTGGCATCTGTGATTCAGCCAACAAGAAAATGGGGTGGCATTAACTCAACAAGCAAACAATTGGTCACTTATACATCCCAAACATGGGAGACATAACAATGAATGCAATGTGTTCCCTTTCCTCAGAGAGTGTGTGTGTCTCAACAAGATGCTTCTGTGTGTCTGCATGGAGCCAGGCCTTGTACTAGTCACAGAAGTAAAACACTCCCTTGATGAAGAGACAGAGAAGTAAGGAGGCGATCACAAGGCAGGGCCATGCATACCTCATACTAAGGTCTCAGGACTGCCCTGAGTTAAGTAGGAATCTGTAAGGAATATGTGACCCAGTTCAGAGCCTCAGAAGGAGATGGTGATTCATTCATCCAATCAATCATTCAATATTCACCCACTGCCTACTATGTGCCAGTTGCTATCAAAAGTGCTGGCATGATGAAGTCATTTTTTGTGAAGCTGAAAAATGTCCAGTCAGGAAAAAACCAAAAACCAAAAACCACTAAATCGTAATTAACTACTGATTGGGTTATAGCTTCTTAAGCTAAGGGTCACAACTCCATATGAGGTCTCATAACTGATGTAGAAGTTAAGAAAAATTTACAACAGGAAAAGTTATCTAAATACACAATGACCAAAAATTAATCCAGAAATCAAACACATAATGAATCTAAGTTGTTCCAGGGAATGGTCACCAGATCCACTGTGTGATGTCACTACAGCCATCACTCTGACCAGATGACATGGTCACTGCACAAGCTGCCACACCATACAGCACCAGCTGCTGAAGTACCTCAGCTTAGACTAAAGACTATTTAGCATTATGAACTACAGTGTTTTTACTATACATACAACATTTCAATCTCCCATAGAAACACAGTGGTCTATTTACGGAAAACAAAGACTTGCATTTTTTATTGTATTTATATATTTGTTTTGTGTGTGTTTGGGGACAGGGGCAAGCATGCCACACCACATGGGTAGAAGTCAGAAGACAACTTGTAGAGAGAGTTTAGTTCTCTCCTCCCACCATGTGAGTCCCAGAGATCAAGCTCAGACTATCAGATTTGGCAGCAGGCTCCTTGACCTGCTGAGCCATCTCGTAGGCCCAGAAAACAACTTTTACTATTTTCTTAGAATCTTCACTCAGTATGTAAGTACCTCCTTAGTATATCTTTGGATTTGGTTGCATTAGAATGTTTAATTTTTAAAAATGGTTGTTTATGGTGCTGATTTGAGTTTCATAAAAAATTATTAAATGAGTTTTGTATTGGACAGATTTCCGATAACCCTCAGCCTACTTCCGCCTTTTTGTGCTGTGCTTATGAAAAGTAGCATTCCCTGCAGTGACAGTCTTAAAACCAAAATACTGACCTACTCTGAAAAAAATACTGACGATGTTCTATGTCCAACAGTATCAAATATGCCACAATTTAATTCTTTATGTAAAAATGAACAAACACACCCCTCTCATTGGTATGCATTGCTTTTGTCTGTGATAAATAGTAAAATTATACATATTAAAGGCTGTTTTTGTGTTCCTAGGGATCAGTACCAAGGCCTTATGTGTGTTAGACAAAAACACAACCTTTCAGCTGCAACCTTACCTCTCTCCATTATTTTAAAATAAATTTCTTTTTTGACTTATTATCAGTAAATATTGGCTTTGTATAGGAATTTTATGAACCTATATAGCCAGAGCTATCTAAAAATTTCTTGGGCAAAAGGGATTCCAGGTAGAAGTTTTTTAAGAAACTGTGTAGATGATACATGCTTTGGAGAAAATTAATTCTGGGAAAGAGCTTTGGAATTCAGAGTCATGGTGGGGGGTTCTTGCTTGGACAGTGTAGACAGGAAATGCTCGCTGAGGTGACACTAGGTGCTCCCAGAGAAAGAGAAAGGCCTGGTCACGGGGCTGTCTAAGGAAGACTGTATGAGGCAGACAGGCTGCTCAGGGTCTTCAAGAAGCACCAAGTCGGTGAGGATGGGCTGTGTTCACCGTGTGAATTGGGAAGAGGTCAATGAGGAAACCTCGAGGCTAGCAAAAGGCTTTGACTTTCACACTGAGTGAAATGGGGAAGCACTGGAGGGCTACAACAGAGCCAGCCAGAGAGCTGCTGTGATCTAACCTTCATTTCAAAGGGCCCCACTGACTATCCAGAAAGAGACAAATATTGAATCAGGGAGACTAGGAGGGAGGTTATCAAAAACTTCCATGAGAAGTGACATTGGCTTGAGCCAGAGACTAGCAGAGAGCAGCATGTGCCAAATGTTCCAACCTGCATAATGCTATGTTGGTGAGTTGTTGTGTTGTTTTGTGTTGTGTTGTTGTTGTCTTGTCACAATCTGGAGTCATCTGAAAAGAGGGTACCTCAACTGAGAAAATGTTCCCAACAGATTGGCCTGTAGGCAAACCTGTAAAGCAGTTCTTGATCAGTGATTGATGTAGAAGAGCCCAGGCGGACGTGGGTGGTGTCGCTCCTGGGCAGGTAGTCTAGGAAAGCAAACTGAGCAAGCCAGGAAGAGCGCCAGCATGCAGCTCTCCTCCAGGGTCTCTGCCTCAGCTCCTGCCTCCAGGTTCCTCCCTGCTTGAGTTCCTGTCCTGACTTCCCCCAGTGATGAACTGTGCTGTGGAACTGTAAGCTAAAATAAACCTTTTCCTTCCCAAGCTGCTTTTGGTCATGGTATTGTTTTGTTCCGTTCTGTTTTTCAGCTAGACAACTGTCTCTTAAAAGCAAGGTGTAAGACTTTTTTCGTTATTTTACTATCAGTTTACATTTCTAATCTAATATGAAAGAGAGGGAGAAGATAGGGAGATCATAGTGTTCTATTCCCAAATCTTATCTTTCAGGAGGTAACAACAGTGTATATTTTATTATGTAGATGAAAAAAATAGTTGAAAAATTACACCTTACAAACATTTTAAAGATTTGCATACTTCTTATAAATTACATTATTTTTATGAGAAAATTCCAGTGTTCTTTTTAAATTTGTTTGTTGGGTTTTTAATTAAAAATAGATTCCTCTCTTATACAACACATCCCCCCACCACAGTTTCCCCTCCCTCCAGCCCTCCCACCTGCCCTACCTTCCCTCTCCCCCAGATCCACTCTCCCTGCTTTTTCTTCAGAAAAGAACAGGCCTCCAAAAATCAGCAACCAAACATGACAAAACAAGATACAATAAGACAAGGCAAAAGCCCTCTTGTAGAGGTTGGACAAGGAAACCCAACAGGAGGAAAAGAGTCCCAAGAGCAGGCAAAAGAGTCAGAGACACACCGGCTCCCACTGTTAGGAGGGCCACAAAAACACCAAGCTATGAGCTGTTTGTGGGGCCCTTGGCAGTGGGACCAGGACTTATCCCAGGCACATGAACTGGCTTCTTAGAGCCCATTCCCTATGGTGGGATACCTTGCTCAGCCTTGATGCAGGGGGGAGGGGCTTAGTCCTGCCCAAACTTGTTTACGCCAGCCTATGTTGACTCCTCAAGGGAGGCCTTACCCTCTATGAGGAATGGATGGAGGGGGGAGAGGGGAGTGGGAGAAGAGGAAGGAGGGAGAACTGTGGTTGGAATGTAAAATGGGGAAAAAATTTTAATAAATATAAATAAATAAATAAATACACCAAGCTTACAGTCATAACATACATGCAGAGGACCTGGTGCAGACCCATGTTGCTGCTTCAGTCTTTGTGAGCCCATGTGAGCCCTGCTCAGTTGATTCAGTGGGCCATGTTCTCCTGGTATCCTCCATCTCCTTTGACTCCTGCAGTCTTTCCACTACTTCTTCTGTGGGATTCCCTGCACTCCCAGTGGAGACCTCCAATTTAGACTCTCTCTCCTTACTAATGTCTGGCTGTGGGTCTCTGCACCCACTCCTATCTGCTGCCAGAGGAAGCCTCTCTGAAGACGACTGGACAAGGCGCTAATCTATGAGTACAGCAGAATATCATTAGGAAGCGTTTCATTGGTGTTGTTTGTTTGTTTTGTTTTGGCAAGTTGTGTTTGGTTCTACCCTATGTCTCTGGGCTATCCGGTCTCTGGTTCTTGGTTACTCAAGCACTGTCAGGCATGGGTTCTCTCTCCTAGCATGGACCTCAAGTTAAACCATACATTGGTTGGCCACTCTCACAAGTTTGAGCCACCCTTGTCCCAACACATCTTGCAGCCAGGACAGATTGTAGGTCAAAGGTTTTGTGGTTGGGTCGATGTCTGTGTTTCTCTTTTGATAGCCTACAGAGTACCTTCCTGCACCAAAGAGACTAAATGTAGGGGTGAAGGCTTCATCCAGCTCCACCTCTCTATATTCAGTGAGTTGTGTGGATGTTGTCCTCAGTACTGGGGCCCTGTTGTGAGCTTGCAGAGAAAGATCTTCTGTCCTAGCATCAGCCTGGGTTGTTTGGGGGTCTCCATGGGATCCCCTCGGCCAACAACTCAACCAAATACAACCCAATCACACCACTGGAAGCCTTGCATGGCTACAAAAGATAGCCAGTTCAGAATCCTTATCCTCCATTACTAAGAGTCCTCACTAGGGTAACCCTCATAGATTCCAGGAAGTTTCCACTGCACTAGGTTTCCACGCTACTCTCAAGATGCCTCTCAATTCCTGCTGTCTCCTTGAACTCTCTCCCTCTATCCCATCCCCCCACCTGATCCCCCCCATTCCTATCCCCACCCACCCCCAGTCCACCCATAAAATCTATTCTATTTCCCCTTCCCAGGGAGATCCATGCATTCCCCTTATAGCCATCCTCTTGACCTAACCTCTCTGGTTCTATGGATTGTAACTTGATTATCATTTGTCTAATGACTAATATCAACTTATAAGTGAGTATGTACCATATTTGTCTTTTGGGTCTGGGTTACCTCACTCAGGATGATTTTTTTTCTAGTTCCATCCATTTGCTTGAAAATTTCATGATGTCACTTTTTTTTTAAATAGCTGAGTAATACTCCAGTGTGTAAACATATCTCATTTTCTTTATCCATTCTTCTGTTGTGGGACACCTAGGTTGTTTCTAGTTTCTGGCTATTATGAATAAAGCTGCAATGAACATTATTGAACAAGTGTCCTTGTGGTAGGATGGAGCATCCTTTGGATATATGCCCAAGAGTGGTATAGGTGGGTCTTGAGGTAGATTGATTCCCAATTTTCTGAAGAATTGCCATTTGCTTTCCATAGTGGCTGTACAAGTTTGCACTCTGACCAGCAATGGAAGAGTATTCCCCTTGCTCCACATTCTCACCAGCATGAGCTGTCACTTATATTTTTGATCTTAGCCATTCTGAGAGGTGTAAGATAGAATCTCAAAGCAGTTTTGATTTGCATTTCCCTGGTGGCTAAGGATGTTGAATATTTCTTTCAATGTTTATCAGCCATCTGAGATTCCTCTATTAAAAATTCTCTTTTTAGCTCTGTACCCCATTTTTTAATTGGATTATTTGTTTTTGTTTTTGTTTTTGCTTTGATATCTAATTTCTTGAGGTCCTTATTTTGGAGATCTGCCCTCTATCAGATGTGGAGTTGGTAAAAGCCTTTTCCCATTCTGTAGACTGCTGTTTTGTCCTATTGATGGTCTCCTTTGCCTTACAGAAGCTTCTCAGTTTCATGAGGTCCCATTTATTAACTGTTGATCTTAATGCCTGCACTATTGGTGTTCTATTCAGGAAGTTGTCTCCTGTGCCAATGCACTCAAGGCTACCCCTACTTTATCCTCTATCAGGTTCAGTGTATCTGGTTTTATGTTGAGGTCTTTGATCAACTTGAACTTAAGTTTTGTATGGGATGATAAATATGGATCTATTTGCATTCTTTTACATGTAGACATCCAGCTTGACCAGCACCATTTGTTGAAGATGATGCCTTTTTTTCTAGTGTGTATTTATGGCTTCTTTATAAAAAAAAATCTAGTGTCCATAGGTATGTGAATTTATGTCTGAGTCTTCAATTGAATTCCATTAATCAAAGTTTCTGTTTTTATGTCAACACCATGTGGTTTTTATTACTATAGCTCTGTAGTACAACTTGAAATCAGGGATGGTGAGACCTCCAGTATTTCTTTTGTTGTTCAGGATTGTTTTGCTGTCCTGGGTTTTTTATTTGTTTGTTTGTTTGTTTCCTCTTGAAAGTAAGAATTGTCCTTTCAAGGTCTGTAAAGAATTGTGTTGGGCATTGAATCTGTAGGTTGCTTTTGGTAGGGTAGCCATTTTTACAATGTTAATCCTACTGATGCATGAGCATGGGGGATCTTTTCATCATCTGATATCCTCTTCAGTTTCCTTCTTCAAAGACTTGAAGTTCCTGTCATACAGGTCTTTCATTTGTTTGGTTAGAGTTACCCCAAGATATTTTATAATATTTGAGGCTATTGTGAAGGATGTTGTTTCCAAGATTTCTATCTCAGTCTGTTTGTCATTTGTATATTGGAAGGCTACTGACATTTGTGAGTTAATCTTGTTTCCAGCTACTTTGCTGAAAGTGTTTATCAGCTGATGAAATTCCTTGGTGGAATTTTGGGGGTCATTTATGTATATTATCATATCACCTGCAAATAAAGATTCTTTGACTTCTTCCTTTCCAGTTGTAACCCCTTGATCTCAAGTGACCTGTGGTTGAGAAGGGGGTGTCTGCCTAATTTGGGAGCTGGGACACAGCAACAACAGGGGTCTGTGGGATCCACTGGAGGTGTGGACACAGGGGAGGGGAGGCTTCAGCTGGTGATCTGTTGCAGTGCTAGGGATGACCCTGTGGATTGTGTCTGGAGGAACAGAGCTTGTCATGGTGTTTTATCACAACAATAGACACATTCATTATGCAAGTATAACAGGAGGGTGTGATGAACCATGCATGCATGAAATAGCATAGTAGAGGATATTATCACAGAGGAAAGTGGAGCTGATCCAGGAGAATGAATTCACTCAAAGTTTATGGAATGCACTGAGTGCAGGAATGGGAATGGGGGGGTTGCACACACACACACACACACACACACACACACACAGGAATGGGAATGGGGGATTGCACACACACACACACACACACACAGAGACAGAGAGACAGAAAGAGATAGACAGACAGAGAGACAGAGAGAAAGAGAGAGAGGAGAGAGGAATGGGGATGGGGGATTGCAGACACACACACAGAGGAATGGGGATGGGGGATTGCACACACACAGGAATGGGAATGGGGGACTGCGCGCGCGCGCTCGCGCGCGCGCACGCACACACACACACACACACACACACACAGAATTTAACAAAGGTGGTGTGCAAAGACTGACATACCAATGAGTAGAAAGCAGACAGTTCTAACTGGCCCATTTGGAACACCACCACTTAGAAGAGGGGATATAGTAGCTAAGAAATACAGAGACAATGAAAGAAGTTCTTTTTTGTTTTGTATTGAGACAGAGTCTCAAGAACTTGCTAAGGAGCCAAAGCTGGCCTCGAACTCCTGATCTTCCTGCTCCAGCCGCCTAAATGCTGGGATTACAGGTGTGCACCACCATGCCTGGCTTAAATGAGATCTTGACTGCCATACTAAGTGCTTACATCCAGTCCTGTAGATAAAAGGGAGCTACCAGTGGTCTTTAAGCAGATGAAAGATCCCTTTGTGGCCATTAAGGCTACATGACTTATCTGTTCTAAAATGTACTTGTTCCACACCTTACCCAACCCAGGATCCTTCTCAGGGTATACCCCTATCAAGGCTATTTTATTGCATTGTGTTATAAACATGCATGTGTGTTCATACACACATCCAGCTCACCCCCTAGTCTGTGGGAAACAGAGATGAGAAGTCATATGCAGGTCATATGTATATCTACAACGTATTTTTGCTAAATTCAATACAGGATCCCTGGATGGGTACGTAGATTGGTCAACGAATGGATAAAGGAATAGATGGATGAGATAACATTGGAGAAATTAAGCAATGACAATAAGCAAGCCTGGAAACACTGGGTAGAACTGACAGGTGAGGAAGTAAAAGGAATTAAAGGAACTCTAAATGTTGATTCACTGCAGATGCGAACAAAGCAGGTCCCAGTTCTGTGGGCATTCGTCCTCCTGTGGAATCTCTCCATCTCCTCCTCCCAGACTGTTTACCCTGGAATCAAGGCAAGGATCACCCAGCGTGCACTAGACTATGGTGAGTTGGATGCATTCAGAAGTCAGGCTATAAATGCCCTAGATGTGGCCTGTGTTCCAAACCAGCAGTTGTGAACTGGGTCTGAGCTAAAAATCTCAGTGGGGTTACCTAACCCCTTATGAAAGTGTATCTGACACCCTGGGAAAAAAGTGTTGCCCACAAAATAGACATCCTGGTGGAAGGCATATTTAAACATACAGATATTCTCTCTCTCTTCTCCCCCATCCCCACCACATATATCAGGGCTCTAAATAATTCATTAGAAAGAGTATAGTGGCCTATGCCTTTAATCCCAGCACTCCAGACATAGAGGAAGGAGAATCTCTGTGGCTTTGAGGACGGCCTGGTCCACATAGCACCTTCTAGGCCAACCTGAGATACATAGGTAGACCCTGTCTCAAAGGGAGGAAACCTAGGATCCTCTAAATCATACACAAAATTCATTGTGGGCCAGTGGGCTTTATTCTTAAGAGGCTCCATCACATTTATCAGATGTTCAAAGGGATCTTAGACTGAGAGACCAGCAGTCACTGCTTTTAGAGGGTCTTTGCAAGGCTAGAAACAAAAACATTAGAATATGATTTTATTGGGGCTGGAGAGATGGCTCAGAGGTTAAGAGCACTGACTGCTCTTCCAGAGGTCCTGAGTTCAATTCCCAGCAACCACATGGTGGCTCACAACCACCGCAATTAGATCTGGTGCCCTCTTCTGACCTGCAAAGACACATGCAGGCAGAACACTGTATACATAATAAATAAAATAAATCTTAAAAAAAAAGAATTTTTTTTTTTTTTTTTTTTTTTTGGTTTTTCGAGACAGGGTTTCTCTGTGTAGCTTTGAGCCTTTCCTGGGACTCACTTGGTAGCCCAGGCTGGCCTCGAACTCACAGAGATCTGCCTGCCTCTGCCTCCCGAGCGCTGGGATTAAAGGCGTGCGCCAACACCGCCCGGCCAAGGTGAGCATGATTTTATCAGGCTCACCTGAGGTCAGGTGCAGAGGATCTTGGCTGCAAAGTCAAAATATATGCTGGGCTGTGATGGCTCGTGCCTTTAATCCCAGCACTAAGAGGCAGAGGCAGGTGGATCTCTTGAGTTTGAGGCCAGCCTGGTCTACAGAGTGAGTTCTGGGACAGCCAGGGCTACACAGTGAAACCCTATCATGAAAAACAAAACAAAAAGACATCAAAATATATAGGCCTATTTTTTCCTGTCATATTTTGCCTCAGATTAGCTGAATATAGATCGCCAGATCTCTGCCAATCCTTGTTAACAAGAGCAGCCAATCCAAGCACTATCAGTCTACCCAAGAAATCCCTACATCTAACCAAGATTGACTCTCATGTTATATCAGAAAAGAAATGAATGAAATAAAGGGAGGGGGAGGAAAGGAAGGGAGAGACGAGCTGATTTGGGCAACTCTTTCTCTTTTCCCCTGTAGCTCATGGGGCACAAAGAGTCTAAAATTGACCCGTTATGTATAACTGCTATGTAGCTGGAGTTTTCCTGCCTGGCCCACAGTCAGGGCAAATCTCTTTCACCTGCCAGTCCCACAGCCTCTCAGACCCGACCAAGTAAACACAGAGACTTATGTTGCTTACAAACTGTATGGCCATGGCAGGCTTCTTGCTAACTGTTCTTACAGCTTAAATTAATTCATTTCCATAAATCTATCCCTTGCCACATGGCTTGTGGCTTACCGGCATCTTCACAAGCTGTTTCTCATCGTGGCGGCTGGCAGTGTCTCTCTGACTCAGCCTTCCACTTCCCAGCTTTATTCTCCTCCTTGCCCCGCCTATACTTCCTGCCTAGCCAACGGCCAATCAGTGTTTTATTGATTAATTAGCAACACATTTGCCATACATCCCACAGCACTGCTATGTGGATATTATATATATAAACAGGCACTAGGGATATGAGTGCATATTCATGTGAATATCTAGTTCCTATATTGACATGTCTGTGTGTTTGGAAAGTGTATGTCAGAAATAGGTATCTTGTAAAAGTATTAAAGTGGTTTTTCCACCTTGTAAGTCATAGCACTTAATAGATCTGAGGTCACGTGCATGGCATAGGTATCATTTCTACCCTTTTGCTCAATGCATGGCCTTGGGCAGGAAGGTTGTCTCATCTGGAGAAGTAGTGATGAGTAGTTGGTCCCTACGTCTTAACTGGTAGGAGGACCAAACGAGCTCACCTGTGGAAATGCAGGAAGGAACCGTGGAGATGAGAAGGCACTGGAGTCAGAATCGTCCCAGCATCTACCATGCCAGGCTATGAATGTGCTTCACGGGCCTTATGTAGAAAGTATTCCAATATGAGCCGTTTCACAGAAAGGGACCCTGCAGTGTCAGGGGTCTCGTGGCAGCAGAGGGCTAAGGCAAGGCACAAATTCAGCTCTAGTTTTAGTCAGCTTCCCGTCACCACGACAAAACACCTGAATAAAACAACTTAAGGGAAGGTATGTTTGGTCCACAATTCCATAAACTACAGCCCTTAGTCCTGCTGCTTGATGATTAATTCCAGGCCTGGGGGAGGCAGAGTATCCTGGCAGGGATTGTGCAGCGTAAAGCAAAGTTGCTCATCTCAGGGCTGTTGAGGAGCAGAAAGAGAGGACATGGCCACAGACAACACATTCCCTTCACGGGCATTTCCTCGATGACTTACTCCCTCCACCTAGACCCTACCTCCTTAAATTCCCACCACTTCCCAATAACCCATTAAACTACGACTTCATCAATGGATTAACCCTTGGATGGAGTTAGATCCCTCATCATCCAGTTGCCTCTCATTGCCCCGCCCTGTAAACACTGCTGCACTGGGGCCACGCCTTCGCCACGGGAGCGTTGAAGAAATACTTTTCTCTTTTTTCTTTTTTATGTACATTTTTGTATTTTATTTTTTTAGTACTGGGATTGGAACCCGGGGCCTCATACATGCAACACAAGCATTCTACCAATTGATCTGTATCTCTAGCCCCTGGATATACTTTATAAAATGTTTCATTAGCATATGTTAACCATATGCAATTAATATGAAATCTCATGTTTCATTTTGACATTTTCATATACATATGCAGTGTATTTTGATTGTGTTCACCCCCTTGTTACCCTCCCTTCTTGCCCTCCTAATACCACTAAATCCCTTTCTTCTTCCTCCCTAGCCCCCTTTCGTGTGTGTGTGTGTGTGTGTGTGTGTGTGTGTGTGTGTGTGTGTGTGTGTTAGGGTTGGTCACAGAAGCATAGGCATCTTGTCAGCGACTACACCACAGATGGAAGTGTCTCCCCCCATCAGTCATTAACTGCATCAATCCTCAGGGAAGGATGGTGCCCTCTGAGCCCTCCCACTTCCACTGCAGGGTGTCAACAGGCGCATGTCTAATGTAGGCAATCACAGCTGCCGTGAGTTACTTCACACCCGGAAGTCAGAGCTCCACATCACATCTGGGGCCCTCCTCATTCATTCTTCCCCTCCACACCACATCTGGGGCCCTCCTCTTCCATTCTTCCCCTCCACACCACATCTGGGGCCCTCCTCTCCATTCTTCCCCTCCACACCACGTCTGGGGCCCTCCTCTCCATTCTTCCCCTCCACACAACATCTGGGACCCTCCTCTTCCATTCTTCCCCTTCTTTTGTGATGTTCCCTGAGCACTGGAGAGAGGTGATACAGATATCTCATTTATAGCTGGGCATTCAACAGTCTCTTATTCTCGGTACTTTGACTAGTTATGAGTCTGAAGTCACTACTTACCATTTTAAAAAGATTTTCTGACCAAGGCTGACAGCAGTACTAATCCATGTGAATAAACATAGCTGTTTAGAAGGTTATTTGATGGGCATGTCACGTCCATTTAGCAAAACAACTTTCCCAGCCATGGTTTTGATCAGGTTCACAGTATGACATGTGAACATCCCCTTGTAAACCAAGTAGGAAATCCAGTCAGAAAGAGGTTAGTTACCCCAGAACAGAGTTGCTACAATTGCACCAGTAGGCTAATCTTACCTGATCGGTTGGTATTGTTTCACACAGCGTTCACAGTAAGACTGGTGGAAATTCACCCTAGCAGCCTGTGAAGCACCTTCTGGCACTAGCCAACAGGGGGTTTCTCTATGGTTTCTCTGTGTCCTGACCAAAGCATGCAGTGTCTTCAGCAACAGGGTCTCACTGTCTAGTTCTGTGAGCACTTAAGAGCAGTAACAATAGTCTGTACGGTTTTGGAAAACTTGGGGACCTCCCCGACCAAAAATGGAGAAATATTTCCAAACAGGTAAGCTCTGCCTCACCCTGCAACGTATTGTCATATTTCTGTTCCTTGTGCCTCAAAGCCCTGCCTTGTGGTGGTATTGTGTTCCCCAAAATATTATGCACTCTAATAAACTTATCTGGGGTCAGAGAACAGAACAGCCACACTATTAAACATAGAGGTCAGGCAGTGGTAGCACACGCCTTTGATCCTATCACTTGGGAG
The DNA here is from genome assembly GCF_949786415.1 of Peromyscus eremicus. NCBI lineage: Eukaryota > Metazoa > Chordata > Mammalia > Rodentia > Cricetidae > Peromyscus > Peromyscus eremicus. The sequence continues at coordinate 43,769,812 of NC_081434.1, forward strand.
GCAGAGATCCTTGTGGATCTCTGTGAGTTTAAAGCCACACTGGAAACAGCCAGGCATGGTGACTCACGCCTTTAATCCCAGGAAGTGATGGCAGAAAACAGAAAGGTATAAAAGGCGTGAAAACCAAGAACTAGCCAGTTAAGCTTTCAGGCTTTCAAGAAACAGTTCAGCTGAGATCCATTTGGATGAGGACTGGAAGGCTTCCAGTCTGAGGAAACAGGATCAGCTGAGGAACTGGAGAGATGAGGAAGCTGTGGCTTGTTCTGCTTCTCTGATCTTCCAGCATTCACCCCAATAACTGGCCCTGGGTTTGTTTTTATTAATAAGACCTTCTAAGATTTGTGCTACATTGCCTGATGACATTTACTGGCTGTGGGCACCCTGACTCACTCTGAGCCTAGGCTGCCTCATGTGTGAAGTGGGGGCATAGCCAATATCATTGAATTGTTTTGAGACCTGAAGGAGAGAACCTATGTAGAGAGGACAGTCTGGACACATACAGGCACTCCATACAAACTAACTATTACTGATTTAGCCTCACCAACTATACACCTCTATATTTTTATAGAATATAATTTGCTGTGCTCATTATTAGTAATATCTGCAGGGTGTGTCAAAGAGGAAATAGCCATAGTGGTACCCACCTCTCAGCCATGGTAGGAAATGAGCAAATTGCCGTGTCTGAAGCACTGGCAACAGGACCTAGCAAATATTAGTGACAGTCCTTCTCACATGTGTGAACAGATCCCTTCCTGGTCACTATCATTCCCATGTCACAGATGAGGGAAGGGAGTGAGTGACACAGAGGCTGAGTCACACAAGCTAATGAGTGACGGTGCCGGGCTCAAGCCTAAGCTCAATGCTACCTTTGGTTCTTATCTTCACTTCCTTCATACTCTGTCTCCATGACAACAGTATCCACATCATCTTATAGACTATGGTCTGTTCCTCCTCTCCCATGGGGATAGAACAACTGGAATAAACTTGAACACAAAGTAAAGGAGAAAGGCAAAGTTGCATTCATTTACTTTAAAGTTTTTATTACATTTATTAGTGTGTGTGTGTGTGTGTGTGTGTGTGTGTGTGTGTGTGTGGTCTATGTGCCATCATGTACATGAGAAGGCCAGAGGACAACTTGTTCACTCCTTATACTGTATGGATTCTGAGGATCAAACTCATATCAACAGCTTGGCAGCAAGCCTCTCTACCTGCTGAGCCATTTAGCCAGCCCTGGAAGTTACTTTTATCACGATCCCCCCCCCCACATACCACAAGCTCAGAGAAATGTGTCCTGGGATACTTCCATAAAAAGAAATTAGTGGGTTATTCCTGAACAAATCAGAAGCAGTGATTAGTCACTTCTTCTAAGTTTGGGGATCCTTTGGAGAATCTGATGTGACTCCTTTCCACTGAAAAATGAAACACAGTAAGCACACATCCACTCACTGTCTTTCAGTGGTTCCGTGGGTCCCTCAGCCTTGTGAACCCTTCCCTAAAACATCTGAGTTCAAATAATCTGGAAAGACAGAAGAACGAAAACAACTTTGTGAAACTGGCCGTAAGCTAGATTCTAGAGCCAAACTGCTTAGAATCTGGCTCATAGATCTCCAGAATCCATACTTTCTTAGGCAAAAATTAATCTTGTTCACATCTGCAGGATGTGCCTGGCGACAGCTGTAGCATCCTTTGAAGAATATCTTTCATTGTTTCCATGACAACCCTGGCCACATAATGAAAACTCCTCTTCATGTTAGCCCTGTGCTCTCCACCTCTCTGAGGACTAGAGTTTCCTTATGTGAAGCAGAGACAACAATACCCCCTTTGTAGGGGTGCTGTTTTCTTACCTAGCATCAGTTCTTACTCAATGCTTGCATCTGTAGGGTTAGGCATATTACGTCACTGTCATCTTCCTTGTGTAAACGGACACTTCCTGCTTCCCTCACAGGTGTTCAAGTTGGGATGAAGGTGATGGAGGACATGGCAAAGGAAATTGTCATCCCAGATTTGAAAGGTTCTGAGTCTCTCGAGTTTCTGAAGATTGACTACGTGAAGTACAACTTTTCAAAGTAAGAGAGGAGAGTGTGTTGCCTTACATCACAAGGGGCTTAAGACCAGTGGAGAAATCTATGATCCTGCTTCACCATCTAAGTTCTGACTTCTAGTCCCAAGTTAGCCTCATGATAGCCACTCAGGTTCCAAGGATCTGGTGTATACTTGGTGTAGCTGGAAGTGGGAAAGACACTGGGAAGGCCTCTTAGAAAGTCGGTGAATTTTCTCATTTGGTTTTGTCTGAGGCTCTAACCTAACCACATTCCATCTACACAACAATGGACAGAGCTTAGTCACAGTTCAGGGATGTTTAGGGAAGGGGGGATGGGGATTCAGATGGCAACTGGGATCCAGGAAGATCCCCAAGGGAAGGGGAGGATATGTGTGCCAAACTGGAGATCAATCTTAAAGGGCAGAGGAGAACCCGCTTTCCTAAGGAGTCATTGTGATTCATCATTTGCCCCATGCTTTTTCAGTTGCCTATCGCTCTAGCCCTTTGCAGTAATAATCACACAATAATGACAACATTATATAAAATCAGCAGATATCTTTGTTGCAAAGGAGATGGCACAGAGAAAGTCTCCTCACCTACAGAAAGCCAGCTGTTCAACATGTGTTTATTGGGCAGCTACCTCACACAGGACTTTGTTCTAGACACAGGAACATTACAGTGAATATAGGTGTAAGTCGTTGCCCTTGACATTCTGCGGGAGCGATTGGCATTACATTTATATTTGCAAAGACAACCATTTAGCTACGATGGTAATGACACAACAGAGAAGTACAGGGAGAGCTATCTAATAACAAATGCTAGTGAAGATGAGGGGAAATTGGCATTCTTGTGTTGCTGGCATAAGTAGTTAGAGCAATATAATTTTAATACTATGCTGTACAAACCGTAAACACTGATCATTCATGGATACTGAGCACTTGAAATGTGACTTATGTACCAGAGAAACTGCGTTTTTATTTACTTAGTTTTACTTTACTTTAAATAAAAAAGCTGACTCTTAGCCAACCACTGTGGTGCATGCTTATAATTCCAGGACTATATAACCAGGTGTGGTGGCACACACCTGTACTTCTAGCACTTGGGAGGTGGAGGCAGGAAGATCAGGAGTTCAAGATCACCTTAGCCAGGTGTCAAATTCAAGAGCAAAACTGATACACAAAAGACCAACGAATAAATGCATAGACAAGTTCAGCATTGCTGATTGTCTGGGGGAACACATATCAGTGCACACTGGGGACGGATTTTCCTACCTCAGTTAGCCGAGTCTAGAGACTTTCTAAGAGACATGCCCAGAGGTTTTCATCCCAGCTGATACTAGATCATATCAAATTGAAAATCAACATTAACCATCACAGTATACATCGTTTTTGACCCAGTAATTCCCCTTCTCAGTATCCTCCCTGGGAAAGTATAGTCCACAAGTAATGGGTACAAGGATGTTCCCTGTAATGTTGTTTATATAATGGAAACAGCCTAGAGAAGGATTTTGGTGTATTCTATAGCAGCTATAAAGAATAGACTAGCAAGGCGTGGTGGCACACACCTTTAATCCCAGCACTCAGAAGGCTAAAGCAGGTCTACACAGTGAGTTCCAGGACAGCCATGGCTACATAGAGAGACCCTGGCTTGGGGAGTGGAGGGAGGAATGGGTTAGACCGATAGGTGTCACATGAACATATCTCTAAAGCACTGCTGTTCTGAATCTCTGCTATTCTCTTCTCACAGTGGGACTCGGGGTGTATGGTAGACAGGAGGAGACAGTGAACAGGAAGGGAAACAGCAACTTCGTTCATCAGCTAGCACATGTATGTTCTAGACGTCCCAGTCTCAGTTCAGAGCAGCGCCTTTCTCCTGAGCAGCAATTAGGTGAGGATTATCTCATTTCCACGTCCTCTTCCCACCCTCCCTGTGGGTAGCACTTCTTTTTAAACCATTGACTGAAAGAGGAGAATCACCTTGTTCAAGGTTGTGTAACTAGTACCAACCTGGACTCCAGGTCAAGTGCTCATCGTACAATACATGGAGTGGCATGACCCAGTGATTAGGAGGAGTCTGAAGTCAGATTGCAGAGGATTCCAGATCTGGTTCTACCACTGACGTATGACTTCACAGGCTTTTCTTATCTTCTCATCTCTGAGCTGGAGCTTGCACATACTCCAGAATCCTACAGGGATCCTGGGAAGGCCAAGGTGAGCTGTGGTGTCCAGCAGTTTCCAAGAGGCCGGGCAGTTGGGAATCACCCGAATCACAATACTTTGCCATTGTGCATGTAGTCTCTATCTATCATCTCCGTGGATTACAGGCAAGCCCACTGCTTTACAGGTTCCTGGGACAACCTGTTTACAGCTCAGGGAATCTTACAGGAAGCCAACTCTTTTTAGCTCCATACAGGTGCACCCGGCCCCAGAAGGAGGAAGGCGTGTTTTGTTGTCCCAGTGAATGGAAGTGAGGAATACAGTTGGCACATGTATCAAATGCCTGACAGTGTGCACGGACAGTCCCTGAAAACACAGCTGTTTCATTAACACCTGATGTCCTCTCCTTTAAGAAACACTGAAACTAGTATTAGAAAAAAAAAAAAAAAAAAAGAAAGAAAGGAAAAAACCGTAGTGGCAGTGTTTGTAGATGTCATCCCCTTTAAGGAGTACTGTAACTGATATATATAAAACATAATGGCAGTGTTGTACTTACTTTGTTTTTAAAGAAACCCAAAGGGCTGAGGAGATGGCTCAGTGAACCAGAATACTTGCTACAAAAGCATGAGGCCTAATTCAGATCTCAAGCACCCACATAAAAAGCAGGCTGGGCTTTATAGACCTGTAACCTAGGGACTGCAGGCACCAGAGATGGGAGGACCACTTTGCTGGCCACCAGCCTACCTCCAAGTCTCCAGGGAACAAGATGGAGGGTGGCAGAACAGAACACCTGAGTCCTCCTCTGGCCTCGTGTGGACACACACATACACACACACACACACACACACACACACACACACACACATACCAAAAGGAAAAAGAAATTTGAGAAGTGGATTATTTGATGATTTACAAATTTAGTTCTGAACCTGATTGCCTCCTCCCTCAACTGCTTCTTGCTAAGTTAAGAGGACTCACGAGGCCACACCCAGACACCCCACTAGAGAGCCGGGAGACCCCTTCTTCTGCAGGATTTGCAATCTCAGGGTAGCTCCAGCTTCCAATTCTGCTTGCCTCAGCGATGCCCAGAAGTGTTGCCTTAATTTTCCTGTTTCCTATTTTACAGCATAAAAATCAACGCCTTTTCACTGCCAAATACCTCACTGGCCTTTGTGCCTGGGGTAGGAATTAGAGGACTGAGCAACCACGGCACTGCCAACATCAGCGCCAACTGGGAAGTCAGGGCTCCGTTTTTGTGAGTATCCCGCTGACGTCACCGCTGTTCTGGGGGAAACGCAGACAATTCGCTGCTGTGTTCAGTGCAGGCTTCTTTTCTTAGTATCCGTACTTTCTCAAGAGCATTACCTGGTGAGAGTTGACTCAGGAAACTCTTGCTTGGAAGGGAGGTAAAGGAAAGGCACCCTCCCATAGAAGCAGAGCAACCGAGCATTCTAGATTCCCTAAGAGCTGAGCTGGGCATGGTGGTGCACTCCTTTAATTCTAGCACTAGGGAGGCAGAACCAGGAAGATCTCCATGAGTTTGAGGACAGCCTGGTCTAGAGTGAGGATAGCCAGAACTACACAGTGAGACTCTGTCTCAAAAATCACCAAAAAAAGAAAGAAAGAAAGAAAGAAAGAAAGGAAGGAAGGAAGAAAGGAAGAAAGAAAGGAAGGGAGAAGGAAAGAAAGAAAGAAAGAAAGAAAGAAAGAAAGAAAGAAAGAAAGAAAGAAAGAGGAAGAAAGAGAAAGAAGGAAGAAAGGAAAGAAGAAAGAAAAGAAAATAAATCCTAAGAGCTAGAGGCCCAGCTGGGAGAGAAATTCCCATATCTTCCACATTTTAGGTCCACTAACCCGAACCAGATGTTTAGTGCATTTCTCCATGTACAGGGTCGGAGCTTCCTGTCTCATACAGAGGTTGGAGGATGGTAGTTAGCTTGAGCCCCACTCTTCCCCAGTCAAAAGGTCTCTGTACCCTCAAAGAGGAGAAAATAAGGTTGAAGCCGGGGGTGCTGGTTCAATGTAATTCAAATACTTCGAGAGGCTGCGGCCAGAAGACTGGCTAGTTGAAGGCCAGCTTGGGCTACATAGAGAGTTCTTGACCATCTGGGTTACAGAATGAGATCATGTGTGAGAGAGTAGAAAAAGAAAGAAAGAAAGGAGAGGAGGAAGGGGAGGAAGGAAAGAAGAACAGAAAGAAAGGAGCTGGGTTGGAGAGAGTGCTCAGTGGTTAAGAGCACTGGCTGCTCTTGCAGAGGACCCGAGTTCAGTTCCCAGCATCCACACAGTGGCTCACAACTGCCTGTAACTGCAATTCCATGGACTCTGGTGTCTCTTAGGCTCCTGCATGCACATGGTTGGAATAAATAAATAAAAAGAAAAGAAGAGAAAGGAAGGAGAAGGGAAGGAGAAGGGAAGGAGGGAGAAAGAAAAGTTGGACTCAGGGTATACCTACAAACCAGCAAACCAACTTCTATGGACAAGTCACTGGCCCAGTGTAATGGTTAGGTCTGTCTGGGTTGACACTTCAGAATAACACATCCAACCACTCACTAGGCTATTCTACAACCATTTATTGTCTAGGTATCATTTTCCCAGTCTAATAGATTGCAGACAAACAGCATGTTCCTCCATAAACAACATGGGTTCACATACTTCCTCACTTCCTTGATGATTTAGCAGCCATGTGTTGGGGAATTATTCTGTGTAGGGCCTTGTGCAAAGTCTTGAGTAACACACGTTCCACCACCTCAAGGCCATATATGGTCTAAGGATAATTTCCCCATGTCCACCCCTCCCAGATGTTTACCTGGTGTTCCCTCTCAGGATGAATAGTGTGTAAACGGTGCTCGCCTTTGCAGGCACGTCCAGCACCGGAGCACTGGGCTGGCATAAGCAGTGTCCCACAGCTGTGCATTTACAGACTCACTTCATTTGGTCAGTAAGCAGTGCTCCTGAGTCTGCTGTAGGTATTGGGAACTCTGATACGAGCATGACCAAGTCCCTGTCCCCAAAGAGCTTAGGAGACCCCTCTCCATGTGTGGCCCAGACTCGGGCAACCTTTCCCTTTCTCTCCGAACAGCCAAGATTCGGGAGCTGCTGATCTATTTCTCTCTGGAATCTACTTTACTGGCATCATTGTCTTCACCCGTAATAACTTCGGTCACCCGGCCCTGGAACTCCAAGACTGTCATGCCCAAGTGAGCCATGCCCGAGTCTCATTTTCTGGAGGCCTCAGGTGAGTGACAGCAGCCTGGTGGAGCCTCGGGCTGCCGCTCGGAGAAGTTTCCCACTGGTGTCTCGTGGTCCCTGGTAAGCTCCCTTTCTCATTTTTCCTAGTGTCCTGTATAACTCCTTTGCCGAGCCCATGGAGAAACCCATTTTGAGGAATTTAAATGAAATGGTGAGTCTTCAGAAGTTAGACAACCACTGTCAAAGGGTATCAGCAGGCCTATCATACTTTAATAATTTTTATCATAAACATTTATTGAGCACCAACTGTATGCTAAGCACCATGCAAGACACTTTAATTCATACTATTCATGCAGTTTAATAGTTTCTTGTGGTTTAAGCACTGTGGCAGGAGACACAGATGAACAAAACTACATCCCCTCTCTTGAGTTTCCCACCACAGGATGGACAAGCATTTTGTTCTTAATGCAGACGCAGCTAGAGTGGGGACTACTGAGAACAAAAGAAACAGATATTAGTTAATTGAGAAAAAAAAGAAAGAAAAGAAAAACCTCAGACTTGTGAAACTGAACCAGGGCTGGAATACGTGGTCACATGATGATGAAACTGAGCTGACAGAGTTTAGAGGACAGGAATATCTCCTGGGAGACATGTTTATTTAGGGAACTGAGGCTTGAAATAGAGGTAAGATGTGGGCAGGTGAGGGATGGGCAGGTGATGACAGGAATTTCCAAGAAACACACTAACAATGCTCTTAGGAGGTGGAGATGGGAGGATCAGAAGTTGAAGGCTATTTACAGCTACATAGCAAGTTTGAAGCTAGCCTGAGCTACATGTGATCTTGTACAGGTACAAGATCATACAGTCTGAGCTAAGCAGAAGTCTACAGATTATTTCATTTTCTTGTCACAACTTGATGAGGTAGATGGAATAATCACCCCCATGCTGCAGATGATGAAACTGATGTCAGACAGTGAAAGTAAATTGCCAGTGGTTTCCACTCCAGGGGCCTGGCTGCCTAGCCTCTGCTAAAACCACCATGCTGCATGAACATCGATGAGCACGTAGCTGACACATCAGTGCTTGTAACTTAGTAGTTTCTCTCCTCAATCTACTGTGCTGGCATTCACCTCCTTCAGAAAGGTAGAAACAGGACTGGGGATGTCTCTCAGGAGGTAAAGAGCTTGCCTAGCATGCATGAAGTCCTGGGCTTGATCTATAGCACCACATAAACTGGATGTGCTGAGGCATACTTGTAATCACAGCTCCTGGAAGGTGGAGGAGGCCATAGTATCATAAGTTCAAGGTCATCTTAGACTACATTAAAAAGATCCAAATGTCAACATGGGCCACATGAGACCATGTCTCAAGGAAAGGAGAGGGAGAGGGGCAACAGAGTTCTAAGTGGATCTCTAATCTCATGGTCTCTCCAGTTAGCCTGGGTGACAGTGAAGGTTCCTCTCATGGTCTCTCCAATTAGCCCAGCGAAAGTGAAGGTTCCAACTGAAGCCACTGCGGGGAGGACTTAGAGCTGCTGACGCAATGGGAGCTGGTGGCACCCAGGCAGGAAAGACACAGCTGCTTTCACAGCAGGTTCCTCAGGTGTGACACCAACACCACGGACAGAGCACATGCCTTGACATGTCCTAAGAGAAAAGCCAAGCTCTTTCATGGGGCTAGTTGGGTGTGGTTTCAGTTGCTATGAAGCTCAGCCAGCACTTAATGAATGACACACTGCCCATACCTGCAAAGGCTGAAGGCCAAGAGCACTAGCTAACTTAAAGAAGCATCGTCAGGGCCACAGGGATCCTGTCTCCTAAGCAGAAGGCTTTTTCAATATGGTAACAATTTTTCAAAAATTCTTTTGGTCCAGCTCTGTCCCATTGTCATCGATCAAGTGGAGGCGTTCAATGTCAACATCAGCGCACTGGAGGGTGAGTCTTGGAACTGCCTTCTGGATAGTTCTCTACCCAGCTTCAAACTTTACCCAGGTCTTTTTTTCTAGGCAATAAAGTGCCCATTCATCACTCTGCTTTCCTTCTGCCTAAAAATTAAAATCCCAGGACGCCGTATAGGACAAGCCCTATGCATAGCACGTGTATTCCTTGGCTACTAACCAACTTTGTTACTGCAGCAGAAGATGGTTCTCAGGGATAAGTGTGCAGAAGAACCCTCCCTGGCTCTAATCCAAGCTTTGGCACTAAATCTATCGTCTTGACCAGGTTATCTGCCTAGCCTTCTCTAACCCCTTCAGGCGCTGCCTTCAGTATGAAGCAAGCTCACACATGAGGACTCGTTCTGTCTCCACCTCTCTCTTACCTTTCCTCCTCAAACAATCAAGCTGCCTCCGTTTCCCCTCTCACTCCTTGGCTTTGCTCACACTGCCCACTCTCCTGAGAAGAGCGCCCTCTCTCCCTTCATTTATTCCTTTAACAGACCTCTACTGAGCAACCGTTTCTACACCCGTACTTTGCTGGTCCCCACAGACTTTCTATCCCCCACCTTCTCCTGTCCTTTTCATTTCTCTTTTTGTTAGAGACTCAGCTTATGAGGCCCTCTCTTCCACAGCCCACAGCAACACCTCTTCTTGCATGATACTTTACACGGCTCTCTTTGCATCCCTTGTCTCTCTTTGCATCCCTTCGTCTCTCTTTGCATCCCTTGTCTCTCTTTGCATCCCTTGTCTCTCTTTGCATCCCTTGTCTCTCTTTGCATCCCTTGTCTCTCTTTGCATCCCTTGTCTCTCTTTGCATCACTTCATCTCTCTTTGCATCCCTTCATCTCTCTTTGCATCCCTTCGTCTCTCTTTGCATCCCTTGTCTCTCTTTGCATCCCTTCGTCTCTCTTTGCATCCCTTCATCTCATCTGCTTGCTGATGGTGTGCAGAGCACTTAGAATCACCTGGGCCCTGGTGCTAGAGATGCACAAAGCCTAGGAGGCAGACTCCAACCTTCATGGGACAACCGGAAGGGAGCAGTAAACAAGCAGGTGAAACCTGTATTTGGGAAATTGTGACTGATAAGAAGAAACAAGGGAGGGGCTGAAGAAGAGTTTCTGTTTCAGACAGGGTGACTAGGAAAGGCACCACTGAGCTGAAGGGACTGGGGATGGGCTATTCCCAACCTGGATTGCCTTGGTCGGTTTCTGCGACTGTGATAGAGTACCAGAAGCTGGATGGATTATAAACAACAGAAGGGTGCCTGTCTGATGGTCTTGGAAGCTGAAAAGTCCAAGGTCAAGGAGTTACATCTGGTGAGGGTTTCCACGATGAGTCACAACATGGCAGAGGGCAAGTGAGTGTACACGAGACAGAGAAGAAATCAAGCCAAATTTGTAACCCACTCACTCCGAGAGTTGCGGACTATTCCAGAGGGCATTGCTCCATGGCCCAGTTACCTAGCAAAGTCCCACTCGCCAATACCCATTATATTGGTAATTAAATTTAAGTGTGAGTTTTAGAGGGACGTTCAAACCATAGCATGCATGCAGAACAGTCCGGTACAATAGATCACATGTTCAGAGGCCCTGAGGTAGGCATGAGCTGAGTGCGTTAGAGGGACTATAAGACCACACTAGGACTAGAGGGAGGGCATGGTTGAGAGGAGTGTGAGAACTGAGTTTGGGTGGGGGAGGGGTGGCTAGACCTGTCAGGGATCTGGAACACTGCAAAGTCTATCTCTTAGTCTGAGACAGTTACTCTGGTGTTCAAGATAATAATAGCTGGGAAGGAGGAGGGAGGCGGCAGCAGAAAGACCATTTAACAGAGTAGAACAATGGCCCATACAAGCAAGGGCCGCAGCCAGCCTCAGGCGGAGTGACAGAGAGGGAAGACATGTTCCTATATTCTACACATACCTTGCAGGTAGACAGCAGTAATTACGAGCAGGTCAAATGTGGGTTATGGAAGTATTCAGGAGGGACCTCAGGTTTTCACCCTGAGCCGGCCAGATCAGCTTCAGGGGAGTTCTTACTCTACTGGATTTTGATTTCCTGGCCATGTGTCTGTCCCCTCCTCTGTACTCAGATTCCTGGGGTCAGGAGCTTTGCTCTACATCAGGTGCAGGGCCTGGCTGACAGGCCAATACATCCTGAATTGATGAAGGGATAAAAGGAAAGAGACAGTGGGACAGAGGACGGATGTGTGGATACAGATGGAAAGGAAGTGAGCAGATCGGAAGGAAGGAAGCAGAGGATGAGCCCCATGTGCTGTGTACCTTGAGCTAGTGTCTTCCTCTCCAAGCCTCCCTGCCTTCACTGTGAGGAATCCCTGTCCTGATCCCCTCACAGAGGATGATGGGATCTATTTAGACTGGGCACTTTAAGGACATTTCAAAAGCTATAGTGAGGGCTGGAGACATGGCACAGGGACTAAGAGCACTGGTTGCTCTTGCAGAGGACTAGGTTTAGTTCTCAGTATCTACATCTTGTGGCACATAGCCACCTGTAAGTCTGGTTCTTGGAGTTCTGATGCCCTCTTCCGGCCATCATGTGCACCTGCACACCTGTGGTGCACATAGAGACAAGCAGGCTCTCATACACCTAAGAATAAATTTTAAAAATGTAAAGGCATAGTGACGTAGGATGACACTATGTTCTTACTAACGTAGCAGGCCACTTCACCTCCTCCTGCTTCTCATCCCCATCTATGACAATGATATGAAAAAAGGTATTCTTCCATGATATTCAGTTGATCCTTGGGTACCTTCCTCTAGAACCTGGAAGAAGTCTCCAGACTACAGACTACAGAGTAGCCAGCAAAACAGCTCTCCCAAGCCAAGTCAGAGCCTAAGTGTTCACTGACACCATCTCGGGCATGGAAGTCTTTCCTCCCAGAGACCCTGCTCACTGTTGTCCCACCTCCCTTTTGCCTTTGGCTTTGTTCTGAAAATGCAAACACAAAAATTTCATTCAATTAACAGCACCATGTGTAAGAAATTCCATGGCCTCTCTAACTCAATGAGCGACTCCTTTGTCATAATATCTCCTTTTAAATAAATTCTATCCTAACACTCAAGGGGCTGATGAAGGAGGGTTATGAATCTGGGGCCAGTCTGGGCTACACAGGAGTCCCAGGCTAGCCTGGGCTACAAGAGAAACAAACTTTTTCTACCACAATAGTGATGCATGCTTATTGTTTCTACAGAAAGTGAAATTCTAACTACATAGAATCTCTCATACTGAAGTTGGAAGCCTCTCAATCTGATAGTATGATTTAATATTGATAAGGATCTTTGTGTTAATTTCTTCTTTATTTCATTTTTCCCTTTATTGGAAATAGATTATTTTCTCATATATTGTATCCTAATTATAGTTTCCCCTCCTTCTACTCCTCCCAGTTCCTCCCCACTTCCCATCCCCTCTGGATCTACCCCCTTTCTGTCTCTCATTAGTAAGAAACTGATAACAACAAAACATGACAAAATATAATAAGGTGAAGCAAAAGCCATCCTATTGAAGTTGGACAAGAAAACCCAACAGAAGGAAAAGAGTCCTAAGAACAGGCACAAGAGTCAAACATCCACAGAGACACATTCATTCTCACATTCAGGAGACCCATAAAAACACTAAGCTGAAAGCTATAGTATGTACCCAGAGGACCTGACGCAGACCCATGTAGGCCCTGTGCTTCTGCTTCTGTCTCTGTGAGCTCATATGCACCTTGCTTAGTTGATTCAGAGGGCCTTGTTCTCCTGACTCCCTCTGGCTCTTACACTCTTTGTGCCTTCTCTTCCACAGGGCTCCCTGATGGAGACATCCCATTTAGACTCTTTCTCTATATAGTCTGACTGTGGATCTCTGCATCTGTTCCCATCTTCTGCCAGAGGAAGCCTCTCTGATGATGACTGGATAAGGCCCTGATCTATGAGTACAGCAGAATATCATTAGGAGTCATTTTATTGATGCAATTTTTTTTAGACCACTAGTATTTGGTTTTACCCTAGGTCTCTGGGCTATCTACTTTCTTGTTCTTGTTTACTCAAACAATGTCAGGTATGGATTTCAACTCCTTGAGTGGACTGTAAGACAAATCAGACATTGGTTGGTTAGTCCCATAATTTCTATGCCAACATTGTGCTAGCATATTTTGCAAGCAGGACAAATTGTAGATCAAAGGTTTTGTGGCTGGGTTGGTGTTTATGTTTCTCTTTTGGTAGTGTGCAGAATACCTTCCCACACCATAACTAGAATGTAGAGGTAAAGGATCCTTGTAGACATCAGCTCGATTTCTCCATGTTCAATGAGTTGTCTGGGTGTTGTCCTTGGCAATGGGGCCAGTCTGTCTGTTCTCAGAAAACAATCCACCATTGTCTTTGGAATAGCCTGGGTTGTTTGGGGATTTCTATGGGACACCCTTGGCCAACAACTCAATTGAATGTAACCCAGTCCTGTTTTGGGATATTTGATTACAGTGTGTGAAAATGTCTCTGTTTTACCTCACCTGCCTAAGTCACCTTTTGATTGGATTAATAAAGAACTGAATGGCCAATAGCTAGGCAGGAGATGATAGGCTGGACTTCCAGGGAGAGAGAGAAACTGGGAGAAGAATCAGAAAGGCAGAGATTCACCAACCAGATGCAAAAGTAGGATGTACTGTACTAAGGAGAGGTAATGAGCCACATGACAGAATGTAGATTAATATAAACATGTTAATTTAAGTTTTAAGAGCTAGTTGGGAACAAGCCTAAGCTAAGGACAAGCTTTCATACTTAATAAGAAGTCTATGTGTCATTGTTTGGGAACTGGCAGTCCAAAGAAAGACCTGTTACATTGACGGATTACATTTGGCTACTTCCTGTCAAGTGGTTGCTGGCTCTGCCTCCTGACCCAAGGCTGATTTTATTAACGCAGTCTGGGTTTCAGTGGGGCAGGGAGGGCGGCAGCTGCTGGTGTTCTGGTGCTGCACTAGGGATAAACTGGGAGACTGGATTTGTAGGGAAGGAGGAAGCAGTGAGGGTCTCCTCTTGGCTCACCTGTTTCCGTGGCCTGCGCAGTAGGTGTGTTCCCAGTGAATGCCTGCTGGTGTTGGAGGCTGGGATGAGCTGGGGGAAGGAAAACTGGGAGGTGGGGAGATCTTTGTGATCCCTTGGGGATGGGGTTAGACAGGAAAGGGAGACCGCAGCAGGTGTTCTGCTACAGGGTTAGGGATGAGACTGGGGGATTGGATCTGGGGGAACAAAGGGAAAGATACGGGTCTGCCTTCAGCCTGTTAATTTCTTATTAAAAATAGAAGCACTGGGCCTGTGAGATGACTCAAGGGGTGTAGTTGCCTACCACCCCACTGACAGCCTGAGTTCAATCCTTGGGACCCACACAGTGGAAGGAGAGTCAATTCTTACAACTTGTCCTCTGACCACCACACACATTTGTACGCACACAATAAATAAATAACTAGATTGATTGATCAATTAATTAATGTAAAATTTTTAAATAGAACCACATGGGCCACTGAAGTGGCTAGGTGGGAAAGGTGCTTACCACACAAGCCTCACAGCCTGAGTTCAATCCCTAAACCCATATAAAGGTGGACAGAGAGAACCCAAAAGTTGTTCTCTGACCTCCACACATGTGCTGTAATATGTGTGCACCCACAGTCACACATGTGACATACACGAACAAAATAATAATCAAGTTTTAAGCATTAAAAAAAAAAAGATCACACATGCATTGTGTGTGTTTTATGGACACACGCATAAAAAGGCTTGCCAAAATGTTACTAATGTTTCTCTGATAGTTGAGAAAAATATTTGCTTTTTTCTTTTTCCTCTTCCTGAGTTTTCAAATGTAAACATGTTTCTTATGACAAGGGGAAATTGGTGTTTCAAACATCGTGCATAGATTAAGCTTTTAATGAACACAGATTTTCTTTCTTGGTCATTTAGTTTTAACCAAGATTGACAACTACACCGTGCTGGATTGTTCCCTGCTCAGTCCTCCAGAAGTCACTGAGAACCACCTTGACTTGAATTTGAAGGTAACTATTGTTCTAGAGCACCCTCCTGGCTATGGAGAATGTGTGAGAGGACAAAAGTTACGTACGGAAGAAAACGTACTTGTACGCTCTTCAAGGAATTTCACTTCCTGTAGCGCCTGCCTCATGTTTACACCTTTTTTTTTTTTTTTTTTTTTTTTTTTTTTTGGTTTTTCGAGACAGGGTTTCTCTGTGTAGCTTTGAGCCTCTCCTGGAACTCACTTGGTAGCCCAGGCTGGCCTCGAACTCACAGAGATCCGCCTGGCTCTGCCTCCCAAGTGCTGGGATTAAAGGCGTGCGCCACCACCGCCCAGCGATGTTTACACCTTTTCAAAAGACCCCTGAGCCCTCTCTTGGTGGGCACATGACTGTTGTCCTTGCCCTACTTCTTTTTTTTTTTTTTTTTTTTTTTTTTTTTTGATGGTTGCAGTGAACTTTATTGATGGTGTTCAAGAGAGTAGGGCTCCCTAAGCCCCTCCTGTTGTTCTGGGGGTCTGGGATGGAAACTGTGAGGGAGATGCTCAGTATCGGGGGCTGAGATGGGACAGGAACTGCTCAGCAGCCGAGGGTCTCTCTTGCTGTCCTTGCTGGGGTGGGTGGTCCAGGCTGGCTTCTTACTCCTTGGAGGCCATGTAGGCCATGAGGTCCACCACCCTGTTGCTGTAGCCAAATTCATTGTCGTACCAGGAAATGAGCTTCACAAAGTTGTCATTGAGAGCAATGCCAGCCCCAGCATCGAAGGTGGAAGAGTGGGGGTCACTGTTGAAGTCGCAAGAGACAACCTGGTCCTCAGTGTAGCCCAGGATGCCCTTTAGTGGGCCCTCCGACGCCTGCTTCACCACCTTCTTGATGTCGTCATACTTGGCAGGTTTCTGCAGGCGGCATGTCAGATCCACGACGGACACATTGGGGGTAGGAACACGGAAGGCCATGCCCGTGAGCTTCCCATTCAGCTCTGGGATGACCTTGCCCACAGCCTTGGCGGCACCGGTGGATGCAGGGATGATGTTCTGGGCTGCCCCACGGCCATCACGCCACAGCTTCCCAGAGGGGCCATCCACGGTCTTCTGGGTGGCAGTGATGGCGTGAACTGTGGTCATGAGTCCCTCCACAATGCCAAAGTTGTCATGGATGACCTTGGCCAGGGGGGCTAAGCAGTTGGTGGTGCAGGAAGCGTTGCTGATAATCTTGAGTGAATTGTCGTACTTCTCATGGTTGACACCCATCACAAACATGGGGGCGTCAGCAGAAGGGGCGGAGATGATGACCCTTTTGGCCCTGCCCTTCAAGTGGGCCCCAGCCTTCTCCATGGTGGTGAAGACACCAGTGGGCTCCACAACATACTCGGCACCAGCCTCACCCCACTTGATGTTGGCGGGATCTCGCTCCTGGAAGATGGTGATGGCCTTCCCGTTGATGACCAGCTTCCCGTTCTCAGCCTTGACTGTGCCGTTGAACTTGCCATGGGTGGAGTCATACTGGAACATGTAGACCATGTAGTTGAGGTCAATGAAGGGATCATTGATGGCAACAATATCAACTTTGCCAGACTGGAAGGCAGCCCTGGCAACCAGGCGTCCAATTCGGCCAAATCCATTCACTCCGACCTTCACCATCGTGTCTCAGGAACGAGGCTGGCACTGCACAGAAAGATGCGGCTGTCTCTGGAACAGGGAGGAGCAGAGAGCCCCTTGCCCTACTTCTATCTTCTTAGTGAAAAATATCAAGACATTTTGCCTCTTCCCTCCTGGCAAAGACTTGAGGCTAGGAGCCTGCAAGTAGAACAACCCGCATATTAGAAGCGAACACATCAGGAGGCGCTGAGGAGACAGCTCAGTGTGTAGAGTGCCTGCTACCCAAGTGTGAGGACCTGGGTTCAGTCTCCCAAAGCCCATGTGGAAAAGGCCAGGCATGCGGGGATGCACTGGGAGGCAGAGGTAGGATGATCCCGGGGGCTCACTGGCCAGCCAGCTAAGTGAATCCTCAATTTCCGGGTTCAATGAGAGACACTGACTCAAAAAATAAGGTGGAGAGTGATTAGAGAAGACATTCAACATCAGCCTCTGGACTACACATGCACACATGCAATTGTGTATGAAAAGGTTTATGTTTCCTTCTTTCACGGTCTTTCAAATCAGTTAAGACAGTACATTCAAATAATGCCCAATACCTAACAAGACCACCTAACCATGTCTCAAAAATGTTTCAATAAGCCATTTGGAGTCCGTGTCTCTCAGTGTACTTCTGTGGCTTCCCAGTTTTTCATCAGTCACATATCTTAAAGGTCCAGAGCTGGGCCTCCGGAGGCTAGTTCATGAGCTATTCAGAGGTGTGCCTTACCTAACTGAACCTCCCTCCTAAGAGAAGGTCTAGCTCGGAGCTTCTCCAGGAATAACACCGGAGAGTGAACAGATACATGTAGATGTGCTGAAGAATCTCCAGAGCTCTGGGCTGGAGGGATGGCTCAGCTGTTGAGTACATACTGCTCCTGAGCTCTGGGATAGAGGGATGGCTCAGCTGTTGAGATGGCTCAGCTGTTGAGTACATACTGCTCCAGAGTTGTGGGCTGGATGCATTGATCAGCTGTTGAGTACATACTGCTCCAGAGCTCTGGCCTGCAGGGATAGCTCAGCTGTTGAGTACATACTGCTCCAGAGCTCTGGGCTGGATGCATTGCTCAGCTGTTGAGTACATACTGCTCCTAAGCTCTGGGCTGGAGGGATGGCTCAGCTGTTGAGATGGCTCAGCTGTTGAGTACATATTGCTCTTCCAGAGGACTTGAGTTCTGTTCCCAGCACCCATGCCAGGTGGCTCAAAACCACCTGTAAGAGTTCCAGGAGATCCAATGCCTCTGACCTTTGAAGGCACCTGCACTCACATGTACATACCCACACACATACATATTGTTAAAAATATTTTTTAATTGCAGAGCTTTGAAACATAGCCAAGGAGCCTAAAGACCTTATGCTTTTCTCCTTACCAAGGAGTGTCTGGGATTTTCTTTATCTGGACTTGAGAGGTCCCGGCTTCTTTGTAATACATTTGCATTTTCACCTGATAATTGGTCTTCATTTCTGCTTCCCACAGGGTGCATTCTACCCACTGGAAAGCCTCGTTGACCCTCCCTTCCTACCAGCCCCCTTTGAGCTCCCAGAGAACAGGGACTCCATGCTCTTCATTGGCATCTCCGAGTATTTCTTTAAATCTGCATCCTTTGCACACTTTGTAACGGGAGCTCTTGAGGTCACACTGTCCACCAAGGAGGTAAGTAAAGCCTTGGGGTGGTAGCTGTGCCCACCATCTTTAGTCTTTCTTTTTAAAGTGTCCTGTTGTGAACTTTTTTGTCACAGTTTTGATTCCTGGGCCTTTTTATACCATCACTCCTAAAAAAGATAATGAATGAAGTGTTATGGAATGGGTGCTGTTATTATTTGGGGAGGGGGTTGTTGGATTTCCAGTTCTTCTAATTTAGTCTTCTTCATGATATCTAGCCACTATTCTAGAATGATCTTAACTAAGAGAAGGACATCTATCTCTCTACCATTTATCATCTGTGACCTTTGGTCAGTTCAACCTACTTGGATTGTGTTGATTTCCTCATCTGAGAAAGGGGTCCGAGGTCCCACACTCTTAGAGTCATAATGGTCACTAAAGGGTTTAAACATATACGACTTCCAGAACAATCTCAGTATAGAGTAAGTGCTCTGCAACTGTTGCTTCTGGGTTATATCACCACCACCACCACCATCACTACCACCACCACCACCACCACCACCGACAACAACACCACTACCACCATCACCCCAACCACTACCATTACCACCACCACCACTACCTCCACCACCACCACCACCATCATCATCACCACCATCACTACCACCTCCTCCACCAGCACCAGCACCACCATCACCTCTCTTTTTATCACAAGAACACCCTCTCTGGCTAGTCAGCAAACAGCATCCATTTTATGCATTTTCTGAATGATTTATTTTATTTTGTGTACATTGGTGTTTTGCCTGCGTGTATGCCTGTGTGATAGTGTTCAATCCCCTGCCACTGGAGTTACAGATAGTTGTGAACTGCCACATGGGTGCTGGGAATTGAACCCAGGTCCTCTGGAAGAGCAATCAATGCTCTTAACCACAGAGCTGTCTCTCCATTCCCTAAAAGCACCCATTTTAAATCTTCACTTTCTGGGCATCATAACTGTACACATTACTGTGAACCTTCCATTCAGCATAGTGAGGACAGCAACACCAGCTGTCTTAGACTCGAAAAAAAAATGCTCACCAGGTAAATTACTTAAGCAACTTGTGTTTTGGGGAGCTCTGAAAATGAGAAGAATAACTTGAGACTTACTGCTAATGACTGTAGAAAGTTCGCATAAAGATTGTGCATATATGAGACAGTGTTCTCCAGTGAGGAAGGGATTTCTCTGAAGGAGTGTGCCTTTGGGCAAGTCTCTTGCCTTTAGAAAATGAGGTTACCTCAACATTTTGTGGCTCCACCTCTTTACAGGTCACATTAGAGAGAATTCTACAACCCAGACAAAATGTTGCAATGAGGTACAGAGGGATTGCTCAGTGGTTAAGGGCACTGGCTGTTCATCCAGAGAACCTGGGTTCAATTCCCAGCACCCACATGGTGGCTCACAACCATCTATGACTGTAGTTCCATGGGATCCAGTGTCCTCTTATGGTGTGCAAATGTACATGCAGACAAAACACCCATATATATGTATATGTATATATATACACACATATATATAAAGTACATGAATAAATACATCTTTTCTAAAAGTTTTGCAGTGACACAGTGTTTCTTTTCTGTAGATTTCCAACTACTTCAATCAAAATACTCAAGGAATTGGCAGCGTGCTCTCCAAGGTGAGTGCTCAAGTTCTGCTCCTCAGTGATGGATGTACTGTCACTGAAGTCACTTCCAGGAGACTCTTGGATTTCTACATTCTCTTTTGATCCAAGCATAAGTTAATCCATCTTTCTGTTCTTTTTTATTTCTTTTCCATTCTCTCTTCCTTTCCTGCTTCTCTTCTCTTCCTCCTCTCTCTCCTTCTTCCTCCTCTTTCATTTCTTGACAATGTTTCAATATATAAAATGGGTAAACTTGCAATCCTCCTGCCTCAGCCTCCCATGTACTGGAATTAAAGGGATATAAAGGTATATACCATCATACTTGGCTATCTTTCCATCCTACAAGATTTTTTTCTTCCTAATTAAATATCCAGAAATATTTCCTAAATAAAGTCCATTAAAATATAACTAAAAGTATTGTAAGTTCGTAAAAAAAAATCAATCTGGAAAATTCCACCACCCTTAAAATAATTCACTTAAATATAGAAATTACTGGCTTGAATGGAAGATTTAATCCTTAAGTTACTTACTTACTTACTTACTTACTTACTTTATTTATTTATTTATTTATAGGTAAGGTCTCACTATATAGTGCAGGCTGGTCTGGAACTCAATATTTAACCCAGGCTGGTCTTTAATTTTTGATCCTCCTCAGTCATTTTTTCAAGTACTGGTATTACACGTGACTTTAGTAAAACAACTATTAACATCACCCCTTCATAGCGTTCCAGGTATCATACACAATGGGCCTACAGGCTCAAGTTTGCCTTAGAAGACCAAGATGCTTCAAAGAAAGGCACTCAAAGCAGACAGACCTTGTCTTGAAGTTCAGTTCTACAGTTTATTCTGTGAGAAATATGAGAAAAGCACTTAGCCTGTCCACAACTCAACCTTCATTATACAACAGCACTCCTGCCGGGTGGTGATGGCACACGCCTTTAATCCCAGCACTTGGGAGGCAGAGTCAGGCAGATCTCTGAGTTCAATGTCAGCCTGATCTACAGAGTGAGTTCCAGGACATCCAGGGCTACACAGAGAAACCCCTGTCTCAAAAAAACTAAATAAATAAATAATAAAAATAAAACAGCACTACTGATAGAACCTGCCTTGGAGTTTTACGAAGAGTAGATAAGAGACGATAAAGTCCCTGGTTGTATGGCTGGCACAGAGGATGTATTCAGCAAACACACGTTGTTTTTCCTAGTAAGAGGTACTTTCTGTTCTAACTGCATGATGCAAGATTTCCTTAGCACAAGCCACTCCAGGTTTGTGGTTTCTGCTCCTCAGCTCCTGACTCTCTGTCTCTGTTTCTCTCCTGGAATGGGATAGATTGCAGAGATCTACATCTTATCCCAGCCGTTCATGCTGCAGATCATGGCCACAGGGCCTCCTGTGATCAACTTACACCCAAACAATTTCAGCCTGGAGTTCCCAGCTGCTGTCATCATGCTCACTCAACTGGAGAACTCCACCATCGAGCACATTGTCTCCATGGACTTTGTGAGTCTGGGGATACAGGGGGGCAGCCTCTGGGCACCAAGTCCGTTCCTGCTGGGAATCACTGGCCAGCAGCCTCTAGATGTTTGGGGTGAAGGGTGATTCCTAAATTAAGAGTAGACACTGGGGCTGTGTGAAATAGACCCACCTGCCCATATGTGGAAGCGGCCATATATGGAGACAGAAGAGCTCATGACCCTGTGTATAAAACATCTCACCAACCGCTACTTCCCATGCTCTCTTCCATTTACATTAGAGAGCTGTAATAAGTCAATTTCCCCTGATCAATTAAAGTTAAAAACAGTACAATGAGCCGGGCGGTGGTGGCGGTGGTGGCGCACGCCTTTAATCCCAGCACTCGGGAGGCAGAGCCAGGCGGATCTCTGTGAGTTCAAGGCCAACCTGGGCTACCAAGTGAGTTCCAGGAAAGGCGCAAAGCTACACAGAGAAACCCTGTCTCGAAAAACAAAAAACAAAAAAAAAAACCAAAAAAAACAGTACAATGAAGTCAAACAAAATCACACACATGATCAGTGGAAGCAAAGCTCAAGAGGGGCTGGGGCTATGGCTCAGCTGTAGACTGCTGGCCTAGCATGCGTAAGACCTGGGTTTAATCCACAGCACTGCCAGAAAACGAATTTAAAAGAAGCACTCAAGCAAGAAACCTTTACACTTAGCTTCTTTCCCTGCAAGACAGTTTTCTCTCCATGTGGCCCACGCTGGCCTTGAACTCTCATTCCTCCTCTTTCCTCAACCTTCCAAGTGCTAGAATACACTCACAGGCTGCTGGCCCAGAGGTAGAGATGTTTCTTACCAGCATCTTTTGAATAAGAGGGAACACTGGGTCTGTGGTGTCTCCGTTATACTCCGAGAGTGGAGCTGTTACACTTGTGGTCCAGATGGACAGCCACTCACTGCAGTAACAAGGGTTTTTTCATCTTCAGATTGCTAGTACCAGTGTTGGCCTGGCTATTTTGGGACAAAAACTGATCTGCTCCTTGTCTCTGAACAGGTAAGATCAATGGGTTTGACTGTTGGAAACCTTGGTAACGAATGAGTGAGCATTCCCCAAAGACAAAGTGACCATTGAGAAAACAAACGCTTTACCACTGTGGGGCTGTGAGTCAGCTTGGTACTCTGCCTCTAAGAGAACAGATTATTTCAAAGGTTGAACTCAGGAAAGGAAAATTGCACTTCTGTTTTTCTCCTTCTTCTGACGAGAGCAACAGTAAGATAAACTAGGAAGAAGGTCATTGTAAAGATAATTCTATCAGCACCCATTCCAGTGATGACTACAGTTCCTCTTGGTGACTCGAGGAGGAGGAGTATGCTGAATGGGGTGTTGTGAGAAGAGGGGTGCACGGGGATGTTCAGGTGCGGTGTACATCTTTAGAGATTAAGGGATCAGGTTTCAAATCCCTTCTCATTGGCCTTATGGCCACGGTCAAGTCTTGTCTTAGTTAGGGCTACTATTGCTGTGATAAAACAGCGTGACCAAAAGCAACTTGGGGAGGAAAGGGTTCATTTGGCTTCCATATCCTAAGTTACAGTCCACTGAGGGAAGCCGAGGCAGAAGCTCAAACAGGGCAGGAACCACAGAGGGGTGCTGCTTACTGGCTTGCTCAGCCTGCTTTCTTATAGAACCCAGGACCACCAGATAGGTTGGTACCACCCAAAATGGGCTGGGCCCTCCTACACCAATCACTAACTAAGAAAATGCTCTACACATTTGCTTACAACCTGATCTTACAGGTCTCCTCTTCTCAGATAACTCTAGCTTGTCAAGTTGACATAAAACTAGTCAGTACAAGTCTACTAACCATTTCCACTTCAAGTCTCAGTTTCCTGATGTGTAAGATAGTAGAACTGGGGGCTGGAGAGATGGCCCAGCGGTTAAGAGCACTGACTGCTCTTCCAAAGGTCCTGAGTTCAATTCCCTGCAACACATGGTGGCTCACAACCATCTGTAATGAGATCTGATGCCCTCTTCTGGCATGCAGGCATACATGCAGACAGAACACTGTGTACATAATAAAAAAAAAATCTAAAAAAAAAAAAAAAAAGGATAGTAGAACTGGACTGATCCAGCACCCTCCTCTGACAACTGGGTCTTATAACTAGAACACAGAATTTAACAAGATCTTGTCCCATGACCTAGCTAGTCTCAGAGGAGGTGGTAAGGTGTGAAGGGACATGAACAGTTCCCACATACAGGTCACTAAACACCATCTTCAAAGTCCACTGTCACTGAATGGGGGGTTTACAGATGAACTGGCCCAGACTAAACTCGTGGAAGAAGAGGAGGCAACAAAAGCAGTCAGAAAAGAACTGAGAAACCAACAGGAGAAAATCGGCCCACCTTCCTAATGCCACCTAATGGCTAGGCACAGGACTGCAGTAACATGGAAAACTCTTACAATAAAATCATGTTCAGTAGAAAAAGAATACAAAACTGCATAAATACAATGACCAATTGTACAACGAAAAGCTTCATACCTAGATAGAAAACTAGATCAGCCATCACACCCTCAAAAAAAATCAGGATCCAAGATTATGAGATTGGGAGATTGGAGTTTCTCATTAAAATAGTCATTATGCTAAACGGTTTTGCAATAAGAGGAACCCAGTTGGAAAGGGTACCTGTAGAATAGGCTCACACAAAGAAAAGGCTTCTTCACTCAAACTTACCCTCTAAGTACAGCTGACTTCTCAGAAGGGTCCAGAGTTCACCAGAGTTAGTGACCAAGGACAATACATTCAAGTACCTTTTAATAAGACCCTAAAGAAATACAATCCAGGGGGTTGCGGATTTAGTTCAGTGGTAGAGCACTTGCCTAGCAAGTGCAAGGCCCTGGGTTCGGTTCTCAGCTCTGGAAAAAAAAAGAAAGAAATATAATCCAGAATTTATTATACTAAGTTTATACCAACAATAATTTCAAAACAATTATTATAATTATTATAATTTCAAAAACAATTATTGTGGAACAAGGGCCTCCAAACACAACACTCTCAATTGCCTGGAGACCCCAAGGTGGCCCTGTTTCTAGGGAGTCAGGCAGATAAAACCCAGAGCCATAACGGGTGACTTTCAAGGTGGCAGTTCTGAGAGGCCAGTGGATGGAGAGCAGAGAGCAGGCGAATGAAGAGGTAAAGATTCTTCAGCATCTGCATGGACCAAAATGAAGGCGGGAGAAAATTCAGACTGAACTGCTTCAGCATGGGACTGTGAGCACAGGTTAAGACCTGAGGTGACAGGGACAGAGAGGAGAGGGCAGGTGAGAAAAAGAGGCTGGAGGCCTGACTGATGGCAGGTGCAGGATAAGACCACTGACTGCAGCAGCGGGTGCTCGGATAAGGTAAACAGTGCCCGGGTTTGACAGGTCTCCATGTTCCTGGCAGATTCTAAAGGAAGGATTCGATAATGGTGGTTCTTTCAAGCTTGGTC
Source organism: Peromyscus eremicus (assembly GCF_949786415.1). Taxonomy (NCBI): domain Eukaryota; kingdom Metazoa; phylum Chordata; class Mammalia; order Rodentia; family Cricetidae; genus Peromyscus; species Peromyscus eremicus. The sequence continues at coordinate 43,794,980 of NC_081434.1, forward strand.
AGGGGGACTGGGCTGGTTGCTTTGCTCCCATGGATCCTGGCCTCTCTGACACCTCCTAGCAACCAAGAGACCCAGGAGCCAGTGTTATGGTTACTTAAGTGGATGATTTTTAAAATGGATTTTAACCAACTAAATTCATACCATCCCATTTTCCAGCTCCCTGTAGTCCTGAGATTACTCTGCCCTCGTGATGATGAACCCTGAAATTAGGGCTCCTGCCTCGTCACTCAGTGCCGTAGGTCTCCCTGAGATTTGCGGATTGGGAGGTTCCGCTGCCCTGATGTCTTAGTCAAATCTGGGTGGAAAGGAAAATGCAGCTCTCCTACTTCAGGAATTATGAAGAAGGGCAGAGAAGGTGTCTCAGTGGGAAAAGTGCTTACTGAATACGCATGAGGACCTGAGTTTGAATCTCGGCCACCCTTGTGGGCATGGTGGTGCACAGTTAACCTCAGTGCTGAGGGGCAGAAACAGGCAGATTCTGGGGACTTGCTGCAACCAGACTAGCTAAAACAGTGAGTTCCAAGGTCAGTGGAAGACTTTGTCTCAAATAAATGATAGATATTAGATAGGTGATAGATAGATAGATAGATAGATAAGTAAAATAGAGAATGATTGAGGAAGACGTCTGGCATGGACTTCTGGCCTTCACAGGTGCACACACAGATGAGCATAACACACACACACACACACACACACATACACATACACACACACACACACACGCACACACAGATGAGCATAACACACACACACACACACACACATACACATACACACACACACACACACACACAGATGAGCATATCACACACACACACACACACACACACACATGCACACACAGATGAGCATATCACACACACACACATACACACACACACACACACACACACAGATGAGCATATCACACACACACACATACACACACACACACACACACACAGATGAGCATATCACACACACACACACACACACACACACACGCACACACACACACACAGATGAGCATATCACACACACACACACACACACACACAGATGAGCATATCACACACACACACACACACACACACACAACACACACACACACACACACACACACACACACAAGATTTTTAAAAAATTAAGAAGAATGTCAGAGTAGAAACTAAGGAGTCTGAAGGTGGAGTCTGAAGGTGGTTCCTGCAGAAGATGCTGTATTAAACTCAGGCACTGAGCCGGCTTGGGCAAGGTTTGTGGGTCAGGCCTCACTTGGCCACCCAACCAGAGAACTGCTTAGCAAGGCTGCCCGGGCTGTGCTGAAAGGCGGTCTTGTCCTCAGCAGTGGGAGCAGCAGCCCCGCCCCCCACATCCCTGCCCCTCCTCCACTCCAGTCTGCCTTTCAGGCCGAGCTGGTTTAGTCTGTGACCAATGTCACTGAGAGTCATCCAGAAAGGTGAGGCATGGTTGGGAATCCATGAGACAGACATCAAAGGGGAGGAACCAGGCAATACAGTGTCTCCAAATAAACTCCCAGCATACCGTGGCCTTCTGACCAACCCTGGCTGAGCTGCTTAGCATTGGCTGTGAGAGATGCAGACATCGAAGCAAACCTGAGGGGGGATGTGATTACGATGAGTAAGAGAGCATGCCTAGCTGCGTTTAGGTCCCAGCACTGCCACTGATCAGCTGTGTAGTCTCAGGCAAGTTACTTAACCTCTCTGGATCTCTATTTCCTTCTCCATAAAATGATGCTCTTATAAAACCTGCTTTAGAAGGTTGTGACATTGTGAGTCCATAATATGTGTCTATTTGCTGCTCAAAGCGTTCTCTTTCTCTCTCTCTCTGTCTCTCTTTCTCTCCCCCCATCTGTCTCTGTCTCTCTCTGTGTCTCTCTCTCTCTGCTAGGGATCAAACTCAAGGCTTTGCATGTTAAACAAGTGTTCTAACACTCAGCTACCCCTTTAGCCCCTACAGAATCATTTCACGAGTGTCCCTGTTGAGAACCCCTCACTCTTCTGTGGGAGACACCATCCTCTACTCCTCTTCATTGCTGAGCTTTAAAGCTCCCTCCCGAGTCCCTCACTCAGCACAGCACCCACTTTACTTCACTTAAATCTTTTTTTCTTTTATTCTTCTCTTATACATTACATCGGGACAGCAATTTCCTCCCCCTCCACTCTTCCCAGTAACTCCCCCACCTCCTTTTCCCCCAGATACATTTCTCCTCTGTTTCAGAGAGAGAGAGAGAGAGAGAGAGAGAGAGAGAGAGAGAGAGAGAGAGAGAGAGAGAAAGAGAGAGAAGGCCTCACAGGGGTATCCACTGAACACAGCCTAACAAGTTACAATAAGATAAGGCACAAACCCTCATATCATATTGTGGCTGGACGAGGCAACCCAGTAGGAGGAAAGAGGCCACAAGAGGGAGTCCACACCTGCCTGGATGACCAGGAACCAGAGGCAGGACAGCCCAGAGACCCAGCGTAGAACCAAACATGTCACTTAAATCTCACAGCCCCATTTCATGACCTGACACCCATGCTCAGTAATTCTATAGGATAAGTGAGCGCCTAGAGGTGACTTGATGGTCCCTGAGCTTAGATAACTTACCCTCAAGGTCACAGAGCTGCCCAGTGACTGGACCAGAACCTATTTCAAAGCCATGGGTGTTTAACTACAGTGTTATTTTGCCTTTGGCATAGGGAAGAGCTAAGACATAGAAAATGGCACCTAGGCCTGGGACTTAGGAAATAAATATGGTTGTCTGGATCAGGACACCTGTGAACCTGGTGTCATGCAAAACTGAAAGAGACAATAAATCATTTCTCAATACTAAGCGATGAAAGGCAAAAGAGAAGACGTGGAACAGAGTGTCCTGGATAGAAAAGGCACACAGCCCTGTTCTCACTGGAATCAATCAGAGGAAAGGACAAAAGAAACTGACAGCCAGGGGTGCCGATAACAAGCTTGACCTCTCTGGGAATGTCTAGTCAGAACCTCAGTGTCTGCAGTCAGCTGGATCTGGACTTGGATTCTGTCTGTTACTTGGTAGCTGTGTGGCCTGAAGCAAGCTATTTAAGCTTTAAATGTCAGTATCCTCATCAGATAAACATCACACCTCTCACCTCTGCATAGAGCTGATGCATGAGTGGATCAGGTGATGCGTATGAAGCCCTGCACAGAGCCTAACCATTGCCACAGACCTGATAGTTAATCACTTCACATTCCAGGATCCAAGTTTGACCACATAAGATGTGGAAATTGGTCCCCAGAGGCATGACAAGTCAGAATGGCCTTAGAAGCTATAGCACTGGCCCTCCACATCATACAGCAGATTCCTACTGTTTGTCATGGAGCCTCTTGAACCAAACAGAATTGTGTCGGAGGCATCTCTAGCACATAGTAGGTATTTTGTTCATCCATAGACCAAGTTAAATGATACTTTCTCTTTCTTGGTCTTCATTCAGATAACTTAATCCTAACCCTCAATCTGTAAAACTCAAGGCAGTCAGGGCCTGGGGAGACGCCTCAGTCAGTGAAGTGCTGAAGACAGGAGGATCCCCAGAACCCACATAAAAAGCTGGTCAGGCTGGGCGGTGGTGGCACACGCCTTTAATCCCAGCACTCGGGAGGCAGAGCCAGGTGGATCTCTGTGAATTTGAGGCCAGCCTGGTCTCCAAAGTGAGTTCCAGGAAAAGCACAAAGCTACACAGAGAAACCCTGTCTCAGAAAACCAAAAGGAAAAAAAAAAAGCTGGTCAGATGCGGGGTGGGGGTGGTGCACGCCTTTAATCCCAGCACTCGGGAGGCAGAGCCAGGCGGATCTCTGAGTTTGAGGCCAGCCTGGTCTACAGAGCGAGATCCAGGACAGGCACCAAAACTACACAGAGAAAACTGGTCAGATGCTAAGGTAAATGTCTGTAACCCCAGAGCAAAGGAGGCAGACAGGAGGGTCCCTGGAGCTCCCTGACCAGCCAGCCTAGCAAAATCAGGGAGTTCCAGGGTCAATGAGAGACTTGCCTCAAAAAATAAGGTGGAGAGTGACAGAGGAGGACAACCACCACTGACCTCTGGCCTTCACATGTGAGCACGCATGCACACACACATGCACACACATAGGGAATGTGTACACACATATACAAAACACCTTGAGGTAATCAAATGTACATTATTGTTGATTCACTTAACTTTGGAACAATTTTTAACTTTTCTATAATGAAGACTCTGGACATTCCCAAATGCCCTACTCATCAACACACACACACACACACACACACACACACACACACACACACACACACACACACCCTACAGCCCCTCCCAAGCAATGTAGTCAGAAAACACAAATGCTCTCCTCCTCACAGGCTGGGCAGGTAAATATTTCCCAACATGAGGCATCAGGAACACATGTCCAGATAGAATGCGTCTGCGGTTTCTATCGTTAGGGTGCTTTTGGATTCTTGGCAAAGGAGGAAACTCTATACAGATCCTTCTCGGGAGAATTTCCAGGCCACCGAGGAGGAACTACAGTTACATCACTGGGGAATTCTTAACTCTTAAGAGGGTATTTCTCCCACAAAACCTGTAACTGAAGGTCACACCCACAGCCTGGTGGGTGGTTTCTTGTTTCTTTTTTTTTTTTTTTTTTTTTTTTTTGGTTTAGCTTAGCTTTAGGTTCAAGGGTAATTGTATTAGAGTTTAAAAGGAAGACCCTGGAGCAGACAAGCTGTAAATCTCAGCAGCTTCCCAAAGGAGGAAAGGGAAAAAAGCCAAGCTCTTTGATCTCTGCTAGGAGGTCAGCCCCGGAGAAGCAGAAGCACAATGGCAAACATGGGAAGGAGAGGTCAGAGAAAGAGGGGAGCCCAAAGGAGGGAGGACAGCACCGTGCTCTGGCATTGTACGGTCTTCAGCTACTGGGCCTGGCTTCCAAACCCCCAACCCCGGTGCCCCCCACCCTGGCTTCCAAACCCCGACCCCGGTGCCCCCCACCCTGGCTTCCCCATCTTCCTAGAACTTTCTTTAGATTCCTTCAATCTCAAAGGGATCCCTGTTCCAGCTAGTACCCCCCACCCACCCCCTTTGTCTACTCCTCTGTCTGTGCATGCAGTCAGGGAGGATTTCTTGAGCACTTATTTTGTGCCTTGTACTGCTCTTGGTTCAGAGAACAGAGGGAAGGACAATGGTCCCTACCTAGGCTGGGAGAGGAGCAGGTGATTAGTGGGTGTGAAGTGTCCTTCTAGAGGTGCAAATGGAATGCTTCTCTCAAAGGACAACTTGTTTTGCCCCACGAATGCCTTCCCCCACGCCCACTTCTCTCTCACACACATGCACCCTTGTAAACTCACAAAAGAACATCGGTGTCCACATTATATCACCTCATTTAAATTATATTCTTCACATGGCCCACACATGGCTGAGCATGGTGAGCACCTGAGAAGCTCTTGGCCATCAGTCGACTCTCCATGCCATAGCAGTCATCTTTCATCTTCAAAACCTTCCATGGATTCTTTGCTCCTAGACTAAAGATCTATTCTACACGGTGAGGTCGCCTAGTCTGGGCAGCCTCGTCTGCCTCGCCTAGTCTGGGCAGCCTCGTCTGCCTCTCCAGCACCGTTAGCTGTGCCCTCTCTGTGGCTCTGTTCCCTCAAGGGGCCTCTGCCAGGCCCCCTCCCTCTTCCTTCCAGTTTTCCTTTTAAATTCTATTCATCCCTGCTGTTTCAGCTCAAGGAGTCTTCCCTTGGGAACCTTCATGCATCTACCAAGCCAGGCCAAGTGCCTCTGTCACATGACTCGATGACTTGTTTCTTGTCTTCCGAGCATTTGTCTCAATTTGTAATTAAACTTTAATTGTTGGATTCTTTGATAATGCCCCCACCTCCCACCAGGCTGTGAGCTCCCTGAGAACTCTAGCTGGGTCTGATTGTTACCACAGTCATCTCCAGCACCTGCCCCTTAACTGACATGTGTCAGGTGCTCAAGAAACATCTGAGTAGGCCGATAAAGCCATGCTTAGTGCTGGGATGTACTGAGATATGTACTCAGCACCAAGATACAATCATTAAGACTGGATCTCACCCCCTTAGAAGTTCTTGGTTACAGACTGGAAACAGAAACAGGACATAGGGCATTGGGTAGTAGCACTGATTTTCCTTGTCTCCCTTGGCACAGGGTTGGAGGGGTGATTTTGTTAGGAGCTCTGCACTTGACCTTGCCTCTTGGCTTTTGCTATGCTGATCTCACCACATTGACCCAGATCACAAATGACCTTTCATTATGTTTAAGAGTTTGCAGTTTTACTCTGGTTTTCAATCTAGGCAATACACTTTCTCTAGAACTTTTTGAATGGGCTATATTATCCATGTACCTGCGTGCGGGCATGCGTGTGTGTGTGTGTGTGTGTGTGTGTGTGTGTGTGTGTGTGTGTGTCTAGGGGTGCAACTCAGTTAGACAGGCATACTACATGGCTTTGTCACTCTGTCTCACCCCCAGCCCAAGAGAGAGCTCACTTCCTTCCCAACAACTCCATGGCAGTGAGAGTTTGTTCTTAATAGCTGCACTTTAATATCAGATGAGAGAGCCAATAGAAGATAGTTCAAAGCCCAAAGCCAGGCATTACCTCATGGTCTGAGTTGGGATTGTCTTTTTCAGAGCCAGGACAGTGGTTTTGTCTTGCCAGTGTCTCCGCAGCTAGAGACAAGAATCCACTAGTAAAGGAAGCTGTGAGCGTGTGAGAGAAGTTGAGGTAGCCCAAGGCAGTCTAGCTTACATGCTTCCAGACACGTGCTGTCATTAGCTGGTGCTCCTGGGATGTCCGCACATGGCTTCAGGAAAGAAAGGAGATTTATGTCTTCCAACATGATTTCGACACCAGAGTGAGTTTGCCTATTCTGAGAGACAGTGTGGTCAGGGGGCAGCACTTCCCTCCTATCTCTTCAGCAGAGACTTTAAAGGTCCGTGAATCCTCCAGGACCAATGCCAGTGACGCGATCTCTGACCCACGCCAGATTTAAGAGGTTTTCAGACTTTTGTTATTATGTATGAGTTTGAAGCTATCTCATACCTAATTTCTACTAACGTGATATTAGCTGATAATTAGTTGATACCTCCTTGAGAATCTGCTTTTTTAAATGTAGTCACAGAAAGATTCTCAGGAGACGTAGCAGAGAAGATATTCAAAAGAGCTGACCAGTCCAACAATATGGTTCATCGGGTGCTTGCTCTGGAAGCCTGAGGACCTGAGTTCAATCCCCAGAAACCACTGTGGAAGGGGAGAACCAGCTCCCAACAGTTGACCTTCAACCTCAAAATACACACACACAATAATAATAATAATAATAATAAAAGTAACAATAATAATTAATGTTATAATTTTAAAAAGTAAAAGTTAACCAATGAAAGAGAAAGATAAAGGACCCAGTCCTAAAACAGGAAACATCCTGAGTAATGACAGAAAAGCCAAAAACATCATGAAATGTGTAAGGAAAGGAAATACCTCAGGTATAAGCTTTTCCTCAGCCCCTCTAGTGTTTGGAGACTCTGCCAGTACATTACATATATTCAAATGCAGCCAACATTAAAAACATCTCAATATGGATGTTAAATTGCATTGACCAGTGGCCATAATGTTAGTTTATGTGAATGTGTATTTTTTTCAGGATTTTTGGGTATGCATTTGGTACCAATACCTTTTTAAACCTTAATTCTATAATGCCTGGTGAATAAAATAGCATCACATCCCACAGTTCGATGTTAATGAGGATAAAATTAAAGACTCAAAAGAATAAATATTTGATACTGAAGAGGCAACTAGGAGCCAAGGTAGAAGGAAGTCTCATTACCATGCAAGTGACTTGGACTTTATTACAGCCACTAAAGAATTTTGGTCAGGGTAGTGTCCTCATCAGACATGTCCATAACACAGTTTACCCTCGGTATGGCACAGAAGACGGACTGAAGAAGGTAAAGTCTAGAGACAGGCAGGTTCAAGAAAAAGCTGAAATAGATATGAGGCTCAGATCTGGGCAAAAGTGAGCCACAGAAAGCTCAGAAGAGGCAAGACGAGATGGACGTCGAGAGAACTGGGTTCTAGCCAGGAATATTTCACAGGGCAGCAATCCCAGCACTGGGGAGCTGAGGAGTTCAGGACCAGCCTGGGCTTCATAAGAAGATCTTGTCTTGAGGTGTGTGTCGGGGGGGGGGGGGGGGGGGTTGGGGGTGTCTGGGTTTTTATCCCAAATCTGCCATGTGCTCCCTTTTGACTTCAGTTTTTCCATCTTCAAAATGAAGGTGTCTTCCCCACTAATTATTATTTCTTCAAATCTCCCCCACCATTGGATACAAAAAGTGAAGCCTGTATCTCAGGAAGAGCCCTTAGCAAAACTGGGAGACCATCTGATGTCTTGATATTTGACAAGGAGTAGAGTAGCAGGAAAGTTATGCCCTGGCCTTGGGCATCTGCTCACCATTGAAGGGTCACATTTGTGTAGTGCAGTAAGAATATAGTAGGCATAGTGCTGAGCCTTTTACTGCATTATCTATGGGAGGCTGGCTATATGTAGATTTTTCAGTAGTGATTTGTTTTTATCGAGAGAGAGACAGAGAGAGAGAGAGAGAGAGAGAGAGAGAGAGAGAGAGAGAGAGAAATCTACTTTTCTTTTTTTGTTGTGTTGTTTCTTATTATTTTGTTGTTGTTTCTTTTTTGTTTGTTTATTTGTTTTTGTTTATGTTTTGAGACAGGGTTTCTTTCCCTGGCTGTCCTGGAACTTGCTCTGTAGACCAGGCTGGTTGGGAGTCACCATGTGGGAGACTGGGAACTGACCCCTGGTCCTCTGCAAGAGCAAAAACTGCTCTTAACTCTTAAGTGCTGAACCATCTTTCCACCCCTATAAATCTGCCTTCCTTTAACCTCTTCCTGTTTCCTTTCAGATTCCGTCTCACTTTGCCAGAGAACAGCCACAGAGATGCTAAGGTAGGAATACAAGCTCTCGAGGTACCCCGAAAAAGGCACAAGAAACAGAATTCTGTCGTACTGTAGCCTGTGCGTGTGGTTTTCTGTGTCTCCGAGTTCTCGATTTCTCCATAGTTTTAGCTTTGAATTTTTTTTTCTTGTTCATGAGTTTGGTTGATTTTGCAGTACAGGGGATTGAACCTGGAGCTTTCATGGTACTCATTTATCAAGCCCATTAGTTTAGCAATATACTTTTACTTATATTACAGGGCTTGCAAAAGAGCTGGAAAGACTGTGGGTGATGCTAGAAAACTGGGCATTCTCATGTGGGGGAGGGGGGCTGATTCCTAGATGAAATGATCTTCTAGAGTTAAATTTAAGTTTCAGAATTCCATAGTTAAGTGCATTCTTCAAAGGCACCCAGCCCACATCCAGCTTGGGAGTAGACATGTTGTCTTAGCTCCTTTTCTGTTGCTGTAATAAAACACCATGGCCAAAAGCAACTTATAGAAGGAAGGTTCGTTTTGGCTTATGGTTCCAGAGAGGGATGCATAAGAGCAGGGATGTCATGGTCCAGCAGCAGAGGCACATTTCCATATACACACAGGAAGTAGAGTAAATAAGCAAGAAATAGGGTGAAGCTATAAACTCTCAAAGCCCGCTCCCTGTGACATACTTCCTCCAGCCAGACTTAGAGGGATCCATAACCTCCAAACAGCACCACCAACAGGGGACCAGTGTTCAAATGCACGAGCCTGTGGGAGACATTTCTCATTCAAATCCCTACACAGCCCAACAAGTAACTTGGAATGTCCAGACTCCTAGACGTCAAAAAGGTCAGCCAAGTCCATGCCTTTCTTTGTTCACAATTGGTGCTATCGTAGAGGGTGGAATCACACAGATTTTGGTATCAAAACTCCTGGGTAAAACTCTACCTTGCACATGCTCAGCTATATGTGAACTTTGGTTCTTAATGTCATTCTGTCATTTACAACTTCTTACTGAGCATAGCAATGTTCAAGACAAAAATGTTCCCCCTCATGGCACTAAAATTCTCTGCAGTGATTCTCCACTGGGATCCACTTAGCCCTTTAGGGACCACAGCTATCATGACCTGGGATGGGGAGAAGGATGATATAAGGACAGATGTCAGAAATGTTTCTAAGCTTCCCATAGCACACCAGCCAGCCCCCAAACAAACAAACAAAAAAAAAAAACATCCTTCCCAAAGTATCAATAGAGCTACTATATGGAACCCAGCCTTAGAATATGTGAATATATATATATATATATATATATATATATATATATATATATATATACTTTTGCAACCAGTTGAGAGTGCAAATAGTGAACAAATATACAGTGCATGTATTGAAAATAATATAGAAAAATAGGAATTGGCAATTGGAGCAGGTATGGAGCTAGAGATCACTCAGAGTTGTTGAGAAGATCTGCTGAAGCCCAATTCACTCAACACATCTACAGTGGTAGGTGGTAGGTAGTAAGTAAATGGTGGCCATTGTTCCTGCACTTATGAGAACTGGCTCATTTGTCTGTGTAAATGGAGAATAAGCATAATAGTTTCATACATTAACTCTGAGGCCAGACTGCAAGAGTGAAGTCCCACTTACTGGCGGTGTGTTCTTAGACAGGTCACTTAGCTCTCCAGAGGCAGTGCATGGGAGATGACAGGGACTGAATTAATTGTTGCCACATCCAACAGAAAGGTGGCAGTAAGACAGGACCAGGTGACTGGAGAGATGGCTCAGAGGTTAAAAGCACCAGGTGTAGTTTCAGAGGTTCAATTCCCCGCACCTACATGGTCGCTCACAGCTGTCTATAACTCCAGTTCCAGTGGATCTGGCACCCTCACACAGATGTACATGTAGGCAAAAAATGCACACAATTTTTTTAAATAGTTAAAAAAAAAAGACAGAACCAGGTCTGGGGATGTTATTCAAGTTGGCGAATTTAGCTGAGGCCAAAATAGATGTTTCATTGCAAGGAGAATTCTGAGATTAGGATTCAGGAGCAATATAGTCCATACACTGGAATTTAAGACATACCTTTCATGCCAGCCTCTGAAGTCTGACATGCCAGTATCAAAGTTGAGTGTGGTGATGCACATCTGTAATCCCAGCGAAATGCCTAGCATTGACAACACAATGTGCTGACCATGGCATTTCAGAAAAATGGCAATGGTTCTTCCCTAGCATTTGCACAGTATTAACTTGTCTAATTCTGACAACTATCTATGAGAAGCTGCTCCTGATAATGACGATGGTGGTGGTGATCATAGTGATGATGATGATGATGGTGGTGGTGGTGGTAGTGGTGGTGATGATGATGATGATGATAGTGGTGATGATGGTGATGGTGGTGATGATGATGATGGTGGTGGTGGTGGTGGTGATGGTGGTGATGATGATGATGATAGTGGTGATGATGATGGTGATGATGGTGATGGTGATGGTGGTGGTGATGATGGCAGTGGTGATGATGATGATGGTGGTGGTGATTATGGTCATGATTATGATGACAGCCTATTATTATTGTCTTCATCTTATAGCTGTTGGAATTGAGGCCCTGGAAGATTGAACAATTCTTCCAATACAACAAAATAACTGGGGAAAAATAAAACAAGAGAGATAAGCCTAGACAGACTGACTTCAGGATGCCCAAAAAGTTTTCGCTGATCCAGGTGTTGTGGCAAACACCTGTAATCCCAGCATTAGGAAAGGGTAAACCAATAAGAACATGAGTTCAGGGCCAGCCTAGGCTACATGAGGACTCCCAAGTCTGAGGTTATATAGTGAGACCCTATCCCAGCCAAAAAATAAAAAGGTATTTACTAAATGAGTTTCCATTCATCTAGGTCCATTTACTTTTTCAAGATTTGTGTGTGTGTGTGTGTGTGTGTGTGTGTGTGTGTGTGTACATGTGTGAGTGCTGTACCCACAAAGTCCTGAAGAGGGTATCAGATCCCCTGGAGCTGGAATTACAGGCAGTTGTGAACTACCCGATGTGGGTGGTGGGAAGTGCACTCCTGTCCTCTGAAAGAACATATGTGCTCTTAACTACTGAACCACCTCCTCCACCTCCATTTACTTTTAATACCTGGATCGTTCCAGAGAGCAACACTGCCTAGGATATCCAAATACCAGTTTATTCAAGATAAAGTGGGTGTTCTGGTGGTGCTGTGAAGTTTAGAGTATGATGCAATGCAAAGGGAGGTCCTGGGGTGAGGTTCCCAGTAAACACAGGGAAGACTGACAACTGGGGAACCCCTTAGCTCTCCACAGTTTGCCTGGTCTGTACCTAAACCAGTACATTTGCTACTGTCCTGGGTCTCTGTTCATTATCACCAGTGTAAAAGGAAACACAAGTGCTCTCCCACCAGGGAGAGAAGAGCCCGTGTGGCATGGCTTTCCCCACAGGGAAACTCTAGACATGGCTTTCTATCCAGCTGAGTCCTGGGGACTTGCACACCCAAACCAGGCATGATGCTTTCAGGGAATCTTGATGTGGCAACCGATGAAGTCTCCTTTTTCATTATAGGTCGTGAGGTTTGAGAATATCCTGTCTTCCATTCTTCACTTTGGAGTCCTCCCACTGGCTAATAGTAAGGAATTCTTTAAAAAAAACTATGGGACTCTGGGGTTGGTTACACTTTCGGTTTTGTTTGGAACTTTCTCTTCTGGTGCCTGTATGTTTAGAGTGTTATTGTGAATTTGGGACAGAGCCAGAACTTTGCAGTGTACAGCATTAAGAGCTGAAGAAACCAGTTAACCTGTTTAAGCTTGCTAACAACACTATTTACACATTCAGCAAGAAAGCCTACCTCGGCTTGAGTTAAAGAGACAAAACTCCTGTCCTTAGACAGTAAAATCTTCTTCAGGTCAACTAGAAATGATATAATGTTCCCTGGGATTACTGTCTGGAAAGACACACTTTAATGAATGACAACCTGGTTCTCTCCTCATCCACACACTTTAATTAATGACAACCTGGTTCTTTCCTCATCCACACACTTCAATGAATGACAGTCCTGGTTCTCTCCTCATCCACACACTTTAATGAATGACAACCTGGTTCTCTCCTCATCCACACACTTCAATGAATGACAGTCCTGGTTCTCTCCTCATCCACACACTTTAATGAATGACAGTCCTGGTTCTCTCCTCATCCATACACTTTAATGAATGACAGTCCTAGTTCTCTCCCTCATCCACAATGACTTACAAACCAAAGCATCTGGAGTTTGGCTCAGTTAAAATGTTTTTTATATTAGACACAAAATGTTTCCAAGTCTACAAATTAGGAATTTTCAAAATAAGGGGCTAGACTAATAGTTAAGTTGGCAAATTCTTTCCTTAAAAGCACAAAGACCTGAATTCAATCATCCCCTAATGCCCCTCCCCCGTTTTTTTAAATGCTGGGCACAATGTAACATACTTACAATCTCAGTGCTGACGGAGGCAGAGCCCTGGGGCTCACTGGCCAGCCTAGTCTACTTGGGAGTTTCAGGTCAATGAGAGACCCCCATCTCAAAAGCAACAATAAACCAAGGTGGATAAAAGTGAGGAATGATGCTGAGGTTATCCTCTGTCCTTCACACACATGTTCACACACATGCTTGTACACACACACACACACACACATACACGCAGTACACCCTACTATTATAAATACGTCTTTTATGGCTATGTAGAAAACGAAAAGCATAGTCAGGCATGGTTAGTACTTAAATGGGAGAAAATGGAAAGTTTTGTTTTATTTCGTTTAGTATCCAAATATACATAATTACAGGCACATTTTTAACTGAATATAAATTAATTACTAATTCGTCCAGCAAAATGCTAGGGACAGATCACGTTGAATTAAAACAAGACCAGGAACAACAATAAGATAAACTATTAAAAAGCTTCTAGTTCATCTCTTTCTAAAACACCTGTCCCCCCCCCAAAAAAAAATCACTGCTCATGCCCAATTACCTTCCACCTTTTTTTCTACATTGTAGCAAAACTGCAGCAAGGATTTCCTCTCCCCAACCCCTACAACATCTCATTTGTCAATTCAGACATTCAAGTTCTTGAGGTAAGATTCTGAATTCTCGACTTCCCTATTTATTTTCACAGTAGACAAGCTTTCTGTTTTGTTCATTACTTATTTTTTAAAGATTTATTTGCTTTATTTCATGTGAATATGTGTGTGCATGAGTGTGTGTATGTATGCCATATTCATCCTGGTGCCACATCAGATCCCCTGGAACTGGAGTTACAGCCAATCATGAGTCACACCATGTAGGTACTAGAAACCAAACCCAGGTCCTCTGCAGGAACAGTGAGTTCTCTTATCCACACAGCCATCTCTCCATCCCCTCATTATGTTTTATTTTGTTTTCCTTCAAATTTTACCAGGCCAAGGAGTTTAATAAACAGACCATCCAGTTATTAAAGCTTATAATTAACAATGAAAAGTTTAAAAGTCAGACCAAGTCTAATTTCACTTTGAAGTCACATTTAACCACTCCACAGTATAAGAAAACACTTCTAAAAGTATTTTATTTCACCAGACAAACTGTAAGGCTGAGATCATTAATCCCATTTTCTGAGGAAAGTAGACCCAGAGAAGTTTAGTGTCTTAGGTAGAAAGGAAAATGGCTGGTGTATTAGTTACTTCTCCTGTTTCTATGACTAAATGCCTGACAGGATATAACATAACAGAGAAAGGGTTTGTTTGGCTTACGGCTCCAAGGGATACAGTCCACTACCACAGGAAAAGGTGTGGCAGCAGAAACATGAGAGACCTGGTCACATTTCGTGGAAGGCAGGAAACAGTGTACCATAAAACCTCCAGACACTTCCTTCAACAAGACCTCACCTCGTAGGTTCCACAACCTTCCAAAGCAGTGTCATGAGCTGGTGACCAAGTTTCTAAACACATGAGGCTGAGGGATAGTTTGCACTGACACCACCCCAGCTAAGAACCCTGCTGACTGGCTCCTTGACGCTTTCAACCGTTCTCAGGATTTGGGCCCTAGTGAACGCTGTTTCCTGGAAGATGGTTACTAAGTAACTTCACGATACTGTCACCCCTTTTTTTCTGCATTTTGTTGTTGTGGTTTGGAAAGTAGAAACAATTTTCAGAAAGCATCTCCCACCTACCCACTACTCCATACTTCCTCTTACCTCCCAGCCTTCCTCTTCTCCACTCCCTTCTACCTAGGTCATATGTAGCGGCAGTGATCCAGAATGGCCTCTTTTTGCATCAGGGGCCTTCACATAGGGTACAGGTGGCGGGAAAGTCTTGATGCCTTAGGGCCTGGCAAAGAAACTTTCCAACCCCCTGGCAAACCCAGATATGCCCTTAATTTAATATTGTCTCCATTCTGCATACTTTCAGGATTTCCTTCTGATTTCTACTGACCTGACACATGAAACATCCTCAAAACGACAGCCAAATCTCCACAGCTGGGGAGGTCTGGACCTGGTAAATGGACCTTGGAGAGAACAGCCAACCCATTGATTGCCGGTTCACAATCCCCTCCAGGAAGTAAACAACCTTGGGTCCCATGGAAACTGAAAACCTGAAGATGAAGGCCATGCACCCTGGATATAAAAAAGCCCATGTGAAATAGTTTCTCTCTGGAGCCCTAAGAGACCTAAAGTGAGGAGGCCAGCTGAGTTAAAGGGCCAAAGAGGGACGAGGCAGTGGGAGGAGGGAATATGTATGTCAGTATGTAACCATGTTGTGTGCCTGTTTATAACCTGTGGATAAGAGTGAGGATGTAGATCTGACCAGGTGGGTAAGGAACTTGTCTGTATTTGTACTAGTAGGAGTGTGTGTGTGTGTGTGTGTGTGTGTGTGTGTGTGTGTGTGTGTGTGTATCATGTCAGCTTTTCAGAGACTTTCTTCTTTAGCTGGATTTTGTGTTTTATGTTTACTATTACTGCCCTGTGCTTAATTAAAATTGTTTTCTATCAATGTCAGTCTCTCTGTGTGAAAGCTCCTGTCCTGAATTTATTTTAATAAAATATGACAGAAGATGGAAAAGACTTGTTTTTAACTTTGGCAAAGACTGATGTTCTGCAAATATCAATATTAAAAGGGAGTTGCTAGCTTCTTAAGTCTCCCTGTGGTCATCCTGTGTTGTTTGTTTGAGGATGTGTCCTCTCAAGGATTGAACAGAAATGGCAGTGCAGCTTACTAAAGCTGGACGGTTCACAGCTGGGTGAGGATGGGAGAGCCAGGATGGATACGTAAAAATGAACAGAAACCACACCCTCTGCTTGTCTACTGCTTAGGTTATTGGGGGGATAGAAGAGAACTGTTAAGTACGTAAAGCCCTGGTCTAGTTGCTCCCCTAGCTTCATTCCTGTGACCTTCACAGCCACTCTATGGAGAATTATGATCCCATTTCATCGATGAGAAAATAGAGGTTAAGAGGAATTTATCACACAGAGGTTGGTAATGGCATCGGTGGAAATTGAGCCCAAGTCTTCCTGATAGCTACTGTGCTTTTCTTCACAGGAAAAGGGACTAGAAACAAATCAATGCAAGCTCTCTTATTGTTTAAAGGCACAACCACAGAAGGCTTACTCCAAACAAAGCTAGGCTAAGAAACCCCAGTGATTCACAGCAGCTGTAATTTATTCACCTTTGCAGGGCATTGCAGGGCAGGCATTTGTAACAGAAAATGTTTGTTGTGTGTCCACAGTTCCATTCTGAAACATTGCAAGTCAAATGTGCTGTTCCTTAGTATTTTTTGTAGCTCAACTGCTTCAGTAGTGGGGCTGTGAACTACAAGCTATGGATTCTCTAGAGCAGTTGACCTGATCCAGATTCAAGGGTTTTCGGGGGCTGCTTAAAAACATTTCCAAGCACGCCTTTATTCGCAGCAGCATAAGCAAGTGGATCTTACGAAGTTCGAGGCCAGCATGTTCCAGCGAGTCATAGTGAGTTCCAGGCTCGGCAAGGCTAAATACTGAGACCTTACCTTAAAAAATAAATAAATAAATAAAAAGTAAGTAAGTAAGTAAGTAAGTAAGTAAGTAAGTAAATATTTTTATTTTTATTTTTTTATTTACCAGAAGGGTAGTTTAGCTAGATCTCACTAAAAACAATGTGCTTCAGCTTTAGCTCATAGAAGACATCGTAACGAGAGGACCGCGATTTGCGCGACGAGTTTTGAGCCTCGGCGCTTGCCTTCCTCCCTCCCGCGGCGGAGCGGGACGCGCGTGCGCCCTGAGTCCTCAGAGGCGGCTCCACGGAGCCGGTAGACAACGCGGCGGCTTCTCGTTCCGAGCCGAGTCGCGAGCTGCCGCCGCCTTCGCCGCCACCATGAGTCGGAACTACAACGATGAGCTGCAGTTCTTGGACAAGGTCAATAAAAACTGCTGGAGGATCAAGAAGGGCTTCGTGCCCAACATGCAGGTGAGCGGGCTCGGGGCCGCGGCCTTCGGGGCTGCGGGGCCCGGGCCGGGGCCTTCGGGGCTGCGGGCCGCGCTGCCGCCGCGAACCCGCGTCCTCCGCCCCGCGCCCGCCGGGCCGACCCCCGCGGGGGCCGCGTCTCCCTCCCCAGCTCGCGCCGCCCGTCCCCGCGCGACAGGTCCCGCACACGCGTGTTTGCCCCACGCACCGTCTTCCGAGATACTGCGGTCTTCTGCAAGGTGGCCCTGTTAGCCTGCAACTCCGTTCCCCTGGAGTCATGGTAGTCGCGTAGATAACGTGTACAGGCGGGAGTCCCCAGACTTCAGTTGGCTTTTAATATAGCGACAAGCGGCAAGATGCAGCCTCTTACTGTGCTCTTCGCGAAGGGCCCCTAGGACTCGTCTGTACCCATCTGGGAAGACAGCCCGGACTCCATGTCCAGTCCCCTTCTTTTTCTCTGCCTGGATGATGTGTTTCAGCTGAAGTTTTGGGAACAGGAGACCAGGGGCTGAGACCCTGGGCCTGGCCTCTCTGTGTCCGTGGGCGTTTGTGCTCTTGGCTTCCGTTAAAGTAGAGGAAGAAAACACTTGTAAGGTTTTGACACGTGTGTTAAGTGACTCAATCCCTTAAGTGCCATGCGAATGCAATAAAGTTTGCCGTCCTTTGTCTTGGTAAAAAGTTTCTGTTAGGCCTCGCATGGTAGCTCAGGCCTGTAATCCCAGCACTGAGGCTGAGGGTGGAAGTTCCTATTAGCGGATACTACTGTGTCAGCGGACAGTCCAGAATACATACGAGGCCAGCCAGAGCAACTTAAGAAAGACTCTCTCAAAAATCACAAAATTTCCTTTTAGCTATTCCTTTAATTTGACACTAGGCAAAGCTTATCAGATGTCTTTGAGCCCCACATCACTTGGCAAGATACTGGAAAGAAAAAGTCTGCAGCAAAAAACAATGGTATTTTCCCTTTATTTATTTATTTTTTTTCGGGAGGATAAGTTGGTTAGTAGATTCACTTGCTAATTTTTTATTTGACACATGAAGGTTATACATTATTTAGGACCATGTGGTGTTTTTTTATAATGTGTAAGTTACAAAATAGCAAAATCATAATAGACGTACCTCCTCAGAAATTTGCGAGCACGGAAGTAGCAGGTTGACTGTCCCTATCTTAAATGTTCATAACCAGAGGTGTTGTAGATTTTTGAGTTTTTCTGATTTGGAGATAGTTGCTGAGATTTCACTGGTTGAACATTCCTAATTTGAACCCAGATCTGAAATACTCTAAAATCTTTTAGTTTATGATTGAAAGTTCTTCTCTTATAAGGAGTAATGTGGGAGTTTGATGCAGAGTAATGCAATATAAACACTACATGTAGTGCATAATTCTGCCCACTGCACTTGTACTTGATGGGTTTAGACGATGTTTTTGTTTTCTTTGCCTTTCTTTTGTATCAGGTTGAAGGAGTATTTTATGTGAATGATGCTCTGGAAAAATTGATGTTTGAGGAATTAAGGAATGCCTGTCGAGGTGGTGGTAAGTACACTAGAGACTCCATATGTTATGGGAAAGCCTCCCCTGTGCCCTGAATAAAAAACTTAACCAGTGTAGAATATTTTTAAGGAATGATCAAGACTTGAATCCAAGCACCTGTTTATTTGTGGTCACATGTTTAACATGCCGCTGTGTAAAGGATTTGGAGCTGTTCTCACATAACCTCACACAGTAGTAGCCAGTGCTGCTGTTGGTCCTGCACTCACTATGTGTCAGGCACTCCATTAGGTACTTTATATTGATTGTCTGTGCCATGTTAGTAATAACTAAAAAGGAAGATGTTATCTGTCTTTTGTAGACGTGCAAATTCAGTGAGCTAAAGTGAATTTTTTCATATTTTTATTTTATGTGCATTGGTGTTTTGCTTGCATGTATGTCTGTAAGGGTGTCGGAATCCCTGGAGTTACAGACAGTTGGGAGCTGACACGTGGGGCCTGGGAATTGAACCTGAGTCCTCTGGAAGAGCAGTCAGTGCTCTTAACTGCTGAGCTATCTCTTCAGCCCCAGCTTAAGTGACTTTTAATTTGTCCTTGGTCAAAACTTCATGGTGACCGAGCCAGAATTCAAATCTGAGTGCCTGATTTTAAAACCAGTACTCTGTTTTGTGTGTGTGAAAGCTTCTTGGATACATTTATTAATGCCACATTGTAAGTGGTACTTAGATAAGTATATAGCAGTGATGTGCCATGTTACCATCTAACACTGATTGCATAAAATTAGCCAACAAGATTATCTTGAGTGGACTCAGGGAGTGATTAATGATGGCCATGGGTAGGTGAAGGACTGGAACTGGAGTATTTCAAAGCTTTACTTTTATCAGCACTCCTGATTTTTTAAAGGATGAAGGTAATTAACCCATTCCTACCCAATTTTCCTGGTAAACTTGGGTATAGTAGGCTTTCATGAAGACCCAAACATTCTTAACAAGGATTTGGAGCATTTCGATAGGACCCAAGCCAACTCTCGACTGGTATACTAGCTTTAGTGGACATCAGGATTGATACCTACCTCACACGACTACAGGACAGTTTAGTGCTGTAAAATGATACTCTAAAGTGATGGTAGAATAGAAGGCATCTTTTAGCACTTTCCGTTTTTTAGATTAGCGAAAACATTCCTTTCTTCCCTCACTTAAGTGTGTTCACTTGTATGAAGTGGTACTGCTAGAGGCTTTGGCTGTGATACGGCTCAGTGAGGAAAGTGCCAGCTGTGTAAACATGAGGGGGGTCCCTAGTACCCGCGAGAAGCCGGTGCCAGAGTACCTCTGTGGGAAGGAAGACAGGCAGATCTCCTGAGCCTGCTGGCTGGTCAGTCTAATAATTGAGGTCCAGATTCAGTGAGAGGCCCGGTCTCAAACAGTAAGGTGGAGGGCTAGAGAGATGACTCAATGGAAAGAGAGCTTGTTACACAGCCCTCACCACCTGGGTTCAGTTCCTAGAACCCGTGTAAAGAGAAGAGAATAGAATTGGCTCCGCAGAGCTGTCCTGTGACCTTCCTGTGCATGCACACACGTCATACACACGGTGAGTAGATACAAATTTAAAATAATGTGGAGAGACATCGAGGAAGATACCTGATGCTGACCTGTGGCCTCCACATAACACACACGCACACATTTGGAAAAAAAAAAAAAGCAGCTGCTAGCAGTTGACGAAGCTGGACTTGCGGACTTGCGCTCCATCTGTCTGACTCTCAAGCCATTGTTCTGTTTCTCAGCTCTACCCCCTTGCCTTCTTTGTCTTAGGTTAACGTCACTGCTGATTTGGGGTAGATTAGTTTGAGCCCCTAAAACTGGAGTTAGAGATGGTTAGAGATGGTTGAGTGGCCATGTGGGTGCTGAGACTCAAACCTGGATCCTCTGCAAAAGCAGCCAGTGCTTGTAACCACTGAGCAGTCTCTCAAGGCCCACTGTTAATATTTTTAATAACTAGTGTGAGTTATTGCGAGAGTATATTTTATACTGGCAACATAAAGGTTAATGGTTAATGTTTTCTATCCCTACTACATTTGCAAGTCAGCTTCTGTGGTGTCCACAGAAGGCTGACAAGCATGTCTAGTTGTCCTTCCTGTGAATGTGCTTTCTTCTCGAAAAAGTTCCCTCCCCACTTTGATTTCAACCATCCTTCCCCACTCTGTAACCATAACCACTGCCCTTCATGTATGTAAGAAATGCTGGAAATTAAATGTGTCGTTTTTCTAAGACTGAGGGGTTTTGTTTGTTTGTTTTTCAGGTGTTGGTGGCTTCCTGCCAGCCATGAAGCAGATTGGCAATGTGGCTGCCCTGCCCGGGATTGTTCATGTGAGTCAGAGTTAGAACCTTAATCATTGATATTGTGTAAAGTTTGTTGAGTGAATGAAGGGCTCCACCTAATAGACATTGGTATCATTTAGACTGTGACCTCTGACTGTAGCAGTGACCCTTAGACCACAGGAAATAGGGTGGAAGTGGGTGGTGTGAATGGGCCTCCACTAGCCTGTCACTCAGGTGGCACCTTCAGAGGGGAGTGTGGAGAAGTGGGTCCATTTACCAGACCTTTATGAGGCTTCTTTTTTTTTTTTTTTTTTTTTTTTTTTTGGTTTTTTTTTTTTTTTGGTTTTTCGAGACAGGGTTTCTCTGTGTAGCTTTGCACCTTTCCTGGAACTCACTTGGTAGCCCAGGCTGGCCTCGAACTCACAGAGATCCGCCTGGCTCTGCCTCCTGAGTGCTGGGATTAAAGGCGTGCGCCACCACTGCCCGGCCTTATGAGGCTTCTTAATGCTAGTTAACAATGCTGTGCATTGTGGGTGGCGTGGTGGTGATGAAATGATGTGGCTTATATATTTATGAGCTCATATTTTTAGTTGTCGCCATGTCCTCACCATATTTGACAGCTTTTCTGTCTGGCATACCATCCTTCACTTGGCCCCAAATGTATGAATTGTGCTGTATTAATGTTATCAGATAGATTTCATTTGTGAAATTCCTCATGACTTCTATAGACCATGGCACAACTACAGTTTGCCAGTGACTGAAGACAATTTAAAAAGTAACCACCTGTCCTTAGTGTGTGATCTCCAGCAGCCTGCTACTTTGAGGCTTTTCTGTTGACAGTCAGACTCTGAAAAGATGTCCTTGGCTGTATTCAGCATTGTGAACAGGAGTCCATAGACAAATAGCCCACTAATAGAGACTCAGAGTCAAGGACGGGTCCATCAGACAGCCAAAGGGCAGAGTGGAACAGCTGTGCTTCATGTCTCATTCTTTTCCAGCGATCTATTGGGCTTCCTGATGTCCACTCGGGCTATGGGTTTGCCATAGGGAACATGGCTGCCTTTGATATGAATGACCCTGAAGCAGTGGTTTCCCCAGGTAAGCTGCTGTTACAGTGTGACTTCTCTCTGTGTTGTGTGGCCTTTCTGAGACAGAGTGGATTAGTGTGCATTTCTCAGTCTCATCATGGTCAGTGATTTCTTTTTTTTACATTAAAGCTAGTTATGGACAATTGGGCTATTAAAATTTTAGTGAAACCACTTATGAAAACTTTGGGGACTTTTATCAGATGCCAGACAATATCAGACATCGGTTACAAAAGAAACATTTCTCTGGCAAAATTTCTCTTGGTGACTCAGTTACTGCATAGGCGGCAAATGTGTCTAATGTCACCACTGAGCATTACTGGGAGGAGTGAATGAATTCAGCTAGACTCAGTACTTCCTCACATCATTTCTTGTTTTAACACAAATATTTTTCGGTTAATATATAGGAGTAAGGGCTTCATCAAGGCCTGGTCACACATTTGTTTTCATTCATTCCCCTCCCCAGCTCCCCTCCCTCACTCCTCAGCTGCTTCCCTTTCTTCCCCAAGTTAGTCCTCTGTCATCTCAGTCTGCTTCCCTCATTCCCACCTCCCTTAAGATCTCTTCCTCCCCTCTCGTGATCCCTTTTCTAGCTTTATGAGCTACATAATTTTAAATTTAGATTCCACATATGAAAGAAAACATTGGGTATTTGTCTTTGAGTCTGGCTTATTCTGCTTAACAGTAATTTCCAGTTACATCCATTTTGCTGCAAATATTACTTTCTTTATGGCTGAATAAAAGTATTGTACATGTGCTACGTTTTCTGTATACATTATATACTAGCTGTTGTGACTAGTGCCACTCTAACAATGGGTACGCAGGTATCATCTTTCAGGTGTAAGCCCAAGAATTAGAGCTGGGCCACCTAGTGGTTCTATGTTCAGGAACTTCCGTAGTGGTGGCACAAGTTTATATTCTCACCTGTAGTGAATAAGGATTCCTCTTTCCCCACATTGTCACCAGCATCTGCTGTTGTTTTCTTGATGATAGTCATTAGTAGGTAAGGTGGAATCTCACCGTAATCTGTTTTTACGCATTCACCTCTAGTTATATATCACCTTCTGTATATCCATCCATCTGTGATTATCAAATATGTTCATTGAAAACCTTCCTCAGCAGAAGGAGCGGTTTTGCTTTCCAAGAGTCTAAATGACAAATGGAAGCTTTGACTTGTCTTCAGGTCCCACCTCTGGCAATGGTAGACTAGGCCTTCACTGTAAGAAAGATTGGGCAGTTTCAAACAGAATTAAAGACATGGTGGAAGGCACAGGAGCACCACTGGATGTTGAGATGGAAGGGAAGAGGAAGCAAAGATCCAGATATGTGAGCCTCCCAATTAGAGATGCTTCCCTGTCTGACGTCAGTGCCTTGACATTGGAATCCCGCTTACGGCTCAGCATGTCATCTGTGTTGTAAACGTGTGCACTGGAGATGTGCGTTTCATGCTTGCTTCAGCAGCACACAGACTAAAATTGGAGCATACAGAGAAGATTAATTGGCATGGCCCCTGCACCAGGATGACACGCAGATTCATGAAGCATTCTGTATTTAAAAAGGAAAGAAGTGTGTACTCTATAATACGAACACACACACCCAGTATCACCTTTGTTAGCTGGATTGTTCAGATCATCAGTATTCAGACTGACATTTGCCATTACCGTAAGAGATCACAAAAACAAAACAAAACAAAAAAAAAAACAAAAAAAAAAACATTAAAGATTGAGAATGTTAGGGGTGCATGGCTCAGTGGACAGGGTACTTGCCGCACAAATAGAAGGACGTAAGTTCAGATCCTCAGCACCTAATAAAAACTAGGCATGGTGGTGTACATCTGTAACCTCAGTGCCGGGAGATAGACAGATCCTGGGGTCTCACTGGCTACTAGTCTTTCTGACACAGTTTCAGATTCATTGAGAGACCCTGTTTCAGAAAATAAGGTAGAGAGCAATGGAGGCCTTTGGGTACTGGCTTCCACATGTGCACTCCTGGGTGGGTGCACACCTGTGTATACCACAAACAAAAAAGGATGATGTTGAGGAAAGGACATATACACTGTTGGTGAGACTGGATTGATGAAACCATTATAGAGAACAGACCATGGAAATTTTTTTTTTTTTTTTTTTTTTTTTTTTTTTTTTTTTTTGGTTTTTCGAGACAGGGTTTCTCTGTGTAGCTTTGCGCCTTTCCTGGGACTCACTTGGTAGTCCAGGCTGGCCTCGAACTCAGAGATCTGCCTGGCTCTGCCTCCCGAGTGCTGGGATTAAAGGCGTGCACCACCACTGCCTGGCGACCATGGAAATTCTTTTTAAAAAATTAAAAAAATAGGGGCTGTAGAGATGGCTCTGTGGTTAAGAGCACTTGCTGCTCTTCCAGAGGACTTTGGTTCAATTCCCACCACCCACATGACAGCTCACAACTATTTGTAACTGCAGTTCCAGGGGATCTGACACCCTCACACAGACATAAGCAAAACACCATTGCACATGAATTAAAATGAATACATTTTTTAAAAACTTAAAAAATAAAATTTCATATGATTTAGCCATGTCACTTTTGAGTGTCTGTCTAGAGGAACCAAAATTATTATTTCAAAAAGGTATCAGCATTTATGTGTTACTGTAGTATTGATTCACAATAGCCATGCCAGGGAAACAACCCAAATGTTGGTTGAGAGATGAGGAGATAGAGGCAATGAGAGTGAAATATTATTCAGCTTGAAGAAAGGAGATACTGATCATCTGCTACAGCATAGTCAAAATAATCTAGACAGAGGACAAATGCCACAGCCCACTCACATAGAGAAGGAGGTGGAGAGTGCTGATTTGGGAGATGTTGTTTAAAGGAGTTAGATTGTAGTTTAAGATGAATTACAGTCCTGGAGACTTAATGTACAGAAACAGTAACATACTTGAAATCTATGTGCTTGAAATCTTCTAAGACATCAGGTCTTCAGTTTTCTTCCCAGGGAAAAGAGGAGTAATTGTGTGAGTGATGGATATGTTAACTAGCTTAATTGTAGTGGTTGATGGTATAAGCATATACTTAATATAAAAGTTGTTCCTCGTCAGTCATCTCAATAAAGCTGGGAGGCATAGTTTTCAGAATACTTAGATATAAAAATTTTCAATTAACTGGTGTCTTAGGGTTTTATTGCTGTGAAGAGATACCATGACCATAACAACTCTTATAAAGGAAAACAATTTACTTGGGGCTGGCTTATAGTTTGAGAGATTTAGCCCATTATTATCATGGCAAGAAGCATGGCAGCATGCAGGCAGGTACATGGAGGAGGAGCTGAGAGTTCTACATCCTGATCCACAGACAGCAGAAGGAGACTGTGTGCCACGCTGGGTGTAGCTTGAGCATGTAAGAATTGAAAGTCTGCCTCACAGTGACACACCTCCTCCAACAAGGCCACATCTCCAAACAGTACCATTACCTATGGGCCAAGCATTCAAACACATGCGTCTGTGGGGACCATTTCTATTCAGATCACCACAACTGGTAATCCCATTTTTGTATGTAGATATACTTACTATAGCCTTAAATGCACAAATTAGGAAGGGGGGGGGGCTGAAATAATCTTTTGTTTTAATTTCATTTATTTAATGTGTATGGATATTTTGCCTGCATGTATGTCTGTGCACATGGGTGTTCCCGGTACCTGGGGAAGGCCAGAAGAGGACACAACATATCGCTTGGGACTGAAGTAGTTGTGACCTACCTTGTGGGTGTTGGGGATCAAACTGGGTCCTCTGGAAGAGCAGGCATTGCTCTAACCACTTAGCCATCTCTCCACCTCCTGGAATAGCTTTAAAAGATGGAGAAAGTACAACTTTGATTCACAAAAGGCAAAACATTGGAAATCGTTAGGAAAAAAATGAAGATGTGCAGCAGGAAAGGCTGACTGGTAAGACTAATAGAGTTCATCAACCTCTGATGTGGGACAGAACCAGAGGCACGTTACTCCTATTGTCTGTCTGCCATATTCCCCACTGTTGGTGAAATACCATAGTCCGTGTGTTACTTGCGTTATTTCAGTGTGGGCAGAGTTGACTCAGCAGAGAACCGCTTTGATAGCTACATTAAACCCGCTTGTCTTTGAAAGAATGCTCATTCTTTTGACTCCATATTAATAGTAAGGAACTTCAAGTAATGCTCTGATGGTCCAGTTATTTTGCCAATATTTGACTTAATTTCTGTGTATTGTAGGTGGTGTCGGATTTGACATTAATTGTGGTGTCCGCTTGCTAAGAACCAATTTAGATGAGAGTGATGTGCAGCCTGTGAAGGAACAACTTGCCCAAGCTATGTTTGACCACATTCCTGTTGGGGTAGGATCAAAAGGTGTCATCCCGATGAATGCCAAGTAAGAGCACAGGACTCTGGTAATTGCAGAGGGAGAGGGAGACCACGTGGCTCAGCTTTGCTTCCAGTTTAGACACTTACTGTCACTTCTGAGAAAGTGCAGATGACATACACCTGTAGTCCAGCCTCTCAGGGCTGACACAAAACAGTCCCTTGAGCTAGACTTGGTGACGTACACCTGTAGTCCAGCCTCTCAGGGCTGTCATGGTAGGATCATTTTAACCCAGGAGTTCAAAGCCATCCTGGGCAACATATAAGACGCTGTGTCTAAAATTTAAGAAGAAAAAGCATGCAGCCATAAAGATGACTTTAGTTAAGAGTACTAGCTTCTCTCCTAGAGGCCCAGGGTTCGATTCCCAGCACCTTCATGGCAGCTCACAGCCATCTGTGACTCCAGTGCCAGGGCATCTGACACCTTGTTCTGACCTCTATGGGTACTTTATGTACATGGTGCACAGACATGTTGGGGCAAAACTCCCATATACATAAAAATTAAGATAAAGAAAAGCAACCCTTGATGTAGGACATGTTTAGAATAATGGCCCTTTGTAAGCATAGGCCGTGTGCCTGACTTCACCCAGATGGTGACCACTGCTGGAGGAAAGCAAACTAAGGGAAGGAAGCAACAGGAAACTAAGCTTTGTAAGTGGAGTCGGGGTTCAGACTGCGGATCTCTCCTTTCAGACAGGCTGTGTTCGCAGTACCGCTCAGTGAACCCACTCATCTACGGTCCTCTTTCTGAGTGATGGTACTGCAGGTGTGCTTTGTTTAGCTAAGTAGTGCCGCAGTACAAGGCTCCAGTGTCCCTGTCTCTTGGGGACCTATTGACAGTGCCATACTGCTTGTGTAAAATGGTGCACTTTACACGGGGCAGGGTCTTCTCTGCCCTCAGGCCTGCGCTCGTGGTCCCCGCCACAGTCCCCCAGTGCTAGGACTGCAGGAGCACACCACCACACCTGGACCAGATGCTGTGCTCATCCGAGTTAGTCAGAGGGGTGCCTTTGACGTCTGCCTGCAGTGTGGGAACTTCAGGTTGGGATGCATACGTTAGTGCAGAAATGCTGTTAGCTGTCACACTCTCTTCCACCAAAACAGTAAATGAAAGAGAAACACTTGAGGGAAAGTTAGTTTAGAAGATGCTTATTCTTTGTTTTCCTGTGACCCGTGTCACCCCACTATGAAAAGCATCGTTACAAATATTTCAGGTAACATTTTGTCCTAATTCATTGTGTTTGTAAAGGATTGTCATCTAGGGTAGTGGGGAACAAAATTATCCCTTCTTGCTGTGTGAGAAGCTTGCCCCTTGGGTGATGGTGGAGCATCCTCTCGCTAAGCATTTAATGTTTGTGCTCTTCAGCTTCAAAGCGCAGGTGCATTAAAGCCACACAGTGCTTTGGTGAAAATAAACCTTAGAATGTAACCTGTGGTACTTGAGGACATTCAGACACTTTCATTATTTGGCTGATTTTTTTTCATAAATTATTAATAAAGACATAATAAAGTAGAGGTAGATGGTAATGTCTGATTAAGATTACAACTTTTCTTTGGTTATTTAATTGTCCCCTTACAGAATTCAGAATCTGAGAAGCAAATGAAATATAAAAGAAAATAATAACAATTGAAAAATCCATCCGAGGAGTTGATGATAGACCTTGGTTGGTAGAGTGCTTGCCTAGTGCCTACTGTGCATGGACACTGAGCGTGGTGGTACATGCTCCATCCTCGTTGGGAGACAGAGACAGGAATTTCTAAGGTTAAAGTCATCTTTGGCCACATAGTGAGTTCAAGGCTAGCCTGAACTACATGAGAACCTTATTAAGTACATTTACATTAAGACCATGTAATGTCAGATGGATCTGTAACCATGTTTATGACACTATCTCCATTTTAAATAGTAATTGTTTATGTGACTACATTCCTCAAACAAAACAAAACAAAAAAGAGAGTGTAAACTCTAAACAAAGCCGGTACACAGGAAATAGTAATTGTTGCATGTTCCTATGCTCTTTGAGATGTGTTTCTTCCTACCTTTTGATTGTCCTCTGCTATGAAATGACCTGTCTTTCCTTACTCACCCCTAGAGACTTGGAGGAGGCACTGGAGATGGGTGTGGACTGGTCTCTGAGAGAAGGCTACGCCTGGGCTGAAGACAAGGAGCACTGTGAGGAATATGGAAGGATGCTGCAAGCTGACCCCAATAAGGTCTCACCCAGGGCAAAAAAAAGAGGCCTTCCTCAGGTAACTCACTTTGCAGGATCAGCATGCTACTTTAGCTTTTATCAAGGGAAGAAATCTGTATCTTCTACTTAACAAAAAGTATAGCCTTGGGTTTTTGGGTTTTTTTTATAATACATCAAAAAGATTGTTTGCTTATGCATCATTTTTCTGAAAGGTTATGCAGAGCTTGCAGATATTCATAAAAGATTGTTACAAGTGGATAGGAGAAAAATGGGATATGATTATGAGACTTACAAAGTATACCAAAATTTAGATTTAAATTTTTTTTTTTTTTAAAGACCATAGGGGCCTTAAGAGTACCGACTGCTCTTCCAGAGGTCCTGAGTTCAATTCCCAGCAACCACATGGTGGCTCACAACCATCTGTAATGAGATCTGGTGCCCTCTTCTGTATACATAATTGTGGTGGTGTTGTGTTCCCCAAAATATTGTGCACCCTAATAAACTTGTCTGGGGTCAGAGACAGAAAAGCCACTAGATACAGAGGCTAGAAAATGGTGGCACTCACGCCTTTAATCCTAGCATGGATTTCCAGAGGCAGAAATCCATCTGGGATCTCTGTGAGTTCAAGGCCACATTGGAAACATGCCTTTAATCCCAGAAAGGAGCCTTTAATCCCAAGGAGTGAGGCAGAAAGCAGAAAGATATATAAGGCGTGAGGACCAGAAACTAGAAGCATTTGGCTGGTTAAGCTTTCAGCTGGTTAAGCTTCAGGCAGTAGTTCAGCTGAGACCCATTCTGTCTCTCTGATCTGGCCTCAGGTTTGATTTTATTAATAAGAACTTTTTAAGATTCATGCTACACATAATAAATAAATCAATCTTTAAGAAAGAAAGAAAGAAAAGACCATAGGACAGTGAGATGGTTTGGTGGTGGAGGCACAAGCCTCACAGCCCAAGTTCAATCTCCAGAACTCCCATAAAGGTGGAAGGGGAGAACTGACTCCCAAGGGTGTCCTCTGGCCTCTACATACCTGCTGTGCACACACGCCCCCACACATCGTACAGACGCAGCAGTGGTAATAAAGCTGTCTCTTTGATTTGGTGAATGTTTTTGATGCCTCACATGAAAAATGATGTATCATAAGTCATTTCAGCCTGGGGCTTACCTGAGAATAAGCATTCTTTTTAGAATTTGACCCTTCTTGGTGGTACTTAAAACTTCTGTAAGTCATTAATGGCTTGGGACTTTTGGCTTTTATGAGTACTTAAAGCATATGGTATTCTAGCCTCCAGAGCAGTCCACATTATTTTTGGAACATGTAGTAATAAGAATTTCTAAGGCTTAGAATGTTTTTGTTACTTGAGACACTGTATGGTTATTTTGTTGTTGGCTTGGTTTTACCTATTTGCTTTTTAAATATATGTTTGTTTGTTTGTTTGTTTGTTTGTTTAAACTAGAATAGAAACCATTTAACCAAACATTCTTACATTTACAGTTGGGGACCCTGGGAGCAGGCAACCACTATGCAGAAATCCAGGTTGTAGATGAGATTTTCAATGAGTATGCCGCTAAGAAAATGGGCATCGACCATAAGGGACAGGTGTGTGTGATGATCCACAGTGGAAGCAGAGGCTTGGGCCACCAAGTAGCCACAGGTATATTCTAGACCTAATTTTTTACTTGGAACCAAATGTATGTTTTGTGAGGAACAAGACAAGAGAGTTGATTAAGCCATGAAAATACATTGTATGGTTTTTAACTTGTGTCTTGCTTCACTTGTGACCCTAAACTAATAACTTCATTGGACTTTGTCATCTGAAAAAAATAATATATACAAGCATTTAACTGCACGTGGTACTTAGGAGCACTTGGTAATGCTAGCTCTATGTAGCACTGTATTCACTGTCGGGGCTTAGTGCTAGCCATCTTGATAGTGCATGGACTATGGAGTTTAAGTAGATACTCATTCAGTGAGCCTGTAGTACTCAGTGAAGTTAGGGAATTTGGTAGATCGGGTTCTAAAATAGGTACTTGACCTCACTCTTTGATGGATAAGATCATGTCCATCAAGAAAAAGAAGGGAGTTGGAGAAAGAGATCAGTTAGTAAAGTGTGAGGTAAGCCTAATGACCTAAGTTCAGTCCCTCCAACACAGAAAATATGCTAGGCGTGGTAGTGCACACTTGTAATCACAGTGTTGGGGAGGCAGAGACAGGCAAATGCATGGACTCTCTGGTCAACCAGCATAGCCTGATTGTCAAGCTTTGGGCCAATAAGGGACCTTGTCGCCTCCCCCTCCTCCCCCCCAAAAAAGGCAAAAAAAAAAAAAAAAAACCCAGTGACACCCAAGGAACAACACTGAAGGTTGACCACTGGCGTCCACATGAACACTCATCCAAACCCCCACCACTACCACCAAAGACAAAAAGTAGTAGTTGATAAAATATTATAAGAAAAGGAACATAAATATAATGTGTTTAAAAGAATATTCAGAAATAGCTTCATAGACAATAGTCAAGCTAGTCCCTGGGATTTGAGTGGTAACACGTAGAGGACATTAAAAACAAAAGCAAGGAGCAAGGAAATAGGCGTCTGAATGATCTACAGTGTTGTTGGTTGTTTTTTACTCTTTAGCTCTTTTGGGGGGGGGACACATGGAAATTATAAACATCAAATTTCATGTTACAGTTCACCCTTATGTTTGTATCTTATCCTCTAAGAATCAATCATTTGTGCCAGCCTGATCCTTTAGTTTAATCTAGCAGATGTATGAGCACTGACTGGGACTTTGGGGGTTGAGTATTTCTCTGCATTTAATAGTAAGGCACTAAAAGTGATGTTTAAGACGTGTTGTTCCACATACTGTGATCTTCTCATTCAAGAAGCTGAGCAAGAGCACAGCTTGAAGTGGTCTGTACAATGTAGTTAGTTTGAAGACAAATGGGTTACAAAGTGAGACCCTGTCTTTAAAAAAAAACAAAACAAAAAACAGCTATTTCAAAACCATGTTGATAACAAAATATATGCTATTTTCATGTTGGGAAGGGAGTAACTAAAGCCATGTTGCAATTAGTTATACACATCCCATTTCAGGTTTCTAGAGGCAGATGCTATCTGTATGTCTCACAAACGTATGTCACCATACTCAGAAGATTCTCAATAAATATCTTTTGTAAAAAATTCATTTAACGACATTATTTATATATGTGTCTATGTGCCTGCTTGTCTGTATGTATACAATGTGCATACAGTGCCCATGGAGGCCAGAAGAGGGTTCATAGCCCCTGGAACTGGAGTTACAGTTAGTTATGAGCCAACCTGTGGGTACTGGGAACTGAACCCAGGTCTTCTGCAAGAGCAACCAGTGCTCTTTACTGCTGAGCCATCTTTTCAGCCCCAAATATATGTTGACTGAGCAAATAGATGAACTTAGAAGCACACTTAGGGTTTTGTTTTGAATTTGAATGTTCACTGTCTTCCTACAGTAAGTCTGAATGGTTTAAGAGAAACCTCCCTGGGTTGACCTAAGGCTCTGTTGTTCCAGATGCACTGGTAGCTATGGAAAAGGCCATGAAGCGAGACAAGATTATAGTCAATGACCGGCAGTTGGCTTGTGCTCGAATTGCATCCCCAGAGGGGCAAGACTATTTAAAGGGAATGGCTGCAGCTGGAAACTATGCCTGGGTTAACCGTTCTTCTATGACCTTCTTAACCCGTCAGGTAAAGTAAAATTGCTCTCTTGAGTCAATCAGGAAGTTACGCATGTTTGGTTTTAGAAATTTGTACTCTAGATACTAGAGAAGTGTCTTAAGGTTTTGGTGTCTTGGGCCAGGAGAGTATCAGGCAGGCCTGGAAAATAAGAAAAGAGATCCAGAATGACCCTCAGTTTGTCTTGAGCCGCAGCAAGAATGCAAATGCTGTTCTCTCTGGTTGAGAAGCCTGGGGAAGAAGTTTCTCTGCAGGCAAAATCCAGAGCAACCTTTCTGCCTGAGGCAGAATTTGTGGCAAGCAGTGTGGTCTCCAGGGCAGTTTCTGTACTTCATATGAAGATGAGTGACTGCTGTTTTTGAATTCTGAAGCCCCGCCACTCACTTCAGGAATTCACTAGCTGAAAACAATAAAATATGTTCTCAAGAGCTAGAGCTGGCTGCTTGTAATGGAAGCTTTCCCCCTAGGCTTTTGCCAAAGTCTTCAACACAACCCCTGACGACCTGGACCTGCATGTGATTTATGATGTTTCTCACAATATCGCCAAAGTGGAGCAGCACGTGGTAGATGGGAAGGAGCGGACACTGTTGGTGCACAGGAAGGGGTCCACCCGTGCTTTCCCGCCTCACCACCCACTCATCGCTGTTGACTACCAGGTATGTAACCCTGCATTTGTGTTTGGCAGTGAAGTCACGATCTGGAGAACTCTAGATATAGAGTCAGTTTCGCAGGAAAGCAGCAAGTGTGTGAAGAAAAAAACTGTCACCCGTGACAACAGCAGTCGTTCCCAGTCTGCACCAGTGATGTCCATCCCATAGCGAATGCTGTCTTAGTACTCCATTAGGTTTACTCCCCTGAGCTCAGTTATGGCCTGAAAGTTTTTGGAAGGCAGGACAAAGGTTAGACTGCAGTGTTTCTTAACCTTATTCGGTTTTGCAGATGAGGAAACGGAAGTCCAGAGAGGACGGCAGATGCCTTGCCATGGATAAAAAATCCTAACAATACTTCCCTCCAATTTGAGAGTTTTCTATACTATGTTCAGTCTGTTGTAGGCCCTTACATCATCCTTCTCTTCCTTTTCCCCAGAAGCCAAAAAATGAAGTAATTCCTTATATAGTTGTAAGAGCATTGAGTTTAGAGGTTTAAGTTTCTTCTAAAATTCAACACAAGAAGAAATTTCAGGCATTAAAAAGCATGTACCTTTCCAAATTTTATTGTTTGGTTTTGTGTACCCTCAGCTCACTGGACAACCAGTGCTTATTGGTGGCACCATGGGGACATGTAGTTATGTTCTGACTGGCACTGAACAAGGCATGACTGAGACCTTTGGAACAACCTGTCATGGAGCGGTAAGGAGATGAAAACTTGCTTAGAAATTTTCTCTTCATTTTAACTGTTGTTGGGCATTTTGACAGGCAAACACCTGATTAAGTTTAGCAAAATTGAGGTTTGAGTGTGTCATGACTACTTCTGCAAGTGATTCCCCAGAATAACTGTTTAGTGAGCTAACTGAGGTCACCTAGAATCTCAGGAAGGACTTTGTAGGAGCAAGTCCATCCTCATCAGCAAGTCCAGAAAATCCAAACTGGACACTTAGCAAGTAGCTGAGTTTATTACAGCTGGCTTGTAAGTGATAACTAACTGATGGACCATATTGAACTCATGGCCCTTTTCAGTGACCCACTGGATCTACTCATTTGCTTAATCTGTTCCTGTGTCTTGGATAGTCCACTCCAGATTTGGGCAGATACACTCTTTGCAAGTCAGAGCCTGTCTGTTTCAGTGCGTTACCTCACATCTTCTGAGCCACCTACCGGTGAACTGTCCATAGAGAGCCAGGTACTTTAGGTATTTTAGGTTTGAGGGCTATACCTCTACCACAGTGCAGGTGTGCCATTATAGGGCAAGAAGAGCCATAGTGCTATGGAAAGAGCCATTGCCGTGTTTCAGAAAAATTGTACTTACAAAAAGAGGTGCTTGACTAACATTTCTATTGAAGTACTAGTCAATGGTACTTAGAAGCATACAAAATAAATCTTTAAATATAAAATGCTGTAGGTAGAAATTTATTTTCAAAGAGTGTGATGAGGCTTCTTAATAAAAGGTATATGATATAAGGTTTAAGTAGCAGAGATGGGTGTGTGTGTGTGTGTGTGTGTGTGTGTGTGTGTCCCAAAGTCTAACGTTGGTTGTCTTCCTCTATCACTCTCCACCTTTGAGATAGGGTTTCTCACTGAACCTGGGGCTCACTGACGGCTAGACTGGCTAGCAAGCCTCTGGGATCCTCCTGTCTGCCTCCCCAGTGCTGATCTGACAGGCATATATATCCATCCTAGCTGTTATCTGGGTGCTCGAGAGCCAACCTCAGGTTTTGTGCTTGCCCGGCAAGCGCTTTATCTGTGGAACCATCCTCCTAGACCGGGTGGTTTCATTTGTTTTTAAGCTTTTCATACTTTATTTTTTTCTTTGGTGTGTGTGGGTATGCCAGGAGCGGCGTGATGTGACATGGCATGTGGGTGGAAGTCGGGACATTCCTGTGGCAGTTGGGTCTCTCCTTCCATGGTATGGGTTCTGGGAATCAAACTCACTCAGGTCGTCAGGCTTGGCAGCAAGCACCTTTTACCCACCCCACCATCTCGATGACCTGTCCTGATGGTCGGTTTTTTGTTTGTTTGTTTTAAACTTTTTTTTAGTGTAAGATAAAAAAAAATCAAGCCTCATACAGTAATATGTGCCTATAATCCTAGCTACTCATGAGGCTGATAAAGGAAAAGTGCAAGTTCAAGGCCTGCTGGGCATCGTAAGCAGCACAGCAAGGCTTAGCTCACAAGTGAACAAATAAGGCAGGCGAGATGTTCAGTGGGTAAAGGTACTTGCTGCAAGCCTAATGGCCCTCATTCCACGGAGACCTCACACTGTGATCCCAGCACTCCTAACAGCAGGATGGGCAGTGGGGATCAGAGGTTTCCCAGAAGCTCCACACCAGAATTCACAGCAGCAGAAACAAGAGCCTAGCCCCACCCAGGTGAAGGAGAGCCCACTTCGGAAAGTTGTCTTCTGGCCCCACACACCTGCCATGGCTTTTACACATATGTGCTCATGTGCACACACGCTAACAATAAGGGGAAATGAATGATTACATAGTAGGATGTGATAATGGTAAGAATTTAAATAATCAAGGAAAAAACAATCCAAGGGCTTAAATAATGACTGGAGTCAAAGTTTTAGTTCAAAATTTATAAATTGAGTTCACTCCTGTCCCCCGATCCTTTCTCCTTCTAGGGTCGTGCGTTGTCCCGAGCAAAGTCTCGCCGTAATTTAGATTTCCAAGACGTCTTAGACAAACTGGCAGATATGGGAATTGCAATCCGTGTTGCTTCGCCCAAGCTGGTTATGGAAGAGGTGAGTGAAGTCCTGATAAATATTTAACCTGGAGGCTGTTAAGATTTATGCCAGTGGACAGAGACAGGGCTTTTGAGTATTTCTTACAGAAATGACTTGAAGTTTTCCACGACTTCAGTTTGGATGTTTGGGGTTTTTATTTTGTTTTGAGAATCTGTTCACGAGTATAATGTTTTTATCATGCCCACTCTGTACCACCCTGCACTTCTTCCTCGTCCCTTCCTACCACGCACTGTTCATGCCCATGGAGACAGTCGCACTCTGTAGCCCAGAATGGCCAACTCTAGCCGACTCTGGCCTTGAACCCTCAGCCTCCTAAGGGCTGGGATTACAGGTGTAATCCTGGCTTCTATTTTGGTTTATCTTATTTTGATCTTATATTGTCCTTTGTTTGGAGACTAATTGCAAGTTAAGTCTATAAGGATGATTTTTACTATTCATATAGTTTCTGTCTACATTATAATGTTTAAAAGTAGGTTAAGAGGACCAGCAAGGTGGTTCAGTACTGTGACCTGAGTTTAATCCCCAGGTCCTCTATGGTTGAAGGAGAAAGAAACCTTGTTCCTTCAAATTGTTTCCAACCTCCTCATGTGCAGTGTGGCTTGTGTACACACCCCAACAGTAGAATTTAATTGTAAAAATTCAGAAGTAATAAATAGAAATAGTTTTTAAGATGTTTATTTATTTATTAAGTTTGCAGTGTTCTGCC
Organism: Peromyscus eremicus; assembly: GCF_949786415.1. Lineage (NCBI taxonomy): Eukaryota > Metazoa > Chordata > Mammalia > Rodentia > Cricetidae > Peromyscus > Peromyscus eremicus. The sequence goes on from NC_081434.1 coordinate 43,831,598, forward strand.
TGCACGTACACCTGCATGCCAGAAAAGGCAGCAGATCTCCCTGTAGATGGTGGTGAGCCACCGTCTGAGCCCTCTCTCCAGCCCAGAAGTAGTGAAGATGACCCATTGTTAACCTTGATTGTGCACGGTAGTATACTTACATTTCAGTTTAGGAGCAAATTTGAAAAAGGAGACAGACATATGTAGAGAGACAGTTTTTGTTTAATTCCCAGAGAGGAAGAATTGTGTTTAAATGATCTGCATGAACTTAAGAGAAGACCAGTTATCCAACACCTACCTTCATTTTTTTTCTTATTTTTTTTCCCACCACGTGTCCCTGATGCTGTTTTTGAGTTTTGTTTTTGTTGTTGTTGTTTTGTTTTGTTTTCGAGACAGGGTTTCTCTCTGTAGCTTTGGTGCCTGTCCTGGATCTTGCTCTGTAGACCAGGCTGGCCTCAAACTCACAGAGATCCACCTGTCTCTGCCTCCTGAGTGCTGGGGTTAAAGGTGTGCGCCACCGCCGCCCGGTCCTGATGCTGTTCTTTGAAGCTGAAGTTGTTGAACTTTATTGTCCATTTAAATGCAGCTCCTTATCAAGTTCTTGGTGTCATTCTTTAGTCAGTGCTATCAGATGAGCGTCGTAGCTTCTGGCCATAGTGGACTTTATATAGCTTCCCTCTTTTGCTGCTATAAATTAATTTGTGATAGGTGTATTCATTCTTGAAGCTTTTAATGATTAGAAGTCTAAAGTAGAATTATTGAGTTGATCAAGCCTTATTTTTGTGATAATTTATATTTGTTCTTAAGAGTAACACATTTGTTGGTGGGGTGGCTCAGTGGGGAAGAGCACTTATTGCTCTTTCAGAGGACCTGGGTTCAATTCCCAGCACCCACATGGTTTCTCAGATCCATTTATAACCCCAGTTTAATTAACTCTGCCCTCTTCTAGCCTCTGCAGGCACCAGACAAACATAAAATGTACAAAATACTCCTACACATAAAATAAATAAGCCTAAAATAACCACCACAACTCAAAAATAGAAACTTTAAAGGATGTGGAAAACACTAAGGAAACAACCACCAGCATTCAGCCAGCCAGAGATGGCCACTGCTTTTCTGTTTTACTTGCCTCATAGCTTTTTTCATTCCTTGTGGTCCTTCTGGGTGCTAAGGAAGACACAGTGGACAAAACTAATATAATCCCTTCCTATGGAACTTAACAGATAAAAAAAATCAGTGTATTAATAATGTTGTAAATGCTATCAAGAAAAGGAAACGTGGAAAGGGTGTAAGGAATGACTGGGAGGGATGCAATTTTAAGTAGGGTAACCAGGGACGGCTTTGATGTGGTACTACTTGAGTGTGGGCCTGAAGGGACCCAGTTGGCATGAGGGCAGTACATGGAAAGCTCCTGAGCTGTACAGAACAACTTGGGGCAAGCACAAGCGAGGAGATGACGTCAGACCTGGAGAGGCAGCAGATCGTTTGAGCTGTGTATCCCCCACCCCAGCCTAGCCTTTGCTTTACAGAACTTTTGCTTTTACTCAGAGTGAAATGGGAAGACAGTGGAGGATTTTGAGTGAAGAATGTGTTGATCTGACTAGTGTGACTACTGATGAGAAGAGAGGGAGAACTGGTGGTGTAGAAAAGATGAGGTGGATTACCAACTCGAGCTCGGTGTCTTTGAGATGAGAGCAACTGGGGCCAAAGTGCACCTCAGTGGTGGTGTGTGGAAGCGCCTGGCTGTGTAGGGGTGCATCTCAGTGGGTGTGTTTCCAGTGGAAGTGCCTGGTCGTGCAGAGGTGGACCTCAGTGGTGATGTGTTTCCAGTGGAAGCGCCTGGCCGTGCAGAGGTGGCACAGTGCAGGTACTCTCCTTAGCACAGTGCAGAGAAAGAGAGGCAAGTTATTTAGGGTGGTTCACTAGTAGGGATGGTAGGGCCCATATGGTTGGCACAAAGATTATTGCCATGGAGAGCAGGAAGGAGCAGGAGCCCAAAGTAGAAGCGCACTTGTAGAAGAGTTGTGATCTCGGGGCTCCAAGCTGCAGAGTGGTGGAGGTACACAGAGCCATGGCTGCCACTGGCAGTACAGAAAGAAGGCGCTTGCGAGGGAAGAGGCTTCACTGGATAGTGGCGTTATTCGGAATCATTGCAAAGAGTACTAGGGGGTCGGAGCTAGATGTCTGTCTCCCAGGTCATCTTGGGGAATGAGTCACGTGCTAGCTGATAACTGAGTTGAGAGTTTGTGGGTGGTCTAAATATGACTGCAAGATTTAAAACTGGTAGTTCCAGGGAAGGGAAGAAAGAGTGGAAACACCTATGAATATCTAGGGGGGCTCCTGTTCCATTCTAGGCCCAGTCACATGACCCAGTTTGAGAGGGAAAAAAAAACCTGCTTTGGAAGGTTGGAGGCAAAGACTGCGCTAGGGAAGAAGATGCAGGATTAGTCACAGCAGGGTGGACGAGGCGGGGTTCTGCTGGAGAGTCACTGGACGTGGTCCCAGAGGCCCCAGTGACAACAGTTGAGCAGTGGAAAGGGGAGCTGCGGGAGAAGAGCACACAGCCCAGTCAGGGTCTGGGCAGCTTGCCCCGTGTTAGCAAGCATAGATTAGCAATGGTTGTAGACAGTGGGTGTGTGTAGGGCAGGGGCTTTGTGTACATACACAGCCACACACACTTGCAGTTGTTTAGATAGACACAAATCTCTGGTGAAGAGAAAGTTACTCATACACATTCATTTAGAAACTTTAATAGCTGCTGAAATAGAGAAATAATTTTGTTCATATTACTAGTCGGTTGTTTGGAGCATTTCCTTCCGGCAGATTGGTGTGTGCACTTGAAGTGTGTTTACCACTCTGCTTTTCTTTTCTTTTTAATTAGTGTATGTAGTGTGTGTGCATGAGTGTCTGTGCCAAGGCATGTATGAGGGCCAGAAGACAATTGAGTGGAGTCAGTTCTCTCCTACTTACATGTGTTCCAGGGATGAAAGTCGGGTCACCAGGCTGAGCCATCTCACTGGCCCCTGCTTTTAATCTTACAAATAATGTATGTTCTGGAGAAATTGCTAGAAAATGTAGGACCACTTGCTTACCTCACACTCCTTACCAGCATTGAGTTTGTTCATATTTTTAACCTTTGCTAACTTAATGGGCAAAAATATCCCCTGAGTATTTCTTGTAATTTCAAGTAAAGCTTACTGTTTTGAAAGATTTCCTGTTGGTGGATTTTACAGTGTTCAATTCCTTCCCTGTAGGCTCCAGAGTCCTATAAGAATGTGACAGACGTCGTGAACACCTGCCATGATGCTGGGATCAGCAAGAAGGCCATCAAACTGAGACCAATTGCTGTCATTAAAGGATAGAGCCAAGAGCAGCAGAGCCTCTGAAGTGCCCATGGACTGAAACTCCTAAGACATCAGACTCCAGAGCTGTCGTGCACAGCTTTGACTAGTGGGGAGGCTGCTGTTCCAGGAGCCAGGCTTGTAGAATAGCCTTCCAGGAGACATGTCTCCATCTGCAGCAGGGCAAATGGGCCTCTTCCTCCTCTGTCCCACAGGTTTTTGGGAAAATCTACTGGGGTGTAGGGAAGGGTCAAGAAATTGCCTTACTCGGAGTGGACTTCTTTACACCAAGCTGTTTCTATCCCAGTAGGTATCATGAACAATGTTCTATTAAATATGGTTTGTAAATGTTTCCTTTCTTCTCTTACTGGGCCAGTTTGTGTCCACTCATCTGTGGACCTCCTCTACACCCAGCAAACCCTTAGATTCCCTTCTCTCACGGAGAGCACCAAGCACCCGAGGTGTTGTAATCAGGTGCTAGATAAGTGCATAGTGGGGTATGTTGAGGAGGACATCGGGTGTGCTGGGAATAGGGCTCAAAGAGAAAGCAGCTTTCCACAGCCTCCTGTCCTTCTTATCCTAAATACAAGGCAGAGTACCTGCAGCATGGTGTCAGCGGACTCACGACCGCTCTGAGTAACGCTTTGCACAGTGACAGCAAAGAGCCCCCATGTGACACCACGTTCTCATCTTTGTTTAATTACTATAAAAACATTAAATGACCACAGCTGGTTATAATAGCAGTTGCTTCCTGTTGATGTCTTCAGTCATCTTGGGAGATTTTGTGTTGTTGATGGTGACCTCTTAAAGAAGCATTCCACTGTGGCAGGGAAGGCCTGTCAGCAGGCTCTGGAGGCAGCCTGTCACATTGCACTTGATTCAGGAAGCAGAGACGAATTCTGGTACCCAGCTCATGCTCTCCTTTCCATTCAGCCCCCAGTGCATGGAACGGAACCATCCACATTCAGGGTGGGTCTTCCCACCTCAACCCAATCTAGAAACTCCCTCAGACATGCTCAAGAGGTTTGTGTCCTGGATGATTCTAGATCCTGTCAGGTTGGCCATGCTAATGGTCTCGGTGAAGGCTGTGCATTTTCAGTCAGGCACTTTGGTGTATGTACATGGTTGGGGGGGTCAAAGGACAACTTGCAGAAGTTGGTCTCCTTTCTATGTGGGTTCTGGGGATCAAACTCAGGCTGCCCAGCTTGGCAGCAAGTGCCTTACCCACTGAGCCATCTGACCTGCTCTAGTGTCATCTTTGATTCCTGCCTCTCCCCAACCTTTACAAGTCTTATCAGTTCTAATTCCTGCGCATCTCTAGTCCTCCCCGCTTCATTTAGATACTTATCAGCTCAAAATACAGCAGCCACGGGCATCCTTTTCTCTTGTGATAACTGAACTGTTGCTTTTAGAGAACCAACAGCCCCCCATCCCCTCTCTCGGTTTGTATGTGTGAGCTAACACGCAGGCTCAGACCAGAACACCCAGACCAGTACTTCTTCCAGTTTCTGAATGAGGAAGTGGCACATGATAATTAAAGATGATCCTGGAAGTTCTCTTTTGCTCAAGAGCAAGGTGACATCTGTTGTTCCCCATCTCTCCCATCCCTGAACCTGACATTTTCATTATTAACTACCAGTAAGATCAGCACCCAACATTTCTTCAGCACTTAGTAAGTAGGAGGCCTTTATGAGCCAGTGTTCTTGGGCCATAGATGAGTGAGCTGGCTCAGAGAGGCCAAGTAACTTGCCCAAAGACATGTAAGAAGGGTAGAAATTGAGTTTCTATGGTTTGGGTAAGTGCCTTTAAAAAGTCCTCAGCTTGGTGCTGAGGAATTAGACAGTGGTACCTAGGGGCTAAGCAGTTAAGATGACTTCTCTTCCAGAGAACCCAGGTTCCATTCCCAGCACCCACAGTGTCACAACTGTCTGTTACTCCAATCCCAGGGGATCTAACACCTGACCTCCATGGCTGTTGCACACACGTGGTGCCAGACATTCATGCAAGCAAACACTCGTATACACACACACACAAAGAGGCAGTACCTAGTGAGATGCCTTACATCCTTGTGTACCCTCCATGGGGTCTGTGACACCCCAGCACCTTACTCTTTTCTTTTTGGTTCCTGGCTTCCATGAAGTGAGCAGCTTCCTTTCCCGTGTTTCCATGATGTACTGCTTCCCACAAACCCAAAAGCAATGGGTTTAATGGTCAAATTAGCCTTTTCCTCTAAGGTAGGCCTGATCATGCACACCTGTAATCCCAGTGCTTGAGAAGTAGAGGCAGGAGGATCAGGAGTTCAAGACCATCCTTGGCCACACTGTAAGTTTGAGGTCAGCCTTAGGTATGTGAGACCCTCTGAAAGTTTCTTGATTATCTCAAGTATTTTGTTACAGGAATACAAAACTAACTCAGACTACTGAAGCCTCACAAAAGTACACCGTGATGCTTCTAATTTCATTATAATAGTCACTATGTTAGAACACTATTCTATTTAATTCTCTCTGCCTGGTTTCTTTTTTAGGTCACAAGAAAAATAGTCCCTGTCCCCTACCCCATCTTACAGTTAAGTAAGTAAAAGGAGATTGTTATAAAGAGCATTTATTCTCTTTATAACATTTATTCCATTTATTCTGGACATTGGAGCTATATATACAGACACATGGTGCTTTAGTCTATTGGAGGAGTACAGTCTATTGGAGGCTGAGCAGGTAGGTCCTAAACAGGCCTGACTGAATTCTCCACATGTCTTAGTCCATTATGCTACAATACTGGAGCCTAGGTCATCTATAAAGATCATAGGTTTATCTGACTGCTATAATACTAGGTAATCTATGAAGATCATAGGTTTATTCCTCGTAGTTGTATAGGCTGGGGAATCCAGTCAAGGACTTCTAGTTGCACCATTTTATGATAGAAGGTGGGAGGCAAGTGTACAGGAGGTGTACATGCAGGTGCACAGGAGAGGTGTTCAACCCTTCTGCTACAATGTGAATATGGAGTGTTAAAGGCTTGATTACAGGTTGGCGCTATTGTGGGGGGGTAGAAACCATAAGACGTATCACCTGGTGGGATGTTTTCAGGTCTTAGGACGGTGCTCTCAAGAGGATTGTGGGGCCATAGTGTCTTTTTTCTTTCATTCTCTGTCCAAAAGGTGAGCAGCTTTGCTCTAACACACACATCCTAGGTTGATGTGCTGCCTCATCGTAGGCCACAGTGAGTCCTACAACCTGAGCCAAAGGGAATTTTGTCTATGTACTGACTAGACCAAGCCTGAGCTGTAACAACAGTAAGTAGACCCTTACTGTACTAAGAAACCATCCCTTTAAACAGGAAATGACCTTGATAACAGCATTTATCTAGTCAATAAGACAGAGTCAGCATGTGCTTTCTCAGCATCTCCAAATGCAAGAGCTCCCTCACCTCCCATTATTTTTATTTTAACAGGTTCTTCTGTAGTCTTCTGACTTGGAAACCCCACTAGAATATTGAAAGTTAGACCCTGAAGGATCTAACATCAGAGCATGAAGGTCTTCCCTAACAATCCCAGCAGCTAATACTGAACATTGTTTAGGTTGGAAGCATCAAGCTACTGTATACAAGACTAACGAAGGCAGATCTGAAGGAATGGCTGGGGACTTGAGATGTTTATCAGTGTTCTTTGACTGCTTTGAGGCAAGGATCTCCTGTAATAATCTACCATAGGTAGGCTAGTTTCTCTCCCAGGAAAAAAATGCCATCTCTCAGAAAAAATATACACAATATTCACTTAAATGATGGGTTTTGCAAGTGTCAACAAGATGTAGGGTCACTAGGAGACAAGCTTCCAAGTGTGTTTCTGAGGGACTATCTAGACTAGGTTGGCCTCTTAGGCCCTGTGTGAGAGATTACCTACATTAGGTTAACTGAGTGAGTGGCATCATTCTACAGGGTGGGGTCTTGGGCTGAATGAAAAGGAAATGCAATTTGAGCATTTATTGCTGATACAATGGAATCAGCATCCTCTTGGGCCTGCTGCCACATCTACTCCACCACGATGGACTCAAACAGTGAGCAAAATAAACCCTTTCTCTCTCTGGACAAAAGTCCAGATATTTTATCAGAGCAACAGGAAAAAGCAACGAAGACAGAAAATTAGTGGGGTCACTGCCGTGATTAGCCTCACCATTTGGTTTATAGGCCTTTGGCACTGGTTCATGGGAGGAATGTGGAACAGTTTGGAACTTTGGACTAGAAAATTCCTCAAATGCTGTAAGCAGAGTTTAATGAGCCTTCTGATGGGAGTTCAGAAGACCAGATGGAGGCTTAGTTTCTGATGTTTCAGAGGGAAAAAAGACTATCAGGAACGAGGCTAGAAGCCATTTTGGCTATAATAGTCATAATAGTAGAATACTCATTTGGCAAAGAATTTGGTGGTATCATCTCCATTTCCTGAGACCTTGTATGAATCTGAATTGAAAAGCAATGGACTGATTTCTCTGACAGGAAATTTCAAGAGCATTGAGTCTGTGGCATGGCTAATTACACTTTACTGGTCTACAATAAAAAAGAAAAAAACTGGTCAGAAAAAGAAGAAACTAACAAACTGTTGTTCATTGAGGAACAAGAAAAGAGCTCAAACAAGCTAAAAGATGCAGCCAAGGTGCATGCTGGATAAAGAGCTCTACTCACTAAGAGAAATATCCCACTTTGTAGTAGGACAATAGGAACCACGCTCCAAGGGCAAGACCCCACCTGTCACACACACAAGTGCAAACTCATTTAAAAGGAGACAACCAAATTAAGAATGCAGTTGGAGGGGCTCCTTGTTCCTTAAAAGCAGCTATTGTAGAGAAGTGTTTTGCCAGGGCCAGAACACAGAAACTAGTGCAGCTGTGATCCAAAGGGGCCAGGCTACACCTCAAGCTGGAAGCAGAACTTGGCAGTGTCATCCATGTGGTACAGGTTTTTTCAGGCAGGAAAAATGCAAGACTGAGGGGATCATGGGCCCTTTCCTCACAGTTTCAGAGAGCAGCTAAAGTCAGGCAGAATGTGGCATTGTCAGAGGCCCTGAGAGCCTGCTTCATGAAGTGGTAAAGATGAAGCCTAAGCTGCAGTGGAGAATGGGAACTTCAGTATGTTAGGGATGCCAGATGTGGGACATCCACTAAGGAAAGCTGCATATATTAAGTGGAGCTAGTATGAGAAGCTATACATGTTTTAGGCAGCGGAGCTAGAGGGTCAGGGTCCTTTGGAACCCCAGATGATTCCACCACACTCCTAAATGCCAAACACAGAGCTTCAGGATTTCATGTTTGCCCATGCTATTGTTGCAGTCATTGCCAGTCTCTCTTGTCTCCTTACAAGACTGCAGTGTTCACAGGTTGGTAAAGGGTGCCAAGATGAACCACTCCAGAGACAGTTTCAGGGAACAGCATCTGCTTTATTGCATCTGAGCAACCACTTAAACAGTGGAAGCCTATCAACTATGATTGGTTAGTACATTTATCTCTGCCTCTAGATCCCAATATAAAACTCTCAGCTACAGCTACAGCACCATGTCTACCTGCATGCTGCCATGCTTCCCACTGTGACAATAATAGACTAAAGCTCTGAACCTGTAAGCCAGCCCCAATTAAATGCTTTCCTTTTGTAAGTATTGTCATGGTCATAGCACATATTCACAGCAATAAAAACCAGCTAAGACACTGTCATTAAGGAGAAACCTTGGACTTTGTACCAACACAGTAGAAAAGATGCCTTGAAGGCAATACTACACCTATCCAGAGCTCCAAGATGCAAACTCATTTGTATGACTTATTTGAAAAGATCTAAGGCATTCTGCTCAAGCAGGGCTATACTAGGAAGTATTTTTTCCAGAGTTATCCTGTAAGGTACAGAGCCACAGCAGCTGTCGTCCAAAATGGCCAGTCTACATCTCAAGTTGGAAGCAGAACTTGGTGTTATATATAGGGTGTTTTTTTTTAATTAATTTAGATTTATTATTTTATGTGTATGAGTGTTTTGCCTGCATGTGTATATGCACATCATATACATACCTGATGCTCGAAGGGATCAGAAGAGGGTATTGGATCCCCTAGGACTGTTGTTAGCTGCTATGTAGGTGCTTGGAATTGAACTTGGGTCCTCTTGCAAGAATACCAAATGTTCAACCTCTGAGTCATCTCTTCAGTCCCATGGTGCTGGTTTTGCAAACATAAAAAAAAAAAAAAATGCAAGCTGGGCAGTGGCGGCACACGCCTTTAGTCCCAGCACTTGGGAGGCAGAGGCAGGCGGATCTCTGAGTTCCAGGACAGCAGAGCTACACAGAGAAAAAAATCCTGTATCAAAAAACCAAAAATAAGGCCGGGCGGTGGTGGCGCACGCCTTTAATCCCAGCACTCAGGAGGCAGAGCCAGGCGGATGTCTGTGAGTTCAAGGCCAACCTGGTCTCCAAAGCGAGTTCCAGGAAAGGTGCAAAGCTACACAGAGAAACCCTGTCTCGAAAAACCAAAAAAAAAAAAAAAGAAGAAGAATGAATGAATAATAAATAAATATATATAAAACAAGACTTATAGGGTCACAAAAGGTTACACCAAGGTTCTAGAAAGCCACTGAGGCCATGCATCACAGTAGGATCATATTACCTACATGGATTTCCTGAGTGGGATATAATTAAGCTTGAAGGTGAAGCCTAAATTGCAGTGGAGACTCCAAGATACCGGAAATGCTGGAAATGTGAAACATTAACCAATTAAAGTTGCAGGCTTTGAGTGGAGCTGGTCTAAGAGAGAAGAAATGTGTTGCAGGCAACAGAGCTGGAAGGCAGTACTACTACCTTAGTTTAAGTTACTACTGCTGCGAAGAGACACCATGACCACAGCAACTCTGATAAGGAAAACATTTAACTGGGGTGGGTCACTTAGTTTCAGAAGTTCAGTCCATTATCATGGTGAGGAGCATGGCAGTGTGCAGGCAGGCATGATGCTGGCTACATCTTGATCAGAAGACAACAGGAAGTCAACTGTGTCACCAGGTGGCATCCTGAGCGTAGGAAACCTCAAAGCCCACCCCCACAGTTTGACACACTTCCTTCAACAATGCCACACCTCAATAGTGCCACTCCCTAATGAGATTATGGGGGCCAATTACATTCAAACTACCACAACTACCAAGCTTGTTATAGCTTAGATGATGTCATGATGCTACCCAGATGCCACACATGGGGCTGAAGAGTTTGCTCTGCTGGGTTTCAGTCTTGCTTTGGTCTGGTTTGTCCCTATTATGTACCCATTCTCTTTTAGAAAAGGAATGTTTACTCTTTGCATGTTAGAAGTAGTTAAAAAAAATTATTTTATAGGGGCTCCTAGTTAAGAGTGCCTTGAGACCCAGAAGAGACTTAACGACTTTTTAACAGTAGTGAAACTGTTCAACTATGAAAACCTTTGAAATTGAATTTAGTGTATTTTACATGATAAGATGGCCATAAGCCTAAGCATAATGCTATGGTTTGGATGTAAAATGTCCCTTAAAGGGCCATGTGCTTGAACACTCAGTCCCTAGCTGGTGCTACTTTGAGAGGTTATGCCACTTTTGGGAAGTGAGGGGATCAATGGAGGAAGCAGATCTCTGGGGATCAAGCCTTGAGATTTATAGCCTGGTACCACTTCCTGTCCTGTTTCTGCTTTATTTATTTTTTGTTGTTGTTTTGTTTTTTGAGACAGGGTTTCTCTGTATGGCCCTGGCTGTCCTTGCTCTGTAGACCAGGCTGGCCTTGAACTCACAGAGATCTGCCTGCCTCTGCCTCCCAAGTGCTGGGATTGAAGGAGTGTACCTCCACCACCCAGCTCCTGTTTCTGCTTTATGATTCACAGAAACATAAGCAATCAGGTGCAGCCAAACTCCCAGCACCTTCAAGCCACAGGCTTCTGTGCCTAGGCCCCTCCAACCATGAGCCAGATTCACCCCATCTCCTTATGTCTTCTGTTGGATATTTTCTTGAAGCAGTGAGCAAAGTAACTCTACAGTCACGTGGTCTCTCTAGGCCTCAGGTTCCTCATCTCAAGAACAGAAGTGATATATCCATCCTTTCACACAGTTGTGAAAATCAGCAGAAACTAGTATATAGAAGGGCTAGCCTGCTCTACAATATAACCTCAGAAACTGCTAGCATGTGGAATGGTCTGCCTTCAGTGGTATTTTACAAAAAAAGGTACACTTAAGGACAAGTATATGCCCTGCACTGTTCAATCCTCATTTGTTAAGAACTCTTGGCCCCAGATCAGGTCATCTCACAAGGCCCTGCCTATAACTTACATATCGAATTCTTAGATTATTTTCCAGTGTCAGGGAAATGAAAACCACCTTCAGGAGTGGCCTTCTCTAGGCCCTGCTCTGGAGGCAAAAAACCAGTCTGGAGAGTTGTGTTGTCTGGACGGACCCCTTCCTGCAGCACTTGTGGTTTTCTTCTGGCTGCAGTTAATGACAGTGAGTAACCCAACATGAAAGGGTGGCTGACAGGTCTTCAAGCAAAGGACACAGCTAAATAGCTCTGAGATTAAACACCAGCCTCACCACCCAGAGAGCCTACAAGGAAAACACATATGCAACCCAGTGCTGATAATCAAAGGGCTGGAAGCGGTTTTAGTTGTCATGGACCTGTAAAGGAACTATAAAGCACTGTCAGGCCCTCTGCTCTACCCCAGCAGGCAGCCTGTCTGTCTACCATGGGATGAAAGATGTGTGATGACCTACAGAAAAGGGTCCAAAGGGGCTACCTAGTGGGATCCAGCCATCACTGCAGTGGAGGATTCTGGGGACCACATTTCCAGGATGATGTGGGACTACTATTCAGTTCTGAAAACAACTTCAGGTCTCTGTCTGATGGAAACTGGTCAGAAAGCTTACAGCCTGTGTGTACTTAGTTACGATGGGCAGTGCTGACATTCCTACACGTTTTCCCTGGCCAGATGGGACCTGGCTTTCAAATTCAAGGTAAGGCTTTGTCAGAGGTGGCTTAAACAGAGAACTGCCACTTCTCAACTCCAGAAGCCAAGAATTCAAGTTCAGGGCTCCTCCTTCTCAGCCCTCAGAAGTGCGTGTCCCAGCAGCTATCAGGGTAGGAACCTGAGGAACATCTGGAGATTCTAGGCAACCAACCAGGGAAGACCTCAAGGACAGGGAAGCCTTGCTTCTTCGGTCATCCCTGTTTTCCCATAACATAACACTCCACTCCATAAATAGCATTCGGGCTTGTTTTGTTCTTTTAGAAGAGGGTGCAATGTTCTATGGCTTAATGGAGTGCTCCACCACAGGAAAAAGAGTAAATCTTCTGAAAGTTCTCATTCCTGCAGTCAGTGATAGGGCTTGGTGGGTAAACTGGCCGTCCAAGCCTGACTACCCAGTTCAATCCCTGACTCCACACAAGGCGGGAGGAGAGAACTGACTCCACAAGGCTTCCGTTAATCCCATCCAGTGAGAGGAAGACCACTACCACAATTTGAAGCCAAATTCGAAGCAAGCTTGACTTTTATTGAGATGCACCAGAGAGGCCAGCGGCTGCCTCCTAAGTCAGGTTAGAGAGAGCAGCCCTGAGTCTATTTCTTAGGGCCCTTTTAAGGAGTAAAATCATGCATGAGTAGTTTGCAGAGCAGGTTTACAAAAGACAGTGAAGCAGGAAGGAAGTACAGAAAATCTTAAAAAATAATAATAATCAACAGCCACCACCATGTGGTCAAAGTTATCCAGTCTTCTGGAACTGGAGTTCTTGATGGTTGTGAGCTACCTTGGAGTGCTGGGAAACAAACCCAGGTCCTTTCCAAGAGCAGCAATGCACTCTTAACCACTGAGCCATCTCTCCAGTCCCCCACTTGCTATAAAGTAAAAAGGGTTTGGTTGTTTTTAGACAGTTTTTTTGTTTTGTGTTTTGTTTGTTTCTTTAGATGGGTCAGGCAGTAAAGGACTGCATGAGATGGTACCTGGGCAGTGCTCACCAAGGCTAGTTCTCCTCAGCTCCACCCCTCTTAGCCCAAGCTACCTCCAAAGAAAGAGCAATTCACAGTATGGTATTAGAAGGAACGTAGGGATGGGTGTAGACCAGTGGAAGGGCACTTGCCTTAGAAGGCATGAAGCCCTACTAATCCCAGCACCACAGAGGGGTGGATAGGGGGCAGGGGCTTTAAAAAACAGTTTACCTTCAGATGTCAACAAACATCTAGCAATTTCTATAATTCATAACTGTTTTGGTGAGGCAGAGGGAATGACCATAGTGAAATATTCAATACATCTGAAAACCTTCAAAGACAGATGGCTTGGACAGGTAGCAAGTTCAATTCATATCCATCGTCCACATCCCTCCCCATTCAACGCAAACATCGAAACAAAGCATATTTGCTTTTTATTTTTCAAGTCAATGTCACTTTTCCAGCCCAAAGTTAGACAGGGTGAAAACTGTACAGGGGAGCAGGCAAAGAAAAGAGCAAGAGAAACAGTGGGCAGAAACTGGGGGGAGGGGGTCCCCGGGAGATGGCCGTCCAGATCTCCAAAAAGATCATTCACATCGCGACACTTTATTACCTGCTAAAGTTTCCAAATGACTTCTTGCCGACAAAGCAGTATGTACCAAGCAAGAATGTCCTTTTTAGCGTGGCCGTTCACAGTCGGCAAGCCTCTGTTCAGGTCTAGCAGATGCTCCACTTAGGTGTTACAGTGTCAGCTCAGCTACCTTCACCCACAGTGCGGTGTTGAAGACATTCCCAGTAAATTTCCCAAAGGGAAGGAACGCGCGAGAATGTTCCTCTCACATGAAGGACTGCCCTGAGTGGTGTGTGGTTTGCTTCTCTGGCTAAGGTTTAATTGTTACAGCCCTGGAACGGTCCTTCTGTGCTTCACAAGTACAAAAAAAAAAAAAAGTTTCCTCAAGCATTTGTAAGTTGCGGTTCGGAACCAAAGAAGCTGGAGGAGTGAAAAAAACAAAACAAAACACCTCCAAACATTAAAATATCCTTTCCCCCACTCCAGAAGCACTTAATTCTTAAGATGCGGGCCCAGAGAAGAAACCCTGGCGGGCGAGGGCGCTGCTAGGCGCGCTCCTCCGGCTCGCTGCAGGGCGAGGCCCCCGAGGACGCTTTGGACTCGCCGTCGCTGTTGCAGTCCCGCCTGTGGCGCTCCAGCAGCTCCTGCAGGTGCCTGATGTAGCTGATGGCGGCGCGCAGCGTCTCCACCTTGCTGAGCCGCCGGCCCGCCAGCTCGCGCGGCAGGTGCTGGCGGAGGCGCGCGTAGCCGTCGTTCACGCAGCGCACGCGCTGCCGCTCGCGCTCGTTGCGCTGGCGCAGAAAGGCGGGCTCGCCGACGCCCCCCAGCGACAAGGGCGGGCACGGCCGTCCCCGCGCGCTGGCCTCGGCGTCCTGGCGCGCGGAGGTCCGGCCCGGCTCCCTCCGGGCCAGCGCGCCCAGCGGCAGCGGCAGCGGCAGCGGCGGCGGCGTCCGTAGCGGGGACGGCAGAGCCAGCAGTCCCGCCGGTTTGCGTCTCTCCATCCTCCGCCGACAAGTGCGCAGATCACCCGAGAGATGACTCTCTGAGCAGGAAGACGAGACTTGAAGCTTTTGTGGCCGAGACGCTGGTCCATCCAGACTTCCCGGTCTGTCTTTGGAGAAGTTTCTCGGTTCAGAAGCTAGGTACCTGAACACACTTGGAGGGAACTTCGCATGCTTTCCGAAGCTCGTTGCTCCCCTCGGGTCTCGTTAAAACTTCAGAGCAGAAAAGGCAAAGATAGCGCCTCATCCACGCTTGTACCCATGTGTTCTCTCCGATCTTAGTTCAAAAGTTAACAAAGGGTCCCCAGTCTGAATAGACGATCGCACCCCAAACAGATGAATCTTTCAAAGCTGCCCAATTGCTGTAATTCACTCTTGGGTTAGCAAGTGTGGCTCTTGGGGAGCCAGGAATTGAGCAGGGACCCTCCCGGGCACTTGCAGATCGGCTGGCCTGCAGAGAGAAAGTTTACTCCGGCTTTCTCCTTGAAAATCCAAACTTGACTGCCCTTTGTGGTTTCCGCGTTCAGGTCTGATAGAGCTTTCAGGGTGTTTGCAAACATACGCCTGCTCTTTCATTTCTGGGGAGGTGGAGAAGAAGCGCTCATCAAAGCGAAGACTGCTCTCTTGCGGTTAGAAGATGTGTCGAGTCAAGGGAGACCTCCGGGGAAGCCCGAGGTTTTCTTCTGCGAAATCAGATCTTTTAAAAATCAAATTAGACACTTTTTGAACGTAACAAGAACAAAATCTATATATTTTAGTATCCAATATAAAGGATCCGTGATATTGTGTTCTAACCTATGTTTAACGCGGGGGCCCTTTATGTTTTTGTTGCTCTCTAAAAACACATCAAAAGCCGGAACAGTAACAAACACTGTTAGCCAGTTATTTCTCCGGGTGCTTACTGTAAACACAGCTTAAGTACTGCCTCCTAACCTCTTCTAAGCCCATTCAGGATATAAGGACACCGTCCCATAGCACAAAGTATTTTCCCATTGTATTTACCTTTATTTCCTCCCTTGAGGACTGGAAAACAACATTTGAAAAGTAGAGAGCCCCAATTCCAAGGAGAAAGGATATGGCTTTGAAGGCTTGTCTTCCTAACGCTGCCCCCCTGCCACACACAAATGAATAATTAATCCATCTGTGTTGGTAAAGGGCTTTGAAGATGAAAGTGTCATTAAAAATCCAACTACACTGGTTAATGTCAAAGAGTGTTATCACATGGAAAAATCAGATTTCCTGTTCTGCAAACCAACACATTAAAGGCATCTTCTACTTGAAAAGTCCAACTTAAAAACAAGAGACTCAAAAACCCCCTAAATTTACAACCAGACCTCTGCCTCTTCCCTGGGAGCTGGGGTGTCGTACCGACATGTTTTTTACCTTTTTAAGGAGTCCTGTGTTTCCATGTTTACTCTAAAGTTTAGAATTTAAACAACCAGCCTGAAGCAACTGGAAAAACACTTGCATCAAGGCAAATAAAAGAGACATAATTATTCCTTTTAGGCATAAGTTAGTCACATTTAAAAAGGCGTAGTTCCCCATAGGCTCACACTGGCAAGCCGCTCAACATGGCATCATTTTTTCATGAATTGAGAAAGCCTTCCTAGGAGCAGATAAGCCTCCTGTAGGGCATGTAGACTCTGGGACCACAAGCGGCTTTGGGCCAAGTCAAAGATTTGACCTTCTTGCTAAGAGTGACAATAGAAAATGAGATCACTGAAAACAGGGACATGACTTAGATCTGTTTTTCTTTCTCAGGCTGACAGCAAATAATAAAAAGACCGAAAGCCAGGTGTGGTGATGCACTGGGGAGACACAGGCAGGCAGGTCTGTGTGAGTCCCAGGCCAGCCTGGTTTACATAACAAGTTCCAAGCCTGCCAGGGCTGTACGGTGAGACCTTGTCTTAAAAAAATAAAACACATAAAGGTCAACCAACGACTGTGATGTTAAGGGTTTGAGGACGACAGTGTAGGAGCGCACACAAGTGTTTGGGGAAGCAAGGATTAGAATAAGCAGTGTATTATCCCATTGCCTTTGATCCAGAAATGTTGACAGTTTTGTCCCACAAATAAACGCGTCACTATAGGTTTATTTGTACATGCAGATCAATACTGACCCCAGCATTTGTAGTGAGTGCAAAAGAAAAGGGTCTGTGCCTGGTGCTGCACACCTGTAATTCTAGCTACTTTGGGAGGCTTGGAAGGATGATTGCAAGTTCAAGGCCTGTGCAATGCTACTTGTAGGTATGTTTTCAGGGCTGACCGTGTGTATTGGATAACCAGTTGGTGTGCTCTTCCCTGGGGAAGACTGTCTCTACTGATTTCAACACTCCTTAGTTGCCTGTAGTTCTCTGTGTAAGGCCGAGGCTTCTTGGCCTTTTCCTGTCCACAATAACATGTCTATTGCTGTTCGTCCATGTGTGTTTACACAGTTGTGTTGGTAAGACTTATTTATGTATTAGAAATATATATGTTTATAATATATGTAACAGCAATTTTAAAAAAAGAGGCTATGAATTTGAAAGAAAGCAAGGAGCAGTATATGGGAGGGCGTAGAGGGAAGAAAGATAAGGGGAAATGATATAATTATATTATAATCTCAAAAAGTAAAAGAAACAGTTAAAATTTTAAAAATAAAATAAATCTTAAAATGAAAAGAAAGTTCAAGGCCTGCCTGGGCTGCAGAGTGAGTTCAAAGCCAATCTGGGCACCTTGTGAGACTGTGTCTCCCAAGAAAAAGTAAAAAGAGGGCTAAAGTTAGCTATAGGTTCTCTCCCAAGGGAGTGGGGATGAGGAGGGTACAGGACACAGTCTGAATACTTAGCCATAAAGAAAAGAGTAATGCTTACAGGTCTTTATGGTTTATTAAAAATAATGAGTAAGATATATGTAAGTATTTACAGTAATATAAAAATGTGTTGAGCAAAGCACAAGGAAGAAAATTACAGACTAATGTTTGCAATAGGAACATAAAACAATTTTACATGATGTATACATTTATTCATGTCTGGATTTGAAACAAGACTGTATAGCCCAGGCTGGCCCCAATTTCCAACTCCTCCTGCCCCAGCTTCTTGAGTGTAGAAAAAACAGGTGTGTGCCACCATGACAGGTGACATACATGTCTTTATGTGTTTGTGCAGACATGGAGAATGAAGTGGAAAGATGTATACCACATTTTTGTCATTGGTTGCCTAGAAAGTGCGTCACTGTTCATAGAAGAGTGACCATTGTCCTTCATAGATCTCTCTACTGTTTACTTATTACAAACTGCACGTGGTTTATATTGTCAACCTAATGGGTTTTAAAATAAGAGGACATGTACAGAACACTCCAGCGATACACTGGTTCAAGCCAGACCTACAGATATATTATTAGCTTTCACGGTTATTGGACCAAGTTTTCTTATAATTTCTTTCTCTGAGGAACGTGCTTTAGTTGTTTCCTGCAGTCTTGACATGAGCGGCACCACCATGAAGCGGGGAGACTGCAGTGACACTCGGAGACCTTGGCCACCATCATGGCAATGAAACACGAAGGGCTGGTAATGGGGCAAGCATTCTGCCTTAGGGAGGGAGAGAGTCACAGGACACTCCTCTCAGACCCATCACCGCTGTATCATCATACAGGCAAGCATGATAGCACACACCTACAATCACAGCACTTGGGAGCAAGATACAAGAGGATCGGGAGTTCAAAGCCACCTTGACTCTATAGCAAGTTTAAGGCTAGCCTGGGCTACATGGGCTCCTACCTCAAAGAAAAGAGGTAAAATTGCCGTGTGTGTGTGTGTGTGTGTGTGTGTGTGTGTGTGTGTGTGAGAGAGAGAGAGAGAGAGAGAGAGAGAGAGAGAGAGAGAGAGAGAGAGAGAGACTTTTCTGTGGTACAGTTGCTCACAAGTTGCCCATGCTCCTGTAAATAACACCAAAAAACTTCCTTATTTTCTAAGTCAGGTTTCTTTGGTTTGTCCACTCCTTCCCCATTTCAGGTGAAGAGATTTGTTTCGTTTTTGTTTTTGTTTCTTTATTTCTCCCTAGAAAGTCACAAAGCAGGGAGAAATATAAACAGGACTTATAAAACTATAACAAAAACAGTCAGATGCTAACTTTACCATCTGTTTGACCTAAAGTTTCTCTCCAACCTCAGATGTCTCATATAAGGCGGGCTAGAAGCTGAAGCTGAGGCAGGAGGATTGTGAGTTCCAGTCTATCCTGGAGCACATAGAGAGACTACGTTTTAAACCCCAAATCATTTGGGAAGATGTAGGTCAGGAATGGCAGCTCGGAGCAGGGCCCGGTGCCATCCCAGAGTGCAGTAGCAGGTTTATCTTCTCTGCCAACTAAAGAACTAAAAAGCAGGAAAGATGTGGTATCTGAAGTCTCAGGGAGTCCCCACAGAGCTGTCATATAATCCTTGGAAAATCAGGGTCCCCTCTTGGGCTTCTCAGTTTTGGTAATAGGAAAATTAAAGAATAGACTCAACGGGAAGCTTGGGGACAACTTGTCAGAGTTTAAGAGGAAAACCCCAAGCAGGCAAGCTTCCCATCTCCAGCTGCCCGGAAGAGAGAGAGAAAGGAGACCAGAAGGAACAGAAGTCACCATAAGGTGGCAGGGAGGTCAGCCACATGGTGGCAGGCAGTCTACACCATTAGGACGGGAGACTTAGAAAGAGCAAGGAAGCCCAAAGCATTAGGAAGTTTAAATCATACTTCAAGATCTAGGCATCACCCGAAAGGAAAAGACAGAGGGAAGAAAGATGAGTAGGTGTTTCTGCATCAGGCTTCAGAAAGCTGGGCAAATCCAGCCGAACTTCTTGGTGGCTCTGGTAGTAGGGAATGCAGTAAGGGACAGGAATTCTGGAAAGAAAAGGCACATTATCTAAGGTGAACCACCCTTCCTAGGGCTGGTCCTCTAGCCAGGTTCCTTCCCTGACCCATTAGATTAACTCTTAAGCGAAGAGACAAGGACCATCTCCACATAGAGGTAGATCCCATTCTTTACTGCACAGTTGGTGGTCCATCGGGAATCACTGCAGCAACCCAGGGTGTTGCTCAGGACTCCCCATCCCCAACCCCCTGCAGCTAGGTAACAGGCGCAAAGAAGCCAGACCCAGTCACACAGGTGCTGCAGCTGCTGGGCTGTCCATTTTCCTGCCCTTAGGAGCCTGTGTGTGTGTGTATGTATGTGTATGACACATACACATACATACACACATATATATTAGTTTTTCGAGACAGGGTTTCGCTGCGTAGTTTTGGTGCTTGTCCTGGATCTCGCTCTGTAGACCAGGCTGGCCTCGAAATCACAGAGATCCGCCTGGCTCTGCCTCCCTAGTGCTGGGATTATTTTAATCACCATTCCAAGAGAAGAGCTTCCACTGACCTCAGAGGTCTCAAGGAGTTTCTACACTCAGGGAGACCCAGTATTTACAGCTGTCAGTTGAAATATAATTTGCCTGTCAATCCATTGCTTTAATGTAGGTGAGGTTGCCTAATGGTGTGGGGAGTTCACCAGGGTCCAGGATGACAGACAGAAGAATGCTAGGTGAAGGTCAGTTGTCATGCAGAGAAGCAAGAGTTTTATCAATCCTTTACCCATACCCTTGCACTCTAGTAGAAAGATCATATTGTTTTCAGCAAAATTTAAAGAACCATAATTATTTAGTACTATTTATTAATACTTTTCTATTCTTTCAAACATTTAAAAAATTTAACCTTGTTTACAAAGACTTCCATATAGAAAATTATAGGTGTGTGTGTGTGTGTGTGTGTGTGTGTGTGTGTGTGTGCACTCACAAATTTGCATGTTGGCCTCAGGGCCTCAATATTTCTAGGCAAGCACTCCACCACTGAGCTGCATCACTAGCCTAGAAATTTTTTTTAAAAAAAGATTTTTATTTATTCATATGCGTGTTTGTCTGTGTGAGTATGCCTGTGAGTGCAGGTGTCCTTTGAGGTCAGAAGTGAAAGTTGGATCCTCTGGAGCAGGAGTTACAGGAGGCTGTATGTTGTCTGATGTGTGCGCTGAGAACTGAATCTGGGTCCTCTGCAAGAGTGGCAAGTGGTTTTTTTTTTTTTTTTTTTTTTTTTTTTTTTTTTTTTAACAACTGAACCATCTCTCCAATCCCCAGTAATGCAAAGTTTTAATGCAGTAAATATATTAGTCATTTTCTGCTGATTTTGTCTTTATTCTGTTATTTAAGGAAATCCCTTACCACAAGTTTTTGTTTGTTTGTTTTGTTTTGTTTTGTTTTGTTTTTCGAGACAGGGTTTCTCTGTGTGCTTTTGGTGCCTATCCTAGATCTCACTCTGTAGACCAGGCAGGGCTCGAACTCACAGAGATCTGCCTGGCTCTGCCTCCCGAGTGCTGGGATTAAAGGTGTGCGCCACTACTGCCTGGCACAAATTTTATAAGGCCCCTGTTTACCTGTATGGCACCTTGGTATGAGTAAGAAAAGGGCATTCCAGGCTTGGACCATAAATGGCTGATTCTAAAATTCATCAGGAAAGCTATTTGGGTGCTAAGTATGGTGGCACACCACTGTCATCCCAGCCCTGGGGATGGTGAGGCAGATGGAGATCAAATTCAGGGCTGGTCGAGGCTACACAGTGAGACTCTGTCTCAGAAACCAAGGGCTAGCAATGCAGCTCAGTGGTAGAGGGTCCACTTGCCTCACATGCAGAAAGCTTTGGTTGACTCCTCAGTATGGAGAAAGAGAAGAGGAGAAGGAGGACAAACCTGCCTCTACTGTTGCTACCACCGCCGCTGCTGAGGAAGCATGCTCAATCCTGTACGAAAGAGCGAAGCATGTGTATTACTTTTCTCACCACTACAACCAAATAAATACCTGCAACAAGCAGCCTAAGAAAAGAGGGGTTTCTTTTGGCTGTGGCGGGAGGCAGAGTGCCGGGATCAATGGTCACGCTGCATCTAGCATCAGGATGCAGAGTGAATGCTGGCACGTCCTGTCTCTCTCCTTTCTTCTTTTTGGTTCAGTCTAAGACTCTAGCCCGTGGTATGTGCTATCCACACACAGGGCCGGTCTTCCCTCTTCAGGTAGCTTGTTCCTAAAGTCACTTCGGGGAAATAGAAAACCAAACAATTCATGATTATAGGTATGGGTACAACAAGAAAGTACACTCAGCAAAACTTAGTCTAGGAAATGGAATGAGAATTCTTCAATTTGAGAGCAATTAAAAACAACATTTTTATTGGCTGGGCATGGTGGTGCATGCCTTTAATCCAAGTACTCCAAAGGCAGAGATTGGTGGATCTTGGTGAGTTTCAGGCCAGCCTGGTCTGCATAATGAGTTCCAGGCCAGTCAGAGTTATACATAGTGAGACATTGTCTCAAAAATATTTCATTGAATTTATTTATTTGTGGGGCTGGAGAGATAGCTCAGAGGTTAAGAGCACTGACTGTTCTTCAAGAGGCCCTGAGTTCAATTCCCAGTAACCACATACATGGTGGCTCACAATCATCTATAATGACATCTGGTGTCCTCCTTTGGAGTGCAGGTGTACGTGCAGACAGAACACTGTATATATAATAAATAAAATTTTAAAAATTTGCATATTTGTATGTGTGTGAGCATGCATACATGTGTGTAAAAGTTGTCATACTTGGTGGCAAGCGCCTTTATCCACTAAATCATCTTGCCAGCTCCCTGAAGTGATATTTTAAAAACGATTTTTGCTGGTCCATGGTGGTACATGCCTTTAATTCCAGCACTCAGTAGGCAGAGGCAGGTGGATCTCTGTGAGTTTAAGGCCAGCCTGGTCTACAGAGTGACTTCCAGGACAAGCCAGGGCTACACAGAGAAACCCTGCCTGGAAATACTGAAAAAAAAAAGATTTTTTTTTGCATTTACTATTTAAAATATTTTTTAAAATTGGGCTGGAGAGATGACTCAGCAGTTAAGCACACTTATTCTTGCAGAGCACCTGGGTTTAGCTCCCGACACTTACATGGGAGTTCACAACCATCCACAATTTCAGTTCTAGGATGCATACCATACAGACATACATGCAAGCAAAATACTCATACACTTAAAATAAAAATAAATAAATCTAAGGTAAATTTAAAAATATTTGTACGTGTTTGTTAGTGTGTGGGTATGTGCATATACGTAGGTGTCTGCTGTGTCCAGAAAGAGGGCATCAGGTTCCCTGGAGCTGAAATTACAGGAGGTTGTGAGCCACTGGACATGGGTGCTGGCAACCTAATTGTGTCCTCTGTAAGAGCGGTATATACCCATAACCGCTGAACAGTTTCTTTAGCCCGTTAGTTTGTTTGCCTGTGTGTGTGTGTGTGTGTGTGTGTGTGTGTATGTGTGTGCATGAGCACACGTGTGTATATGCACATGTGTCATGCCATGCATGTGGAGATCGGAGCACAACTTATGATTGGTTCTCTCCATCCACCAAGAGGGGTTCTGGGAACTGAAAATATGCTAATCAGGCTTTGCTGAGCCATCATGGAGGCTCTTCAAAAATTGAAAGAAAATATTGTGTGGGCGTATGATATGTGTGGGCACGTGTGCCAGGACACATGTGTGGTGGTCAGAGGCCAGCGTTGTAGATATGATTCTCTCCTTTCACCTTTGAGTGAGTTCCAGGGATCGAACTCAGGTCATGATGCCTATATAGAAAGTATCTTTACATGCTGGGCTACAACTTCCTGGAATCTTTTGTGGCCCAGGCTTGCCTAGAACTTATTGTGTAAACCAGAATGACCTTGAACTTCTGATCCTCCTGCCTCAGCATTCCTAAGTATGGTATTACTGATGTGCACTACCATGCCCAACTTTTGACTTTTTAAGGTATTTTTACATATGACAAAACTCATCAATTTTTTGCTTGTTTTTTTTTTTTTTTTTTTTTTTTTCCAAGACAGGGTATCTGTGTAGCCTTGGCTGTCCTGGAACTCACTCAGTAGACCAGGCTGGCCTTGAACTCACAGAGATCTGCCTGCCTCTGCCTCGGGAGTGCTGGGATTAAAGGCGCCACTGCCTTTCTCACTTTTGATTCTTGTAAGTTGTTCTCTAACCTTCACATGTATATTTGCTCTAGTGACAGCATGCACATCCACCCACCCGCCCACCCACATGAATAAACATAATGTAAATAGTTGGCTACCAAGCAGTTGGTGTGGCATTCTTAGCACTGCCCATGAGGTAGAGATGGAAAGGCAAAGAGGGAAGAAGGAAACCTGCACAAATCCTAGCACCATCATTTATGGCATGGAAGCAGAGAAACTTCACATAGGGTACAAGAGTTTCAGAATAGAAACCCAATTACTCCTGGGCCACACCACCGTCTGGCCTAATCCTGTATTTCAAACTGTGCTATGTGGAGTTATGCTTCCCTACTTGAGGACATGCCATTAGGACCGAAAAGAGTCCGGAGAACCTTGGAGTTCTGAAGGAACCTCTACCAAGTGCATCAGTTTTGGTCCCCTAGCAACGGCGGGTCGATTACTCGGCGCTCGATTGGATTGGCTTGAGGCCCACCAGCGCTGCAATGCTCTGGGCGGAGCTTCTCGAAGCCCGCCCACTCCCCGGGTGCGCACGCGCAGAGAGTGGGCGGTGCGCCTAGGAAGAACGGAAGGTCGCAGCGCAGGCAATGGTCAGGCTGCACGCACGCCGAGCGGCTGAGGAGCCGGAAACGCGCCCCGAGTGGCTGAGAAACCGGAAACGTGCCCGGGGGGGTGCGGCCCTGAGGAGGTGGGCTTCCCTGGGCGGGGCCGGGCGGGAAACGTTAGGGGAGCCGTACTCGGGGTCCCGGGCGAGCCAGGGCTCCCGGGCCGAGGTCCGGCCGGATGAAGAGCGGGGCGGCTGGGCCGGTGCTCGCCAGCACGGGCCTGAGGTGGGCGACGCGGCCCGGTGGGCTAGGGCGGCCAGGGCGGGGGAAGGCCGGCGCTGATCGCTTTTCTCCCCTTCCAGGTCGGCCAGCCGGGCTGCCAGCGCTTCCGGAACGACAGCCCCGGGCGCCGCCCAGCATGCCCCGCACTGGGCGCGGAGCGAGGCCGCCAGCCCTCGGAGACGTCGGGCGGTCCGGGGAGGCGCGGCCACCCGCGGGATGTGTTAGCACGTGACACCGGCCCCGGCGCGCTCCCGTCGGACGCCGGTCCTCTGCACTGCCCGCGCAGGTGAGGAGGGCCGGGGAAGCCGGGAGGGTACCGCCGGGGAGGGAGTCTTTGTTTGGATACCTGTATGTGTGACATGTGAATGGATTGGAGCACCCGAACCTAACCCTCCCCCAGGCCCCCAGAAAAAAAAAATCCAGAGTGCTAGTTGATTCCAGGTGTGAGTGATTGTTTAGAGTAACTACACATTGTTAGCTGCTTGACACCTTTTTCCTGTCTCTGAGTTACGGTAGCGTTGATATTTTAATTCGAGTCGTCTGTTTTTGTAGTATCGCCCTTCACCTTTGGGTTGGGGGGTTAACTTTAGCCGGGGACGGTGGAGTGCGGAGATTTAAGTTATTAATTGTGCAAGCTTTGCGAATTAGAAGGTACTGTGCTAGCACAGTATAGAAACAAACCAAAGACGAAGTTGTATTTAGCTGGTATTTTTCAGAATCCTTTAAAAGTCTGTTTGGAATGTGGAAGAGAAAACGTATTGATTGAAATTATTGGAGCTGGTCGATGCATCTTGCAAAGTGATCGTATTTTTCCAGAAAACAGTGTGTGAGATCTGCACCTAACAAATGATAATGTAGGTTGTTTATAAACATAAAAACAGACTGATTTGCCGAAGATGCCAAAGTGAAGAAGACAGAATTCAGTATCTGTAGGTTTTCTTAGGATGTGATGTGAGACAGGTAGGTAGAATGGAATTGTCCTTCTGGAGGAGAGAGCCTTTTGAGGATCACAGTGTGCATTCCTTCCTAATGTCTTCTGTCTTTGACTACTTATTACCTTTGGTTTATGGCTGTTGAGGTCATCACATTTTAGGGACTCACAACAAAGCAGAAATCTGCTGAGCCTCTGCCATTAAAGTTTGATTTGAACTGGTTTGAGAAGGCCTAGGATTTCACACCGATGTTTATTCTGACATAAAGTTTAACATTCGGAACTTTCAGAATAGGAAGTGAAGCGACACGCTTTGCTCTAAAATTACTGCGGTTGGTATGTTTTAGGTTTTATGGTTCCAGTGGTGATGTTGTTTTAGGTATGGTTGCAGCCGGGAAAATTCAGAGAAGTTTGTTTTAAACCAGCTGGAGCCTAGAAACTCTGAGTTAAAGTAGCATGGCTTCTTTAGGCTACAAGGAGTTTCCATTCCTCTGAGAAAAAAATTGACTTTTGTTGATCTGTGGTCCTTCAGATAGTGTACCTCATTTGCCTGTGGTTCTAGTGGTTTTTCTGGTCAGGGTGATGAGTGGCCATTGCTTTACGGTCTTTCATGCTTAGTTGATGTCCAAAAGCTTGTTTTATGACTACCCTGTGGATATAGTGTAATTCAAGAAACAGGTCTGTATAGGACTTCATAGCTCACCGTTTAGTTAGGTCCTAACATAAATAGGACTCTGTAAAAGGCAAAAACAGTTCGTTTATAATTTGTTACTAGGCTAAGAGGTTGGACATCTTAAATTAGATCTGAGATCAAAACAGCTATACCTCTGACTAGTTACGTGATTTTAGGTTGTTCTTTAACCTCAAAAATCTAGGCTTTCTTCTAAAAATGGGGTTAAGGTGCCAGTGCAGGACTGGGGAAATGGCTCAGTGAAGAAAAACACTAGCTGTGTAGGGAGGCTGACAGTTCCAGTTAGGTCCCTGGAACCCACATACAAAGCTGTATGCAGTGCTGTGCATCTGTAATTCTAGCACTCCTTGGGGAAATGGGGAGGCTGACACCGGGGATCACCTTGGACGGAGCTGCAAACCACCTAGCCTGAGTGTAGCTCAGCAAAAATAATAAAGACCCTGCCTCAACAACATGGAAGTTGAGAACTGCCTCCAAACCTTCATATCCATGCTCAGCCCTCTCTTCACACACGTGCATGTGTGTTAATTAGAAAAAGAGGACAACACACTGGGTTAGCTAACATTCTGGTTGCTATGACAAAATGCAAGACAAGAAGCGCCCTAGAGAAGATGGTGTGCTCTGACCTACAGTTCAGGGGACAGTCCATTGTGGGGGGGGTGGGGGGGTGGCTAGTGACATGGCAGCCTGCAGTCTGGAAGCACAGGGAAATGCTGGCAATGGGCTTGCTTTCTCATTTTCATTTAGTACAGGGTCATCCTACCCCATTGAATGTGGGTGTTCCCCACCACATTCAGTGTGCATCTTACCTTTTCAATTAAACCTTCTGGAAACACCCTCATAGATACACTGAGAGGTGTATGCCCATGTGATTTGAAGTCCGCTGGTTGACAGCGAAGGTTTACCATCATACAACCTTGAAGTATGTGGTTTAGGAGAGGCAGGAGTAAATTACGTGTTCCAGTGAATATAGAATAGGGTGGGAAGTCATTAGAGATCTTTGAATGGCCTTCTGTGTAGCTTCTGTAAATGATAGTATGGTCTCTAACTTCTGATTAGAAACTAATATATATAGATTTAAAACTATTTATTTTAATTATGTGTGTGTGTCTGTGCCTATGCCGTGTGTGCAGGTGCCCTCGGAGGCCATAGGAGGGTGTGGAACCCCCTGGAGCTGGAGCACAGGTTTGTGAAGGCCCCTGATGGGATGTTGGGAACTGAACATGGTTACTGCAGACTGAATTCAAGTCCTCTGGAGGAGCAGGAAGGGCTCTTAACCCATGAGCCGTCTCTCCAGCCCTCTGTATTTTCTTTTGAGGCGAGATCTTGCTATGTAGTCTAGACTGACCTTGAGTTTACCGTTCAGTACAGGGTAAGCTTGGACCTTCTGGCAATCCTCCTGCCTCAGCCTCCCTAGTTCTGTGCCATCACACCTGGCTAAAACTAATGCCTTTAAATGACAACTGCCAGTACTGCCTTTTCCCCCAGCATCACTACTCCTTTAGATGTGCTTAGCGGCATTGCAAGAAGGGTGTCCAGAAAAGGTGATCTCTGATTCTTCAGCTGTCTGAAAATGGTCTGGGTATTAATAAGTCCGGGTGTTGGAATATCTTTGGCAGTCCTGTGCAGGGTGGTTGATGCCCTTTTATTGAGCTACTTCGTGATTTGAGGCATATGCTACATCTTTAAGCCTTAATTCCTCATCCACCTTCCTTTGCAGAATTAGTGTGAAAATTCAAAATTGTTTTAGTAGAGTTCTAGCAAAGCTTGCATGATGAGCCTCAGTGTGTGAGGGTATTAAGATTATTGTTTAATAAGGTACGGATACAGATTTTAAGAAATACTGATTCTTAGGAGAACGTGGTGCTTCTTTATGCCATTGGTAATCTGAATCAGACTCAGGATTACTTTTAACTCACTATAAAGAGGGTTAGTAAAACTATTTGAGTACTTTAAAATAGAATGCCTAAAAACTACTGGTTTGAGCAGATAAGCCAAATGGAAATAGTAACTACCATGAGAAGAAAAGCTTGGGTGATTTAACAAAACAAACAAACAAAATAAGCCACCATAGCTGGAGCTGTAGATTGTAGACTTGTGTCTTTGGGTGCTTGTGTAGGGTTTGGAGCAAGGTAGGCTGAATTTAAGTCCTGTGTATGGTATGAGATATTGACATGCATTAGTTAACTTTGAATCTCAGTTCCTTCTTGTGGTTTCGGAGTCATGTGCATAAAGATCAGTTGGTCAGGTCCTATCTCCCCATCCCTAGATTCTCGGCTCTTTTAACAAGAGGTTACTATGGTGTGTGCTTTTTCCTAGGATGAATGACATGAATTTGAGCCCAGTGGGGATGGAGCAGCTGTCTTCATCCTCTGTGAGCAATGCCCTGCCAGTCTCAGGAAGTCACCTGGGTTTGGCTGCCTCTCCCTCTCACAGCGCCATCCCTGCCCCAGGTGAGTGGGAGCCGTTGCACTTGAGCATTGTGCTCAGTTCTGAATGCATTTTAGGGTAGTACAGAGAAAGCAGTGAGTGGCCTCTGCCGAGTGTTTTGTATAGTTGCAGCATCCTAGTGGATGGGAGTAGCCGTTTTTTTCTGATCGTTTCTTTTGGGTTATTCTCTCTGATCCAGAGCTGACATTGACTTGGCTTTTTATCTGGGGCTTCTCATACTCATCTGGTTGACACTTTGACATCATGTCCCTAATTAATAGAGAGAATCAGTTAAGTTTCCTCTTTGAGATCGGCCCTGTCTTAGATGGGAAACTGAGTATCTGTAGGAATGTGCGAGGCCGGCTGTATGGGAAAGTGGTTCGAGAGATGGAGCTCCTGTGTGGAAGTCACTGTGAGCATGGGCATCTGCAGAGACACAGGACGCAGGAAGCTCACTCTTCCCTATCCCATGCCTTAGCATATAACTCCCTTTTTGTTGTTGGGAGATTTTGTTTTGTTTGAGAACTGGTCTTACGTAACCTGGATTGACCCCAATCTTAATATAACCAGGGTGACCTTGCACTCCTGATCCTCCTGGCTCCATCTCTCAAGTGCTGGGATTACGGACATGTGCCACCACACTTGGTTCTGAAACCCTTTTACTGTCTGGTTTTGTTTTCTTTTCCACTGAAGTGAAAAATGAGTAAGCTATTATTGTTAAGGATATGTAGCATTGTAATGTTGTATTGGACTTATGATAGTTCAGTAGTTCTTTGTAGTGAATTATATCCTGAATTAGTAAAATACAGCAGCTAAGTCAGATAAATTGAAATTAGCATCTCCTTCCTTAAAGTGTCAACACAAAACATTTTTAAAAATTAAAGTTTGTTTACGTGATGTTGTGTCTTTTGTTGGACTCTGTTGAAAACATGGTGCTTCTTTACACACTGATAATCTGAAGCAGACCAAGGATCACTTTTGTGTACCACATGTGTGCCTGGTGCCCACAGAGTCAAGAATAGGGAGTCAGACCCCTTGGAACTCAAGTTTCAGATGGTTGTGAACTACCATGTGGGTGCTAACGCTCTGAACCTGGGTCCTTTATAAGTGTAGCAAATGCTTTTAGCTGCTGAGCCATCTCTCCAGCCCCATAAAAACTTAAAAAAACATAACGGTGTATGCTCTAACCTCAGCATTTAAGAGTACAGGCAGGAAGATAGGAGTTGAAGGCCAGCCTTGGCCTTGAAACTCTCATTTAAAAAATTGTTAACCCATCTGTTTATCTCTTAGGCATTTCTTTTAGTAGATAGTCTTATTTAGAAAAGGCTTGTATTAAAAAATACTCCCTTTGGCTGAAGCATGCAAATCAGCACTGACTAAGGGGTGGATATTCATTTGATGCTTAAGCACAGGAAAAGTCATTTACGCATTCTGCCAGTGGGTGTGATCCAAGGTGGGTGTGGCCTAAGGGTCAGACTGTTTGGATTGTGAAGTATAGCACAGAAAGAAAGGGCTGAAAATAAACACATAGCGATCCGTGTCTAACTTTAATCTGGATGAATTCAGAGTACAAACATAGCTGGTTTTTGTTTGTTACATTTTTAAACAGGGTCTCACTATGTTGCCCAAGCTCAGCTTAAAACTCTTTCTGCCTCTGCCTTCCTGGTTCTGGGATTAAAGTAATGCACCATGATGCCAAGCAATTGAGTGCTTTCAAAGTGAAGTGTATCGTGATGAAAAGGGAAAATAAAGCTTTAAAAAAGTTATCACTGCAAGAGACCACACCTGTGAACAGTTTGTTTTTTAATGCTTATTTACCTTAAAGAGTCATTTTTACTGTTTTTAATTATGTGTAAGTATATGCACACGAGGGCAGGTGCCTTGCAGAGGGTCTGGCCTGGAGGACTGAAATGGCTGCAGGAATTGAACTCTGGTCCTGGTGGAGCAGTTCATGCTCTTAATCACTAGGCCGTCTCTCCAGCCCTGCTTTGTTGTTTTTAATGTAATTTGTTCTCTGATCTATTATGCAACTAGATTGTTAATTGTTTTGGTATTTGGGAGAAACAGCTGGAGGGTCAGCTTAGCACTTTAAAAATAACCTAATGTGCACACATACACACTAATCTGAGGGCCAGGTTTGGTCATGCACACTTGTAATCCCAGCATTCCACTGGGTCATAGGTCAGCCTGGGCTACATAGACCCTTTCCAAGAAGTAATTTGGGGACTAGGACTGTTTGGTTGTTATAGATGTTGCCCAGTACTGTCTTGGGTTACAAAGGGTACTGGGGAGATTCTTTTGTTTCTCTAAATTCCAAGAGTTTTGCCAGTGGTTTTTAGTTACTAATCTTCTTTTAATTAAGAAAAGCGATTTTTTTAAAGGTCTCCCGGTGGCAATTCCAAACCTGGGCCCCTCCCTGAGCTCTCTGCCTTCTGCCTTGTCTCTGATGCTCCCCATGGGAATTGGAGATCGAGGGGTGATGTGTGGGTTACCTGAAAGAAACTACACCCTACCTCCGCCACCTTACCCTCACCTAGAGAGCAGTTACTTCAGAACCATTCTACCTGGTAAGTTTTGTAGTTACTGTGTGGGGGAAGGTGGGGCTGGGGGATGGAACCATTCTGACCTCAGCTTCTGGAGGTTAGAATGAACATCTTTTTCTCTGTTATTATTGGATAGTAGTCTCTGGGTGTGTTGATATTTGTGTGCTTTGCTTAGAACATGCATATAGTTCAATATGAAGGAAGCAGTTTAATTAAGGAAATTCTTTTTTTTTTTCCATAGTCTTGTTAGTGTAGTTTTAATTCTCTTAATTATTATTTTTTTTTTGGAGTGGTGGGGATTGAACCTAGGGCCTCATGCATAATAGAAAGGCATATTACCACTAAGATACATCCGAAACTTTTTTTTTTTTTTTTTTTGGTGTTTTAAGACAGGTTTCTCTGTATAGTTTTGGTGCCTGTCCTGGATTTCTCTCTGTAGATCAGGCTAGCCTCAAACTCACAGAGATCCGCCTGACTTTGCCTCCTGAGTGCTGGGATTAAAGACGTGCGCCGCCACCACCCAGCGCCCCTTTCATTTTATTTTGAGACTGGCAACTGCCTCTGTAGCAGAGAATGACCTTGTTCCTGATACTCTTGCTTCCCGTCTTCAAAAGGCTAGATTACTGGCATGAGGAGGATTTTGTTGCTGGTTTGAGACAGGGTCTTGCTTGTAGCCCTGGAACCTGCTGTGTAGACAAGGCTGGCCTCAAACTTAGTGTCGGGATTATAGACGAGCTCCACCATACCTGGTGTATGTTACAGCTTTTTCTTTACACGTGTTGAGTGTGCAGGTATATGTTGGTGCCTGTGGAGGCTAGAGGTTAATGTAGTGTCTTACTCAGTTGTTCTCGACCTTCCATATGGAAGCTAGGTCTCACTGAACTCGGAACGTGCAGATTCAATAGCTAGTGTAACTAACCAACTTGTTCCAGGGATTATTGTTAGGCCACCATGCCCTCCTGGAATTTACATGGGCACTGGGGATCTAAACTCAGGTCTTGAGGCTTACATAGTGGTGATTTACCTGCGGAGTCATTTTCCAGTTCCCTATGGTACAATTCTGTTTCATTGTTGTTTTGTTTTTTTGAGAGAGGGTTTCTCTGTGTAGTCCTGGTTGTTCTGGAACTCACTCTGTAGACCATGCTTCCCTTGATCACCTGCCTCTGGCTCCTGAGTGCTAGAATTAAAGGCATGTGCCACCCCAGTCTCTCCCCTACTCCCACCTCCACCCCCTATCCCAGCTAACCAGTCTTTTATATAAAACAAATTATGATCACTGAATATTGATGTAGCATTTTTAATTCCATAATTAACCAGCTACCTGTAGTGCTTAAGCTTATTGACTTTTTATTTTGTTATAAAAGTATTACATATCCTCTTTTCAGACAGTTTAACAAACAGGGAGAAAGGGAGGCCACATTTGCCTTTCTGGTGTACTTCTGTCTTTTTGGAGTACTGATGGTTACAGTTTTTCATGATTTAAGACCGTGATTTCTCTGCGGTTGTGTGTCTTTTTTTCACTTTGTATTTTCCCTTGCTACTGCATGATTTTCATAACCCCTCTCTTGTCCTTTTTTGGAACACGCTTTCATTATGTTGCCCTGGCTGGCCTAAGGACTCACTATGTAGATCAGACTAGCTTTGAACTCAGAGACTTGCCCGCCTCTTTGCCAAGTGCTGCGATTAAAGGGGTGTGCCACCAAGCCCGACACCCATAATGGTCTTTTTAGATAGCATACCTGTGTTAATTCCGATGTTTGGGAAGCTGAAGCAGGGAGATAAGGAATTCAGACTACTGAATGGATATTTAGTGGCTTATTGCATCAGTCTTTATTGTTGGGCAGCTTGGTTTTTCCAGGTTTTATTGTCATTATAGCTGATGTTCTTAGGGGTGTCTTTGTGTATATTTGCAAAATACACTCAGGCATTTAGGGAAGGTTGCTGTAAATGGAATGTTTAATGCAAGACAGTATGGCCATTTTTGAGGTTCATAAATATACTGTGTTTTAGTATATACTCTCCCACTAGAAGTACCTCAGATGATATCCTATATGCTTGGAAGCATAGCTTTGGACTTGGGAAGTAGTTTAATAGTAAGACTTTTTTTTTTTTTTTGAGGCCCTGGGTCTGATCCTAACCTGCCCCCACCTCCCAAAAAAAGTTTCTGTAAAATAGGCTTCTTTTGAATCATTTAATTTGCTTTGATAATTTTTTGTTTGTTTGTTTTTTGAGACAGGGTTTCTCTGTGTAGCTTTGGTGCCTGTCCTGGATCTCACTCTGTAGACCAGGCTGGTCTCGAACTCACAGAGATCCGCCTGGCTCTGCCTCCCTGGTGCTGAGATTAAAGGCGTGCGACACCACCGCCCAATTGCTTTGATAATTTTATAACAAGTTCTTAAATCACTTTATTATTTACTTTTTTTTTTTTTTTTTGGTGGATCAAATTTTAGCATCTTAGGACCAAAGACTTGCAACCACACAGATATTAGAGATTCCATTTACGTTGTTTCTAGTTGGCTTTCTCAGATCAGCTTCCTGTGTTTAGGATTTGAGTTTCATAAAGAAACTCAGAATGGTATATGTACTACTTGTAGAGATATTGATTAAAGAAATAGCAGGTTATTTAACTCAGCTCTATTTGTAAAGAAAATGGTTTCTAGCACTTGAAATTTCTTACATTTAACAATGTGCTAATATCTCTTCTTTGATCTCTTCTCTTTTCTCAGGCATTTTATCTTATTTAGCTGACAGACCACCTCCTCAGTACATCCACCCCAACTCTATAAATGTTGATGGGAATACAGCGTTGTCTATCACCAACAGCCCTTCAGCACTAGATCCCTATCAGACCAATGGAAATGTTGGATTAGAATTAGGTGTTGTTTCAATAGACTCTCGCTCTGTGAACACACATGGTGCCCAAAGTCTTCATCCTAATGATGGCCACGAAGTGGCATTGGACACAACAATCACTATGGAGAATGTTTCTAGGGTTACCAGCCCAATCTCTACAGATGGAATGGCAGAGGAGCTTACAATGGATGGTGTTGCAGGAGAACATTCGCAAATCCCAAATGGCTCCAGAAGTCATGAGCCTCTCTCTGTGGATTCTGTGAGCAACAACCTTACAGCAGACACTGTAGGACATGGTGGTGTGATACCCATTCATGGGAATGGTCTGGAGCTTCCTGTGGTCATGGAGACAGACCACATTGCAAATCGGGTCAATGGGATGTCTGACAGTGCCCTCAGTGACTCCATCCACACCGTGGCCATGAGCACCAACTCTGTAAGCGTGGCACTCTCTACCTCACACAACCTCGCTTCCCTAGAGTCTGTTTCCCTCCATGAAGTTGGCCTTAGCCTAGAGCCTGTGGCTGTCTCTTCCATCACGCAGGAGGTTGCTATGGGGACAGGTCATGTCGATGTGTCCTCAGACAGCTTGGCTTTTGTACCACCTTCGCTGCAAATGGAAGACTCCAATTCAAACAAGGAAAACATGGCAACCTTGTTTACAATCTGTGAGTGTGCTTCGCTGTTCTCTTCTGGAAATACTTGGTTTTGTTTTTTAAAAGTATATGTGTTTGAGAGTTTGGCCTGCATGCATGTATATGTACCACGTGTATGCCTAGTGCCTGCAGAAACTAGGACAGGGCCGGGCGGTGGTGGCGCACGCCTTTAATCCCAGCACTCGGGAGGCAGAGCCAGGCGGATCTCTGTGAGTTCGAGGCCAGCCTGGACTACCAAGTGAGTTCCAGGAAAGGCGCAAAGCTACACAGAGAAACCCTGTCTCGAAAAACTAAAAAAAAAAAAAACTAGGACAGTGCTGGATTCCCTGGAACCAGAGTTACAAATAGTGTGAGCCATCATGTGGCTTCTGGGAATCAAACCTGGATGGTCTGCGAGAGTAGCAAGTGCTCTTAATTGCTGACCCTTCTCTACAGATCCCAGATGCTGGTTTTAGAATGCCATTGTCCTGACTAGTGTTTGATATAGTCTGACGCTAGTTAAGGGAGTGGAGAAGAATTCCATGTTAGACTTTTTCTTTGCTCTCATACTATCCTTTTATTAATCTGGTGCCATTTCTTCAAGTCAAATACTATATGCGCAGTTTATTGGTTCTTACATTGACTTTAATACAGTCATGTCTGTATTTTACTAACTAGTTGTAGCCCTATAATTAAGGTATTTCCCAAACAGCATTACAGGAGTAAAACAGCACAGGTAATCTTGGTGATGTACATTGTACTCTTTGAGCGTATGCCAGGAGAAAGTAACTAGGAAAATGTAGGTTGATCTGCAGTGGTTTGTCCTAGAGTGTATGAGTTACTATAGTTGGACATGTGAAAGTTCTTTTTGATTGGGCAAAAATGGTTGATTTGTTGGTTTCACTTTGTGCTTAAGCCATGCCAGAAACTTTTCATCTGCTCACTGTCTGCTGTGCTCTGCCAGATGAGGGGATAGGGCAGTCTACCAAGACAGTACAGACCTGGAAGAACCTGTAGCCTGATGGGAGGCCTGAACAGAACATGGGCAGCTATAGTACATAGTAACAATAAAAGTGTCATGATGAGATTAAGCTCATGGTGTTTACGAACAAGTAACTAAGCTGTGGGAGGATCGGCAGCATATGTGTTAGCACAGGCCGGAGGACCGGAGAGATGGTAGGCAGTTGATAGGAAGACAGCCGTTGGCACCTGTGAGTGCCTAGAATGAAAAGAATCATAATGGTTCAGATGGTTGTAGTGGAAATGGGGCTGAGGGAACAGTCACCTAGGGAGACAGGCAGGAGCAGAACATACAGGACTGTTAAGACCTGTCAGGGTTTTAGGAGTAAGAATTGCTGTGGGCTTCTACTGCAGTGTGAGCTGCTAAATTTGTTAGAGGCAAGTATTGTAGGGAGATAACGCTGAAATTGAGTAAAAGGTGATTTCCTGTCTTCACAGAAGTAAGATGAAGAAAGTAGAATGTTTGTGGGATAGTCATTTAGAGCTTGTAGGTAGGATGAGGGGGTGGTGCTAGGGAGACAGCTGTTTCCTGCATGCGAAATTCCATAAACGTTATGCCTAGAGGTGGGGAGGGGAGTGATGAATCCATTCAGTGTGTAAGGTGCTCAGTAGAGATGTCTAATGGAGCTGAGGGAGGGATTATCTAAAGGTAGTAATCATGGCCATGGTAGTGGGATGAAACCATCTGGTAAGGATACAGAAGAGCTTCTGAATATAGTGAACAATAGGGTCCAAAATTCAGAAGCCCGTCAGTGAGAGCCCCTCTGTATTGGTCTTTAAAGTCTGCTGTCAGTGTAATTGAGACCCTTCTTACGGGCTGATTTAGTATTCGCATTTGATACTGAGTGGAAACAGCTATGTGAACTATATGCCCGTCTGTCTTTCACGCATGCTGCCTGCAGGGTGCACTCTCTGTGACCGAGCCTACCCCTCAGACTGCCCTGATCACGGACCAGTGACTTTTGTTCCTGACACACCAATAGAGAGCAGAGCAAGGCTGTCCCTCCCAAAGCAACTTGTTCTCCGCCCGTCCATTGTGGGGACAGAAGTTGGTAAGAATTTTGGAAGAGACCACATAATCCCATCAAGTCTCCTTTCCTTATGGGGTGGAGTTGTAAGTTTGTGTGTAATTAGTGATTAGTTGATTTAAAAGTCAGTGGCTTAAAATGTGTACTGTTAGGGAATAGTTGACTTCCCTGATGGTGAGAATAGTAAAGCCTGTGTGCAGAGCCTCTCCTGAGTCAGAATTGAATAGAAGCACAAACCCTGGCCTGAGTCTTTGGAGACCTGTCCTCAGCTCTTACATCCACTCAACAACTGGCGTGCTATCATGCTCTTTGAAACTTGTTTTCTATTAAAACATGGAAAATTAGACTTTGATAATTGTGTGGTGTGGAAGATAAGCAGATTTTTAAAAAGTATAATTGTGTAACACTCTTTAGGAAGGAGTCTAGATGACCAGGGCATTATTTACTCGTATCTGAATTACACAGCTTCCAAGTTACTGTGCCAACTCTTTGAAAATATCAAATTGGGTTTATTATTTTTCAGCCTAAGCTCAGGCATGAATCTTGAAAGCACTAAACAACTTAGATAATGATCATACAATACATTAAGCATAAGAGATTTTTGGAAACTTATTTTATATAAATTGTTTTTTTTGATAAAATGTTTTCTGGTCTCTTGCTAAGATATGGAGGAATGTAGGTTTTGTGTGTGTACAGCAGGAATTTGATTTTGCTTTTTCTGCATTTCAGTTTAAGTGTGTGCTCGCACGCAAGCATGCGCACACACGTGCTGTGCATGCTGCTATGTGGGTATAGGTGCACACATGCCGTGACACACATGTGCAGGTCAGAGAACAACTTGGGTAGTGGGACTCTGTAGGTGGACCCCAGGTCACTAGGCTTTCAGGAGAGGTGCTTTTCCCCACTGACCCGTCTTTTTGGGCTCTTGTCTGTTATTGTAGGCTCGCCCCTAAGTCTTAGCTGTCTCAGGATGGTTGACACATAGAAGTCGTTAGCTCCTGCCTTAGTGCCCTTGTTAGTTTATGTTTAAATCACTGTAGTTGGTGTACTTCTGTTGATAGGTGTGTGGACTGCAGAGACCATTCCTGTGCGCACTTGCTTCGGGCCTCTGATTGGTCAGCAGAGCCACTCCATGGAAGTAGCAGAGTGGACAGACAAGGCAGTTAACCACGTCTGGAAGGTCAGTGTTGAAGAAGCCTGGCTGGCTTTTGGCTGCCCATGCTGGCTTCAGTCTCTGAGCCTTCCTCTTTAGCTTCCCAGATGTTGAGATTATACCATGCCACTGCCATGCTTGACGTTTTGGGCTGTTTTCATTATTTTGTGATGGTTTAGAAAGGGACAACTCAAAATCTCCCAGGACTGAGCGTGCATTCACCTGTCCATTATTTATTTTGTATTACATTCTCTTATTTCTGGTATAAAATCTTTACAGTAGTGTCCCAGCTGTTGAACAAATAGGGATAAACTGATATAATTTTTATTTTATGGATTAATGCAGTGATTTTGATCTCTTTAAAAGATTTATCTTTATTTTATATGTGTGTGTGTGTTGCCTGAATGAATGTGTACCACTTCGTGCAGTGCCTGTAGCGGCCAGAAGAGGGTGTCAACCCCTGGAACTGGATTTACAGACGTTACGAGCCTCCGTGTGGGAGCTGGGAACGGAACCCAGAGCCTCTGCAAGAGCAGCTAGTGCTGTTAACCACCAGGCTACTACCTGAGCTCTAATTTGAGTCATTTTATTTATGCATTTTGATTTCTTGTGGCTACTGAGGCTATGAACTTTGTTTACAAAATAAATGTTTTTTGTTGTTTTTGTTTGTTTGCTTGTTTATTTTTTGAGACAGAGTTTCTCTATATAACCCTGCTGTCCTGCAACTCACTGTGTAGACCAGGCTGACCTCAAATTCAGAGATTGCCTGCCTCTGCCACCTGAGTGCTGGGACTAAAGGCACACTTGTCATAAAAGTTATTTATGATTGACTAAACATTCCTCAAATATTTGGCTTAGAGAATAATTCTAGCATTAGCTGCAGTTATCTCTCTTAGTTTCCTAATAGGAATAAAGATTTTGACATCAATGGCTATACTAGTAACATGATATAGAATCTTAAAGAATGGTGGGTACAGAACTGAAACAGCGAGGCAGTGCATCATAGGGGACTTCAGTTTTGATGTCTGACTGGAAAAATGGGTGGGGGTGGTCCTCAGCAGATAGCCAGTCCCACAGTACCTATCTGGTAGTGTTGATAAAGACAGACAGACAAATAAGACTGTATTTTATCTTTGTAGCTAAAAGGTACTCAAGAGTGGTGTCATTCTATACACAGAGCAGCACCTAAAGACTGCTGGTGCTCCTCCTTGTACTTCTGGAAGTAGGAAGAGTGTGAAGTAAACGTGCAGAGGCCTAGCTAGCATTTACTAGATGAGTGAAGGAAAGGTTTTCCGTTCCCTTGATGTGTATGCATGCCTTCTATTGGCAGATATACCACAGTGGTGTCCTAGAATTCTGCATCATCACAACGGATGAAAATGAGTGTAATTGGATGATGTTTGTGCGCAAAGCCAGGTAAGGGGGGTTTAGATAAAGGGTCATTACCATTCAGATAGTTTTTCAATAGGAAACTTTACATGAGATATGAAAGAGCTGTAGAATACAAGTTACCACCCTCGACGTGCTTCAAGCCCAAGCCTTTTCAGCATTTCATTCTGTAGTAGCTGACTGGGTGACTGTAAAGCAGAGTATGTCTCTTTTTAAATAAACATTTTATTTAGCTTCTGGTGCAGTGATCCATGAGTTTGCTAGTGAATGCCTCTTCATATTAGCGATAGTCTTTTTCTGGCTATTATTGGAATTAATTTTCGTTAGCTTTCTATCTTTCTATATTTGTCATAAAGAAATTTTAAGACTTCACGAACATTGTAACTCAGGCCTATGATACCCAGTGCCCAGCCCTTGGGAGCCTGAGGCAGGAGGATCTCTGCAAGGTCTAGGCTGCTCTGGGCTACATAGGGAAGTTCTAGGTTAGCCTGAACATAGATTGGGACCTATCTCAAAACAAACAGGAACAATTCATTTTATTTATCTTGTGTTTGTTTTGAAATAGGATGTCATTATGTACATCAGGCTGGCCTGGAACTTGGAGCAGTCCTCCTGTAATCAATCCTGTCTCAGTCTCTGGAGTGCTGGGATTACAGGTGTGAATTGCCCGTGCCTAGCTACTTACTCATTTTCCATCTAGTAACAGTCTGTGGTGTTTCTGACTATAAAGGATAACCACCTATGTACCTAAGTAAAAATTGTTTCTCGCAATCCCTAACAGGGTGGATAGAGAATTACAGAAATGATGAGAAAATAGTTCCATCTAATCTTCCATATTGGATTCTGCTATAGAGGGCATGGCATATCTAGTATATATTTCAAAATTAATATACTCAGAGGGCAGGAGATGTAGCTTATTGGTAGGATTGCTTGCCTAGTGTGTGAAACGCATTAGTTTGGTGCACAGCAGTGAATAGAAAGTGCCCTTAAACCAAGTATGGTGTTATACACCTGGAGCCCTAGCTGTTTAGGAGGCTGAATGGAAAATTAATTGAGGCCAGGAGTTTACAACCAGCCTGAGCAACACAGTGAGACCTGTTCTCTTACACTTGATCTGTTACATGTGATTATGTAGGAACCGTGAAGAACAGAATTTGGTGGCTTATCCCCATGATGGAAAAATCTATTTCTGTACCTCACAAGACATCCCTCCTGAGAATGAACTGCTTTTCTATTATAGCCGAGACTATGCTCAACAGATTGGTAAGTCTGTGAGACTTGTTGTCATGCATCTGGTGCCGTACTGTCGGTGACCAGAGAGAGTGCAGTAATGATTTTAATTACAGCTACTATCATTGTTTTATTAACAATTGAAGCTCGGGAGTCAGATATTAGGGTATAAGCCTGATAGATCCATGGAGTGACTGGAAACCATCAGCTGGCCCTCTTCTCCACCTTTTCAGATCAAAAGGACCCGTGAATCTTTTCAGGCCCCTCCTTCCTCTCTGTAGTTAATCTTCATCTGGGTCCTCGAGAAGACTCTATGGTTTATTATGGCCAGCTGAATGTGGACTCCACCCTCTGTATCAAGGTGTAACTCCGTTTGGCGGTCTCGGAGTGACAGCACAAATGGATCTCCTGCAACAGATTTTATAGTGAGGGCTTTAAGAAAGCAAGCTCTTAGCTCTGTGTGCGAGGGGACAGAAATCTGTAGCTCTTCACTAGCTTGATGTTACTGATTTTCAAATAAATAAGCTTTGGTTGTAGGTCTTTGAATCAGGGCTTGAAACTCCCTGAAACTGCTGTTTTGAACTTCTTGAAAGTTAGCAAAGTCCCTTGGGTTTGAGTTAATGTTTTTTTTTCCTCCTTCCCCTGTGTTTCATTGACAAGTCTATTTAAAACTGTGTGCACTACAAAATGTAAATGGTTTCTCCAGTAAAAAGACTTTATTAATCAATCTCGTGTTTACCATGTGCTTTTTGTGTGCCTTGGTACACTACTTTAGATGACAGAAATATAGCACTGAACAAGATATCTTAATTTGACAGGTTAGACATTTTGATAGAGGGGAAAATTCTTTGATTTATTTTAATCATCAGTAATTAATGTCAAGAATAATTTTGAAATTAAAGTAACAGGAGATGTTGATTTAATTTTTTAAAGGTGTTCCTGAACACCCAGATGTGCACCTCTGTAACTGTGGCAAGGAGTGCAATTCCTATTCAGAGTTCAAAGCTCATCTGACCAGCCACATCCATAGCCATCTCCCTGGCCAGGGCCACAGCAGCAGCCACGGGCCGAGCCACAGCAAGGAAAGGAAGTGGAAGTGTTCCATGTGCCCGCAGGCTTTTATCTCTCCTTCGAAACTCCATGTCCACTTTATGGGTCATATGGGCATGAAGCCCCACAAGTGTGATTTTTGTAGCAAGGCTTTTAGTGATCCAAGCAACCTCCGGACACACCTCAAAATACATACAGGTAAGCTGTATTGAACCATCGGCATGGGGTTTTTATAGCAATTAGAAATTGCAGCCGTAAAGACTGGGCTGAAGAAATTATTGGAGGTAGAGTTGTAATAGGTCACAGAAAGTGTCCAGATGGCTATGCGGGGGATGTCATTGGGTGGTAAGCCTCTGAGATGGGAAACCTCAGGCTACTCAGGGTGTTACTTCCGGTTACAAAGGTATTTTACTTTAAGGAATCCTGTGTAGCTTGAAGGAGCCTGGAAGAATAATTAATAATCAGACATTGATCCTAGTGTTTTCATTTCAGCAGAGGGGAGTCCATCAGTGCCTCTGAGCTTCCCTCTGCAGCTTTTCCTGCCGTTAGTCAGGAGTGCTCAGTAAACACTGCCCAGTTTCCATATTTGAGCTTCCATTTTCTAAACTCCATGGAAACCAGTCTCTTCAGCTCTTAAAAAAATGATTTTTGTATTGTATGCATATGGATATTTTGTCTGCATGTATGTATGTGTACCACTTTTATGCAGGTGCTGTGGAAGCCACAAGAGGGCATCCATCCCTGGAACTCAAGTTCCAGATGGTTGTGAGCTGCCATAGGGTGTGGGGAACTGAACCCAGGTCCTCTGCAAGGGTAGCTAGTGAGCCACTGCTTTTAACCATTGGCCCATCTCTGTAGCCCCTCAGCTCTTTCCTCCCATATATAGTACAGAGTAACCAGTGAGGTTTTCATTTTCTTGGTTGACCCATTTGTTCTACAGATCACCAAGAGGAAGTTTCCTCCTCAGTCCATTTATTACTAGGTAGTTGGAGCAGAGACCATGTGTCCTCCAGAAGTTAAAATATCCACTATACTTTTTCTTTTTTCCCTCCCTCCCTTCCTTTTTCTTTCCTAGATTTGCCAACCTAGAGTTTTTCTTAAAATATACTTGGAAGGATTTGTTCAATGGAAATGTTGGCCTGTAGACCTATAGACGTTTGCTATAGTTTGTGAGTGGTTAGCTCTTTTTTTTTTTTGAAGTGAGTCTCATTAGCTTAGGCTAGCCTCACACTTGCTGAGGATGACTTTGAATTAATTTCTTTCTTCCTTTGTTTTTTGTTTATTTGAGACAGGGTTTCTCTGTGTAGCAAATAGTCCTGGAAGCCCTGGAACTTACCATGTAGACCAGGCTGGCCTTGAACTCAGAGGATCCGCCTGCCTCTGCCTCCTGAGTGCTCGAATACAAGGCATGCACCACCGCTGCCTTGAATTTTTGACCCTCCAGTATCCATTTACTAAGTGTTGGGCTCTGAGGCATGCACTGCCGTACCTGGCTAATGTGGTGCTGGAAATTGAATTCAGCGCTTTAGGTATGCTAGGCAGGTACTCTGTCAACTGTTATATTGCTAACCCCAAGTTCTTTTACTAGAACTTAGCTAGGTACTGCTATTGTAATATTTTTTCTTCTTCAAAGTTTGTATCATGTGCCATATGTACTTTAGATAAGAAGTCTCAGGAGGTCATACTTACTGGCTCTGCTAGCTTTAGTTTAGGTTGCAAATGAATGGCCTAGACTGTTTTAGGTAGGAGCATAGGGAATGAAGTGCCAGGCATGAGTTAGTTCTGCTTGATTCTTGCATGGGCTGCTTCTCCAAACATGCCTGCTTGTCCGAGCATCTGTAGTTATTTTATTCTCAGTGCGATGTCTTGGGTTAAATTGCAGGTCAGAAGAATTACAGGTGTACTTTGTGTGACAAGTCTTTCACCCAGAAGGCTCACTTGGAGTCACACATGGTCATCCACACGGGTGAGAAGAATCTCAAGTGTGATTACTGTGACAAGCTGTTCATGAGGAGGCAGGACCTCAAGCAGCATGTGCTCATCCACACACAGTAAGTATCCTGCAGTGAGGATGCTGCCTGTGGGTGGTGAGCCATTATGTGTGCCTCCCTGCACCTGAGGTGCCCAGTGAGCACCTGCTTCTTGCCCTTGTAGATAGAGGCTGTTGCCTCCTGTGTTCC
Organism: Peromyscus eremicus; assembly: GCF_949786415.1. Classification (NCBI taxonomy): domain Eukaryota; kingdom Metazoa; phylum Chordata; class Mammalia; order Rodentia; family Cricetidae; genus Peromyscus; species Peromyscus eremicus. The sequence goes on from NC_081434.1 coordinate 43,875,430, forward strand.
AGAGAGCCAAGCAGTGCTTGGGCTTTATTGTGGAAGAGTTCACTTGCCTGTTCCTGATCTTATTTTTATACATTCTTTGTGTTTAGTTTTTAATCCATGTTTTTAAAACAATTCACTCACCAACAAGTTTTTTAAAATGACATCTTTGATGATTGGCATTGTGCTAGGGGATAGAGATACAGAGAAGAAAGACATTGTCTTCAAAGAGCTCCAAGTTTGGGAAATGAAACAAGTCAGTCAGGAGTTACCATGTGGAGTTGTATGGGTGTAGAAGACCATACAGAAACAGCACTCGGCCTGATACAGCAGTCTACTTCTGTAGTTCATCCACTCGGGAGACTGAGGCAGACGACTGTGAGTGAGGTAGAGAAAAGGGGGGCTGGAGAGGTGGCTCTGTGGTTATAAGCACTGACTGCTCTTGCAGAAAACTTGCATTTTATTCCAAGGTCCCACATGAAGGCTCACAACCATCCGTAACTCCAATTCCAGGGGATCTAGCATGCTCTTCTGGCCTCTGTGGGCACCAGGCAGGCAAGTGTGGTGCAGAGATATACATGCAGGCAAAACATTCGTACACATAAAATAAAAATAAATCTTAAAAACAATATAGGAGTTGGCAGTACAGCCAAGTAGTGGAGACGTTGTTTAGTTTGAGGTCAGGGGTCCAGTTCCCACTACTGAGGGGGACATATAGCCAACTTTAGGATCAGTTAGAGTTAAGAACCTACAGTAGGGTAAGGAACAAGAAGGAGTGATATTCTGGGTGGTGACGCTTGTGAAGTAGAATAGACAGGAACACAGAAACCAAGAATATAGAATGTGTGTCCCGCTTTGGTGTTTGTTTGTTTTAATTTTTAAGACAGGGTTTCTCTGTGTAACAGCCCTGGCTGTACTAGAACTCAGTCTGTAGACCAGGCTGTCTTGGAACTCACAGATTTAACTCAAGTTGTCAGGCTTCAGGCAGATGCCTTACTTGCTGAGCCATCTTGCTGGCTCTATAAAGGATCTTTCACAACAAAGTCTTCATTAGTGTCATTACTGATGTGAAATTTTAGAAGACTGGACCTTGATTATCAAATAGAAGTTGTATGGTGTGAGAGCTTAGAAGATCTCAGGGGTCATGGAAGCTCTCTTATCAGTGCAGATGCTCACAACAACACTGTAAACAGCATCCTCCTAGTGGGAGAACATAGCCATGATCAAGCTGGAAGGTGGGCACTTTGCAGAATGAGCTAGCCATGGGATATACTCATTTTCAGAATGTCTCTGGCAGAGAGGGTTGTTCTTTCTTTCTGAATACCATACAGTCAATGTACTCTTGTATCAGTTTTGTTCCAGTTGAGCTTCTGTCTTCATTCTGACATCTGTCCTCGCAAAGGTTTAAACATAGGCTTATACTTCTTGTTTTCGGGGTGGGAGTGTGTGTGCGCTATGAATCCAAACTGTGGTCCTCCACATGCTAGGCAAGTACTCTACCACTGAGCTACATCCCCAGCCCTAACAGTTCTATAAAGTAACAGCTTTTTCCGTAATTTGTGGTCACTGTCATGTTTCCCTATAGCTCTCTTTATCAGGGCACATGTCTCTGTAGTTTCTGCAGCTAGTCCTATTGGTTAGTTTCAAGTTTGGTCCCCATAGGTGACACAGTTATTTTTGTTTTTTGGTGTTTTTTTTTGCTTTTTTTGAGACAGGGTTTCTCTGTAGCTTTGCACCTTTCCTGGAACTCACTCTGTAACCCAGGCTGGCCTCAAACTCACAGATCCACCTGGCTTTGCCTCCCGAGTGCTGGGATTAAAGGTGTGCATCACCACTGCCCGGCTGACACAGTATTTTTGATATCATCTGTTTTGTGTAGAGTGCTTGGTTAGTGTGCAGGAAACAGCAGGGCTGTCGTCTCCTTTGACCTTGAAGATGGGTGCATCTTTTGATCCAAGTATCCCCTCAGTATATATAAGAAAAACATACAAATAGAGAGATATTCATGGAGTCGTGCTAGTGAAAATATAAAACTGAAAGCCACCAGAATATCCACTGAGAAAAGAAAAGCCAATTGCAGACTGTAAGTACTTCATATTAATGGAAAGGAACAAACTATAGGTACATGTGCAACTTGAGTGAATTTCAGTGAAAGAAATCACATTTGTACTGGATGGTCCTGTTTGCATAGTGCTCCAGGAAGGGGAAAGTGGCCAGTTCTAAAAGCTCCTACAAAGGCCTAGATTAGGGAGTGTGTGTGGCTTGTCATTTACACCCCCAAAGCAGATGTTCTTGTGTTCCTCTTAGAGAACGCCAGATCAAGTGTCCGAAGTGTGATAAACTGTTCTTGAGAACAAACCACTTGAAGAAGCATCTTAATTCTCACGAAGGAAAACGAGATTATGTCTGTGAGAAATGTACAAAGGCTTATCTGACCAAGTACCATCTCACTCGCCACCTGAAGACCTGCAAAGGGCCCACCTCCAGTTCCTCAGCACAGGAGGAGGACGAGGAGGACGACTCTGAAGAAGATGATCTCCCAGACTCCATGAGGACAGATGACTGTAGGATGAGCAGTGCTATTTACTCAGCAGACGAGTCTCTCTCCACACATAAATAAAAGGAAAACTGCTCTGGATGGACCATGCGTTAGGAAAACACAAAACCAACTCACTGCAGATGGGACTAGCTAAAGCACGGACAGGAGAGGATCCAGATGGAGTCTTTAAGATGGCCTGGAGACGAGGCACGTGTCTGTCCTCTTAAGTAACGGCTGGCAAGGAAAGGCCCAGCTGTTGCTGTCTGTTCTTTATTACATAGTTATCTGGGAGATGCAGTTATGCCTGAGTCAATGTGGCCTTTTGTTCATACAAATCAGATTTATCTCATGTTGGTTTTTTCCTCCAGCCAACATGACTGACCCCAGCCATCCCCACTGTTGACCACATACTAATGCACTATTGTAAGGTGTGCATTTCACAGAGAGAATTGCAGCACAGCAGTGCAAGTGTTCAGGTGACTATAATTCATTATATTAAAAAAGAAAAGAAAAGTAACACCTGCCTAACTTCTGGCCACTTGAGAGTTTAGATCCTGTTTCCCCATCTCAGCAGGTTGAGAGGGCAGGTAAAGAAGCATTCATGGGTCAGAGGACAGTGACTGGTAGAGGAAAAGGCCCACAAAACCACCTTCGATGGAACCCAAGCTTAGCCACCTGGTTATGTGTACATGCACATCTTTGTGGTCTAGCCTTCCGTCATTCAGTGAGGACCTGGAATTAACAGTGTCCAAATAATGCCTGCTGGGTCGTCTCCTGTCAGTAAGTGCGCATGGACTCACTTGACAAGACTGGTACTTCAGCCTACAGCAGGAAGGAGGGGAATGATCTTATGTAGGTTTACTTTATGAAAACCATTAAGATGTTGCTCGCTGAAAGCAACAAGTAGTTCCAAATGCATTGGTGGGTTTCACAGTTAGGCCTTCCCAGTTGTCTTCCTTGTTAAAGGTCCTCACCAGCTAAGTGTAGAGGATACCAAAGGATCTGAAAGGTAGAGAAGGCTATTAGTCACCATATGGGTCTGTTTTCAGGTCCCTGTGAGCAGGCATAGCCAGCTTTTGGAAGAAGCAGAAACATCCTCAAGTTGACAGATTGGTGGAACATGCCTTCCTGCTCAAGGGTCCAACCCTGGCTTGAGTAGAGGAAGGACTCTGCTGGGAAGGTTTTGCTGCTAATGTATTTATGGGATGAATGTATTTCATTCAAATCTGTATTCCTTTAGGAAGAATTAAAATCAAAATTTTTAATGAAAATGTGGAATTTCTCATAATCTTTTGTGGAGGAAGGACTCGAAGTTTAAGAGAGAAGACATCTTTTGCTCTGAGGTCATACCCTATTGTTCCTGTGTAATGGTGCTTAGACAGACTACCCTCTGGGGTTTGTAGCCTCTCCTGCTGCTGTCTTCCCATGGCAGGGAAGGCCTTTATTGTCTCCTTGGAAACTAACAGGTTTACAGTTGAAGTCAAGTGCTGTGAGTAGCTAGAGGTGACTCCTAACACCAAGGGACAAAGCCTCACTCATCACTACTAATGCTCAAAGTAATTTCTCCCCTTTTTCAGGAGCGTACACTTGACTAAATTCCTTTATTGTCCTGCACAGAGATGCTCCTCAAACTAGTGAAGCTACAGACCAAAACCCCAAAGAACGAGGAAGGGCAGAAAGTCCTTGGAGGATGTAGCAGTGGTCAGTGTTGCTTCTGCCTTTAACCTCGTGGGTGTAAGTGGCACTGCCCTGTGACAGGATTTACACTTCTCTGCCTAGCTGCAGGAGGTCTTGTCTATTGCTGCTGGGTCATTGGCCACACCGACAGGCCAGAGATGGTAAATGTGGGTTCTGTATCCAGCTGAAAGTTCTCTGGGATTTACTGTGGGATGATAGTTTGTAACCTTAGCCAAATTACACAACCTAGTGAGTGCTTAATTGTTTTATACATGCCTACATTTTTTTTTTTTCATGTTAGTACAGATCCTGAGTTAAATTGGATACACAACCCAGGAAGTCCCAAGCTTTGGAAATTAGACAGGAATAATTTTTCTTGGCTGAAGCCTAGAAACATCCATAATGCCTTGATTATGGTTGGTGGTTCCTTAAGAAGTGAGTTGCTCATACTTCTTTTCTGTGTGCTGAGCTAAGGTTCAGAGTGACATTAGAGACAGCATGATGTCATAGTCTGGGTCTTATTTTTAGACTGGTGACCTGTGTACAAAATATGCAGTAAGTGTTCTTTTACTGGTTCTTTTTATTTACTGAGAAATATAGGTAGGCTAGCTGCTTTTAGTCCATCAATTACACGATCTTACATTATCCCATCAACCTGCCTCCTGAAGGAAGACCTCTGTGTACACATACAGCCAGTGTCTATATGGATATAACTGTCTTCCCTATTTGTGTTAAACTCTTAACCTCCAGTATTTCAGAATGTAATATTTGGACATTTAGTTGAAGTTAAAATGAGGTTCTCCAGTTGGGCCTCAATGCAGTGACTGGTGTCCTTTTAAGAATAGCTAAGTTTTGGCAAGGACTTATACATGAGGAGCATTATGGATGCCTATAAGGCAAGAAGAGAGTTCCTTCACTTAGCCAATGTTCTGCCAGCTGTCTTAACCGTATATCCAAGGAGTATGGAAGAGTAGCTTCCAGAATAGCCATCAGTTGTGAGCAATGTGAAAGTCTTCTTCCAATGTGGTGGCTTCTATTGCCAGCAGGGAAGTTACTACCTAAGTGGGTGGGATGGCACCTCTATGATATATTTGTTGTTCCTTAGTTTTTCTTTCATATGTATGTATACTTGAAGGGTCTTAGGCCATAGACCTCAGACAAGGACAGGCGTCCCCACCACCACCACAATGTAAAGCATCGTGGTGGCACAAGCTAGTAATTTTAGCATTTAGGAGGCTAAGACAGGAAGATTGCTACAAGCTCAAGGCAGCCTGGACTACAAGACCCTGTTTTAAATCGAAATATGAAACACAAAACAAAACACCCAAAACACAGAACAAAGAAGAAACCATGTAAAGAGCTAGGAGTTTGGCATTCATTGTAGGAAGAATGAGAACAAATTAATTAGCAAACAGTTATGGCCTGTTCATACACAATATCTTCCAGGACCTCCAAGATCTGGCTTCACATTCAGATTGCCTAAGGACTATGAAGCCCCAGGAGTCCAGCTAGCCTATTAAGCTCCCCAGGTGATTCTGAAGCAGGTTACAGTTATGTAGGAGCCCTGCATTATGATCATGTTGCTTATAGATTAAGAAAAGGTCTGTTTAGCATGTAACTAGACAGTTGATTGCTTTGCAGCAGCACAGGGTATATTTACACAAACCCAGATGGCATAGACTATCATTCATGTGGCCCCAGTGTAGTAAAAAATAAACACTTGAGGTGGATGGTTTACAGTAGTAAGTTACCAAGTCTTACACACTATTACCGTACATGCTGCACTTTTACATCAAGGGTAGTGAGTTTATACCAGCATCCCACTAAACTGAGCAATGCTTTTGCTAGAATGTTAGGCTATCTACACTGTAACTTGCCCATCAGAGATTTTATAACCCCTTTATAGTCAATGGGACCATAGTCATTGACTGCATACTATTTTGCTGCATGCTACTGCAGACATGTGGTATCAAGTCCAGGGGCAGGAGTGAAAAGGTCCTATCCGAGAAGAGATAAGGAGTAAAGTGCATGGTAAGCCTGGCTCAGTAAAGACAACTGGACTTTGACAACGAACAGAATGGGTCTGAAAATCAAATCGTGTGAAAAACAGGACAGCATCTTGAACCAGGAAATTTAATTTCAAGCTCAAAGCCAAAGCAAGTACTAAGAAGGGAAAGTATGTTACGCTCTACTACATGTTAATTTTATCTTCACAGTAACAGCTTGTAGGCTCTTACCAAAGCCTGACAGGAGTGAGGGTAGTTTTTAAGACGCAGCATTGGACTCGGTCAGACCTAGTTCTGCATCCTTGCGCTTTCCCCATCTGCCACACGGCAGTCGTTGTGTAGGAAACACGTCTGACTTGGTGGTTCTATTCTCAGTTTGGAAGTTTATAATGATCACACAAATTCTCATGAGATTGAGCAATGTCGCATTCTGAAAATCCTGAATGAAGCACGAGTGAGGTGAATCTTAATGACAAATAGAATGTTTACTGTATTGCTTCAAAATAAGAGGATGTCCTATTCACTTTTAAGTATTAACATCACAAAACTTAGAAATCAGTTTAGCAATTGGTGAAGTTTGAAAGGAGAATGGATGTTCACTGAAAGAATAAGTGGAAAGTTGTCCTATGAGGTTGAGATAAATGGAACAGTGTACAATTCTTAAATTTATACCTTTGAAGTCCAAGGTGCTTTATGAGCATAAGTTCAAGTTCATTTGAAAAGAGGCATAGAGGTTATGAAGTAACTAGAGGGAGAATTTACTGGAACCTTCTGAAACCAGAACCAAACTCTGACAGTTTGTTGTCCATTTAGTAAAATATCTTGATCATAGAAAATTCATATGAACTGACTCCCACAAAATAGTTTTTAAATATTGGGACAAAGAAAACATTCCTGAAAAAATAAAAGTTCATAACCAAAAGAATTTTAAGTGTTGTAAAAAATATGATTAATATGCAGAAGGTGAAAGTACCTTTAGCAATCACATTTTAAAAACAATGTGCTAGGGAAAACCGCTCAGTTAGTAAAACACTTGCTTTACAAGCACAGGGGCCTGAATTCAGTTCTGGAACCTACCATGCATATTGGTAATCCAGCCTGGGAAGATGGAGACAAGTGGATCCCTGAGCAGACCAGCTGGTTGGCCATGGAGCCCTAGGAGTCTTTCCTCCTCTCTCCTCCCCACAGGGGGAGGACAAGCATGAGCCACCACACCAGCCTGGCTAACACAGCCATACCCAGTCTCCAGACCTCTTCAGTCACTCACATTTTATAAACCTACAGTTCGAGGTCAGATGGAACGTTTAAGGAATCATTTTTTAAAAAACTTTTATTTTCAAGAAATGCAAGACCTGTACAACACCCAGTTGAAGGTAGACACAGGCTGTGGACTGCCACCAAAGCTGCAGAGGAATGGCAACAGGAACTGAATTGTTTCCATCATTGTGGCTGCAGGTACACACAGGACATTTTTAGGCCAGCTTTTTGAAACCCCGAGTTCATGTAAGCATCCCAGGAGACTGATCTCTGTCAGGACTCCATTGGTGTCTGTGGGCTCCCACTCCCGCAAGGGCCACCAACAGACAAGCCTTTTGAGCTGCCAATAACCAGTCTCTCCCGTCTTCCAAATGCTTCGTTCACTAAAAGAAACCATGAGATAAGGACGTAAGACTAGAGCATAACAGCAAGGTTCTGCTGTGAGGTGAAAACTTAGAAAATATTTAATACTATGTGAGAAAGTAACCAGCTTGGAAACCTGACCAATTAATGTACCAAATGAGTTACTCTTCTTAATTGTCATTTTATACTTCTCGGGCTTGTTCTAGAGATTTCTAACTCTGCCTTGGAACAGGGCTCTGCTACAGACTTTTTTCCTCTGTACTGACCGCACATATAATCTATACATACTTCACATCTATAAATTCAAATCAGCAACCCAGACAGATCTTAGAATCCTTACCACGGGAGGGAGAATCTAGTGAGGACATACTGTCTGTAAAACACAGTAGGCAACCTTAAGACAGTAAGTCGTTCACTACTCTTCTGAGGGGAGGCCTTATCTTGTGAGCAGCTGGGAAATGAGCACATTCATGCACCCTGGCACCGGGGAAGGGAAAGTCTTCCTGGACACTGCTACATTTCCTTCCAGCTTTCCCAGGAAGCTTTCCCACTTCAAGTATGAGACAAACTTATGGTTTCTGAAGTCAGGACTACAGGATGCACACTGGACATGCCTTTGCCATCCACATAGCACATTAAATTCCTTCCCAGAAAGAGCAGGAGCTTGAAGGTTCTCACCTGAAGAGACAGTGCTTATGTCCCAAACTCGAAGCCCTTCTTTCTGACCTCCGAAGGCGTAAACAAATGGCAAATCAGGACAACATGAAGAACAAAAGAGAACTCCCTGGGGAGAGAAGAACTGAAAGTCAATGATTTCCTTCCAGAGAGCTAAGTGAATATACACATGGTTTTGAACTGCCGTGATACTCTACTGTACTGCCAATGTTACACATGGAACCCAGTGCCCCCCCACACTAAGTACTCCCCATCTGTTAAAGAACGCTTATTCTAAATGTTTAGTAAATAGTCATCAATAGCTCAAGTGCTCCAAGTTCCAAGATTTCCTGAGAAAGATAAGCTATGACCACTTCTCTATGTCCTTTTCCCATTCTTCTGATCCTGTCAAGACTATTAAGCTTGTGATCCAGAAAGGAGTTAGATAGTAACTGAATTCTTTAAAATTCTCTGAGTTAGAAACTCCCACCAAACTTGACTAGCTCAAAATTAACTTCACCATATCCTTGACTGCGGTGACTGCCAGGAAAAGACAAGCAAATACGTCAGAAACACAATGAGAGTCAGGGAGATGCTCACCATTTTCATGTCTCTAGAATGAATGAGACTTGGCCTGTCTCCTAGGATGTCCCAGATCTTCACATACTTGTCTGCTGAAGCAGTCACGAGGCAGCCCTTGATCTGACTGCTCAGATCAAGACCTGGAAGATAAGATTAGTTCAAGAGCTACTGCCTGAAATTTAGATTTATTTTGTCATAACAACACATTTGAAAGAAACATCATTCTTGCTCACCAGAGATTTCATCGTTGTGTGCATTAAGTGTAAAAATTGGCTTATCTGAACGTGCATCCAGATTATACACAAAGCCGTCATCTGTACTGGCCTGCAGAGTAAAAGATGGACAAGATCATGTTATATGACAAAATCTGGCAATGGAGATGTATGTAAATTACAGTAAAAACCTATTTATCTGTAGAATTTACTAAAAATGAATAACAGACACAAGAACTTACTTTTTATGTTTATGAAGCAGGAGAGAGCAGGGTTAGAGACATGGGGACACAGAAGTGGCAGTCACTGCACAGGGCAGGAGGAATACCTGGGGTGGGACGGGCTGGCACAGAGGCTTGCTGAGCATGGTGGCTGCAGGTGTGAGCTGAGGAGTACACAGAATGCGAGGCAGAGGAGGAAAGAAGATGGATGTCGGGAGCCAATAAGGAACTTAGAAGGTGGTGTGATCACATCACGTCTCAACACTGCCACGGCAGTGGACTGAAATGGAAATAAGCTGCGAGGCTCTCAAGAACTGGGGAGCAAAGGCAGCATAGGGCAACACCACAGGATGGGGTGGGAAACCGAGGCTTTGTGAATGCTAGCTGTGGGGTCAAAAACCAAGACTGGACCTGGCCTCGGTTCCCAGTACTCACACGGTGGCTCAACCATCTACTGTAGCTCTAGGGGATCTGATACCATCTTCTGGCCTCCACGGACACTGCATACACGTGGTACACTTACACATACACAGAGGCAAAACACTCATAATGAAATGAAAAAAATACAAACCAGAAAGAAGCCTTCAAAATCCTTTATGCAAAAGCTGGATTCAGGGGTGAACGTAATTGTGATGCATTAATCTCCTGTACCCCAGGATGAAATGACTAAGCATGCCTACTGAAGGTCCTAACAGCACCAATTCTTGCACGTATAGTGCCAGTGATTTTCAATATGGTTCCTAAAGTCGGAGCCTTCAGAGTCAGGGCTGGCGCAGATTCTGTTTGGGACTATTAGCTGTATCTAGGAGGCCTTGTGACAGCACATTTTTGTTCCCTACTGCATCAGTGTTGAGCAGCACCTCCTGCAACTGGTAAAGTTCTCTTTCCTTGGGGAAAACTACACTCAAATGTTTAGAATAACCATAAAATGATCTTATGGTAACACATGACCTTCTCAGAAACACTGTTTGAAAGCTTAATTTCTTAAAAAGTTGTCCTAAAACTGAAAAGTGTTCTTTTCTTGCTCAGTTTCCTAATTAGCTGGGACTGGAACGTTTTACAATTTGTACATAAAGAAGCTGTGATACACTGCTATAACCTCTCAGGAGGCTGAGACAGGAGAATCATGCCTTTGAGGCTAGCCTGGGATACATAGTCACACTGTGTCTCAGAGGGGAAGGGAAGGGGTGGGGAGCCAATGTGGGCTAAATGCACTTGGAAATGACAATCCTATTTACTGACCAACTTTTCAATTTTTTTGATTTGAGGTGGTTATAAATTAGGAAAATAGGGCTGGAGAGATGGCTCAGCGGTTAAGAGCACTGGCTGTTCTTCCAGAGGTCCTGAGTTCAATTCCCAGCAACCAGATGGGAACTGAACTCATTACAGATGGTTGTGGCTCACAACCATCTGTAATGAGATCTGGCACCCTCTTCTGGCATGCAAGCAGAACACTGTATACATAATAAATAAATTAATCTTTAAAAATAAATAAATAAATAAATAAATAAATTAGGAAAATAGTTTTATGTTGTACAGCTCTAAGAATACTTAAAAGCATTTAGATTAAATTTCATTATTTTCCCATAAACATGATTGCATACTACTGTTGTCTAAATATACTGCAAGGCACAGCTTGCTTAAAATGCGTGTGTGTATAAGTTGTATTTTCTTAGGAACGTGGGCATTTAACATTACTGTGACTTCCACTTTCCTGGGTTTTCATGAAGGCTGTTATACCAGAGGCCAGTGAACGAACACATATACACATAAACTAAGTTAGCAAACGAAAAACAAGTAGAACCAGTTTTTTTTTTTTTTTTTTTTTTTTAAAGGAGACAACAGAACACATGAAATAATTAAAAAGGGAAATACAGAGTGAGGAATATTGAGGGCAAAAGGGTGCACTAGGAAAAACAAGGAGGGGGCATGGTGGGGAACGGAGGGTCAACCAAAATGAAGCCTAGAGGAAAATGCCATAAAGCAGCCAGGCGGTGGTGGCGCACGCCTTTAATCCCAGCACTCAGGAGGCAGAGACAGGCGATCTCTGACCTTGAGACCAGTCTGGTCTACAGAGCTAGTTCCAAGACAGGCAGGGCTACACAGAGAAACCTTGTCTCAAACCCCCAAACCAACCAACCAACCAAACAAAAACAAACAAAAAGGAAACGCCACAAAGGAGCCTGTTAATCTGTATGCTAATTAAAAGGCAAATGCCTCCCCTCTTTGAACAGCATTATCTCTCAGAACACACTCCTATGTTGCAAGACTAGGACTTTATTTTTCTTTGGTCGACGTCAGTGGAATCTTTGGAAAGTCTATTTCTTTTCATTTGGTAAGTAATGCTATTAATCATCTCTAGAGTTCCATTTACACATAAGGATTTAAGTAAGAGTATCTTCTGATGTTTTTTCCACTGAAAAGCACCAGAAGTAGGTAGAAGCAGGAGGATTTGCAAGTTCAAGGCCAGCCTGGGCTACACAGATCCTATCTTAAAATCTTGAAACAGAATATTATTATGATTAATTTTCTAATATTTTTATAGGTAAGCAATTGCATTGTTAAGAAACATAATTGTTTTCAATGCTAAGACCCAGAAGCTTTGTACTTCTAAACAGAGAAATACCTTTCTGAAAATCTCAGTAAGTTTTTAAAAACCTGAAGAAGCAACGTGCATATTCTTACCAAAAAATGACAGGGTGAGAAGTGGTTCCAGGTCACTCTCTCGATCTGCCCACTGAACCGCCAGAGGCGATGGTTCTGGTTTGGATTTCGGCAATCATACAGAGCCACTGACCTGCACATATTGCAGGCCACGTTAGGGTTAAATACATTTTAGTGAAATGATAACAGAGCAACAACATGGTGAATTCAGAATTCAATTATTTAAAGCCCATTTTAAAATTCTAAACTTAAAAAAAAGAAGTATTGCATTCATTTTGTGTGTGTGGGTACCCATGTAGTTCAGAAGACATCCAATCCCTTGGAGCTGGAATTACAGGCGGCTGTGAGCCATCTAATGTAGGTGCTAGGAATGAACTTAGGTTTTCTGCAAGAGGAACAAGTTCTCCTAATGACTTGACCATCTCTCTAGCCCACCAGACTCTTCATTTTCTATCTTAGATTTATGTGAGTGTTTTGCCTACATGAATGTATGTGCATTGTGTGTGTGTGTGTGTGTGTGTGTGTGTGTGTGTGTGTGTGCGCGCGCGCGCTGAAGAAATGGCTCAGTGGTTCAGAACACATTTTGTTCCTTCAGAGGATCCTGTTTGAGTTCCCAGCACCCACACAACAGCTCACAACCATCTCTAACTCCAGTTCCAGTTATCTGATGCCCTCTTTGGCCTTCTTTGGCCCGCGCGGGCCCCAAGAGTTGAATTTCACTGGTGGATTCAGGTTTTGTCACTTGAAGGCACTGTGGCTCTAACTGGAGCCTAACTTCTGCTGCTCAAAAACCTTCACATACGGATGAGTTCTAGTCCAAAAGTCCTGGGCAATTCTTAGTTCCTTGTCCTAGGCAGGGCTCAGAGTCATGCAATCCAGGACCTAACCACAGCTCTTCTCCAGCCAGGTACTGTACTGGGGAACTTAGGGGTCTGATTCTTCACAAATCACACTGTAGTAGGAGTCTAGTAGAACCACTGCAGGTACACAGAATGAAACAGCTGTTTTCACTGTATCCAGGGGAAACAGCAGAATGAACAGTTGTTTCCTAGAAGTACTCAGACCTTGAAGAAATCATTGTGGAAACTGACTGTTTTCTGTTTTGTTTGTTTGTTTTTGTTTTTTGAAGGAGCTTCACAACCTTTGCATGACTTTGGTCACAAGATGATCCTGGCACACCCAGGGCATCTTGAATTATTGGGCACTGAAAACAGTACACAATAAAGACTAAAGTTCCAGGAAAGTGATGTTTTCCTTCAGAAAACAGATGCTTTGGCATCCGAACTTGTTTTACCCAAAAAAACCAACTTTTTGTGTGACAATCAGCCTTTGCACGACTGTTTGAGGTTCAGCTCACAGAAGCTGTTCCTCCACATTGCCAGAGAGCCTAAAATTACATTCTGGAGTGACCCCCTTTCTTTGACTGACCTCTGCAACACAGAATAGCCTAGCATCCCATGTTAGGAAAACTGGAAACAAACTCTTGTAAAGGATGGAGTCAAAACAAAGACCGCTAACTGGTTTGATTCTCTTGGCTGTCCCTCCCCACAAATGCCACCTGTAAAAAGGAGAGCATGTGACAGGGCTCCTGCAGTTGATGGCAGCTCCAACTACATTCCAATTAGATGCCTTTCTCCTCTGCCATGTGGTGTGTGAATGCTCCCCATGGAAGAGCACATCTCCCACTCCATGTACCATGTTTCATAGCAGGAAAGGTGTACTAGTTCTGAACCAAATCGCCAAAGGCCTTGGTATTTCTGCCTGTGGAGAATCAAGTGTCTCTGTTTAGCCTAACCAAGCCAATTGTGAGCAGTTACCCGCTGAACTCAGCCTACATGGGCAGAATCTCAAATGGCATAATTGAGAAATGTTTGTCTTAAGTCACCAAGTTTAGGATTGCTTATATCACAAAAATGGCTTACTCATATATCCTTTAAAAACCAGAGAAGTTAGATTACTATGACAAAACCACATTTCTCTTTGGAACGATCGGGGTTGAAAAAATAGCACTATGCATGTAGCTACCTCAGTCGTACAGCCTAAGCATCAGATGGCACCTGTCTTGTCTTGGAGTTGGTGCAGACAGAAGGTCTTGTGCATACTGGGAACCAGCCCTTCTGAGCTATCCCCACCCCCACCCCTGCCCCCGCCCCCACAAGTACTTTTAGATTAGTTAAGCATAATGCAAGAGCAGAAAGAGAAATGCTTTCTTACTTATCATATGACCCGGAAATCAGAGTTTGTGCTTCAAATGGATGAAACTGCAGAGTCTGGACCTAGAGGGAAGAAGGATGAAGAAGAGATCTTCCTTTACCCACTTTGAGAAATAGTGCTACTGTGTGGTGAGACACTCGGCAGTGTTTCTATGCATTCCTCTTTGAAATCCCAATACTGTGCAATCTGCAGGGGTTTTTGTTGTTTTGTTTTTTGGGAAGGGTCTCACTATGTAGGCCTGGCTAATCTGAAACTTGCTAGATCAGACTGGCCTCATGGCCTTGAACTCAAGAGTTTCACCTGCCTCTGCTACCTGACTGCTGGGATTAAAGGTATGAGCCACCATGCCTGGTCAAGAAACCAGCTATTAAATACTCAAAAAGGGAAACCATGTTCTCAAATAAAGGCTAGCACTTACAGGAGTAACAGCACTCTTCAAACCCTGTGATGGACTACTTACATCCCTCAGAAGAAAGGGGAGAAAAGTAGAATGTATTGGACAAATGCACAGGCCTCAAAGTCCAACTGTTTGTAATACATCAGCACCCTGAGCAGAGTTTTGTAGCTACCCACCTGCTACAACCTTTCCTTATTACTGCTGTAACTGACAACCACACTCCCTCACCCCCAGGAACCTCCATGAACATGTCACAGGGTCACTATTCTGTAGATTAGGGGATTCTATCTGTCACACTGGGCTCTCTGAACCTCAGTGGTATAACTGGTGAAAGCACTTTGTAAATCATAAAGCCATATGCGAATGTCCAGATTCCTTTAGCCAAGGAGCCACCAGGTTGTGCAGAAGCCTTCCTTCACCAGGTCCCCGTACCTTGTCTGTGTGTGCAGTGAGCCTGGCTGCTGGCTTCCCCACAGACATATCCCAGAGAATGACCGTGCTGTCCGCTGATGCACTGGCCAGCACGTTTCTGAGAAAAGGGAAGAAACAAATTAGAGAAATCATTTTTAAAAACAAAGCATTACATATAGAAGGAGTTCACTTATAATCAAAGCAGTAAAATATTAGGAATTTAGAAAACAAAGCTTAAGAAATACATCCTGAAAACTACCAAAGATTATCAAAATAAGTGAAAGAATATCAAAGTGGAAAGACCCTTCTCCACTTGTACTGGAAGATGTAATATTGTTGAGATGAAAACAGCATCTATAGGCTGAGCTACAGGCTGATTACAGATCCACCCCCACACTGAGAGATTCAACCCACTCTGCTCCAATGCTTACTTAACTTCAGTAGAAAGTGGCAAGCCGATTCTGAAACTTCTATGTCTGTACAAGGGACCCACAAACAAAACCGGGAAGCACACAGTTCTCAATTTTAAAATGAATGGAAAAGTTAAGATGACCATACAGAAGTAAATTTCAGAAAATACACTTGTTGTGAGGCACTGGATGTGGGTGCTCACAACCAAACTCGGGTCCTCTGTGAGAGCAGTGAGTGCTCTCAACCACTGAACCACTTCTCCCGCCGGTTTCTTTGTTTTTGTTTTTTTCCCCCTTTCTTTTTCCGAGACAAGGTTGCTCTATGTAGCCCTGGCTGTCCTGGAACTCACAGAGATCCACCTGCCTCTGCTTCCCAGGTGCTGGAATTAAAGGTGTGCGCCACCATCGCCCACTGTTTTTTGTTTCTTTAAGATTTGCTCTATGTTGCCCAGGTTGCCCCAAATCCTGCACTCAAGCAGCATTCCTGCCTCAGCCTCCCAGGTAGCTACAACTATGTGCCTGCTGCCCGCTTAGCTGTGGCTGGTTTTAATTTGCATTCCTCAGTGACTGATATTTTTGATTTTTAAAAGTGCCAAGACAATTAAATGTTCAAGTTTGGGGAATGACAGTGTTGACCGTATTTCCAACAAATGATTCAAGGACAATGGAATATCCTTGTGAAAAAGTCCGACCCCCATCTCAGCATCCACACCCCTCAAAACAGATGGCAGGCTTACGTATAGGAGCTAACACTATAAAATCTCAGGACACTTTCATACAAATTTTGATGACCCTGAGTTAGGAAAGTTTCTTGGATGCAACAGCAAACATATGATCGACAAGAATAAACTGGACACCTTCCACATTAAAATGACTTCACAAGAGATGAGAAGATAACCCACAGCATGTCAGATATCTGGAAAGACACTTCTAGCTAGGTATTACTTCAGAATATGTAAGAGACTTTTACAATTCAAATGAAAGAGGCATTTTCCACGAAGAAGGTGTACATAGTGGTCAGTGAGCACTGAGAGCTCCACGTCTCCAGTCACTGAGAACACACCTATTATAGTTCCAGCAGACTGGGAGCACGGAGAGCTCCACGTCTCCAGTCACTGAGAACACACCTATTATAGTTCCAGCAGACTGGGAGCACGGAGAGCTCCACGTCTCCAGTCACTGAGAACACACCTATTATAGTTCCAGCAGACTGGGAGCATGGAGAGCTCCACGTCTCCAGTCACTGAGAACACACCTATTATAGTTCCAGCAGACTGGGAGCATGGAGAGCTCCACGTCTCCAGTCACTGAGAACACATCTATTATAGTTCCAGCAGACTGGGAGCACGGAGAGCTCCATGTCTTCAGTCACTGAGAACACATCTATTATAGTTCCAGCAGACTGGGAGCCAAGCAGGAATACTGCTTAGTGCAGGGTCTGAGAGAACTTGGGCAACATAGTGAGACTACACCATAAAAACCATGCCAGGTGGAGTGGTACATGCCTTTAATTCTCAATACTTTTGACAGGAAGTGGAATGGTGGTTGCCAGGGCTGGGGGAGCAGCGGTGGAGGGTGTGGGGGAGGGAGAGGCAGGGTTTGGGTATTTATTTATAAGGTCCAGTTTTAGTCTGGAAGACAGAAAAGATCTGAAGATGGATGGTGGTGGCAGGTGCACAGTATGAATGTACTGACTCACTGAACTTAGAAAGGGGTCAAGTGATGACGTTATGCTGTAAATATCTGACCGTAACTTAAGGTGAGTAAGTGGGTGATGTGAAGCAACAGTATCCTGTGGCATCACTGGTACTGCAGTATATATTTCCCTGTGACGGGGAGGGTGGGACATGGTCCCCAGGTTTTGTTTTGTTTTCTTTTTTTTGAGACAGGGTTTCTCTGTGTAGTCCTGGCTGTTCTGGAACTCTTTGTAGACCAAGCTGGCCTCAAACTCACAGATCTTCTGCCTCAGCCTCCCACGTGCTGGGATTAAAGGCGTGTGTTGCCATCACCTGGCTGGTTCCCAGGTTTGTAAAGGGCACCTATGGCAAAGTCTGCTAGGGGATGAGGGGCTACAACTGCACAGCACAGCTGCTGCCCTGGGGTGGGGCAGACTGCAGGAAATTCGGAGGAGGAGGAGGACGGGCAGAGGCCAGCACAGGAGACGGGCAGCATGAACCAGAACAATCTGCATCATATGAATGCCATCTTTTTACCTGATTGTCTTATTCCAGGAAAGGTCGAGGACAGCATCAGTATGTCCTTCTGCTGAGGAACTCTGTAATAATTATTTTAATTATTTTTTTGTATTAAATGTCACCCATCACAAACTGCCTTTCTATTAACGTTAGAAAGAAACTATAGCAATTCATAAACTATCAACACTGCCTTTCACCTCTCTCTAAACCTATTTTAAAAACTACAATAATATAGATGTTTGGAACTCACCACAAAAGCTGCCAAATAGGAACTTTAAGTTCAAAACATTTGGTAGAACAGCTACTCTACATGAAGGCACATCACCCACATCATCTGTTTGTGATATTACATGCCAACAAGTTTCATGCAACCAGAAAATACATGAGCTTTCTGAAATTAGAAATTATGTTAACTTGTAACGTCCTGTCTTGCTCTACCAAAACTGATTGCCAAAAATATATGTTCTTATACCCTCCTCTCCAGTGACTTGGCCTAATTTCTCTTTTACTATCTACTCCTCCTTACCTTCTTCCCTTTCTTCTTCTTCTTTTTTGAAAGCTTACTTCCCAATGTGAAGACTGGCTCTAGAGAGTCCACTATATCCAGGTCCCACACCTCGATAACAGGGGTCATGTTTCCCACAGCAATGTAATTTCCTACGGAAACAAACAAGGCACTTGGACTATACAGCGAGCACCATCTGCCAGTCTGGCCCGTCACACTGGGGGCTTGAACGGTGCTTCTCAATCCCGCTGCATCATCTTGGACTCCTGCAGTTCTAACAACTCCCGAGCGACTGCTGAGCTGCTAGTTTGAGAGCTGTAATTCTAGTAATGGAGGCTCAGTCCTTCGACCAAGTTATAAAATTTACTGCAGTTAAGCAACAACTCTTGCCCTTTCCTCCGGGGACTGCTGCAGGGATGAGGGTCAAGGGAGACTGAGCATCCATCAGCCCTGCAGTACCATGCAGTCATCAGTATCACAGTGCTGACTGTTACTGAGAAGCACGGACAGGGCAACGAAGGGTGTGCGGAGACGGCTGAGAGGGCCACCCGGGGCAGGTGTCCTTGTCTCACTCCTACCTGCTTTTCTTCTTTCTCTCTTTAGAGACCAAGTCTCACTTTATAATCCAGGCAGCCCCAGCCCCACTACCATTCCACACCTGGCTCATTTGAGTGTTTTCTGAGCTGGTAACATGATACCACTCTACACTGGGCTTTCACGCGATCCAGTAGTTCTACAGTTCAGATAGCACCTTTCAGCCCACAGTGTAGCGGCTTATCTAAACACTGGAGGCACACAGATCCCAAACCACTGGTGACATTTCACTAGGAATGATGAAGTACCACTTCACAAACTATCAGCAATACCTCTGACCCACACAGAACAAACAAGTTTCCCAATTACCAGAGGAAGCATCTGGGCTGGGATCGAAATTCAGCCATTCCACACTCAGAGGGTATGCGGACAGGAGAATGTCATGGTGTACATAGAAAGACTCCTCTTCTTGATTGTACACTGAAAGGATTGGGAAGAGAGACTTTAATGAATGGGAGACTTCAGAAATTACTCCCACCTCACAAGAACACTCTCCTAGTAAGACAGGAGACGCTGCTGGAAGGAAACGTCATGGTCACTACTGCCAAAGGAAGTCTGTCCGTCCAGTCCAGTCATTCTCATCTCCTGGCATTTTCCATGACCACTGCCAGCCAGATAAATGGTTCTGCCATCTACTTCCTCTTTATAAAAATCACTCCATGAGGAGGACTGACATTATCTGCTACAGCTCTAGCTGATTTTATGTCTGAAAGAACAAACAAACAAACAAACAAAAAACCTTGGAGAAAAATAATTGTATTTAGAAATTTAAATGCCTACCAAAAATTATTTCAATAGTTTATGAAGACTAACAATGTAGACCAGCAGCCTGTCAACTATGGTAACTCACAGAAGTAGCTCTTTAACATTCACTCAAAGGTGAGGAGCAAAATCACGTCACCAAGAAGTACACAATGGTGTGATGACAGAAAGCCCAATCAGCTAAGTTCTACTCGCCCTTGTCTCCTTAACAGCTCTTTATTGAGGAAGAAGTGAGAAAATAAGCTAAGGCGATTATTGAAATTCTCAGATCTCTGATTATGGAATAGATTCTAGGATCGGGAAATTTCACGTCCAGTTCTATCACATTAGCCCCTGCTGAGAAGGCACTGTCCTGCAAAACATTAGCTGCCACCACTGCGCTCGGCGTACACTGTAAGTTAAACTGGTGAGGATACAATGATCTCAGATGTGCACGCATAAAAGCCAATCTCAAAAAGACTAATACTTTTTTTTTTTTTTAAATGATAGTTTGAGACAGAATTTTGCTAATTGGCCAGGCTGGCCTCTAACTTACACGGCTTCTCTAGTCTCAGCCTCCTAAATGCTGGATTATAGGCCTACACTACCACTCCCACCTACAATTGGTCTTAAAGAGAAACTTAACCTATGTTGTTCAGTTAACACATCTAAAAGTTTAAAAACATCAGGAGTTAGAACAACTTCACAGTATATATGCTATTGAAAACCTTATTTTAGAAAAATTTCAATACTGACAGAATACAATGATCTGTGGAATGAAATGGCTTCCTATAGACGACTGGTTCTCAACCTGTGGGTAGTGACCCCCATGAGGGGTGTCAAATGACCTTTTCACAGGGGTCACCTAAGACCACTGCAAAACATAGATATTTACATTATGATTCATAACAGGAGCAAAATTACAGTTATGAAGTAGCAACGAAATAATTTTATGGCTGGGGGTCAGCACATGAGGGACGATATTAAAGGGTCACAGCATTAGGAAGGCTGAGATCCACTGCTGTAGACAGCCGGAGAGGTCCGTAGGAGGCACAGAAATCCAAGTTAAGAGTGCTGGCAAGACTGCTTACTAGGTACGTGCCTCCGTCTAAATTCAACCACCAGGAGGAAGGAAAGAACCCATTCCTCCAAGTTGTCCTCTGACTGATACACACACCCACAGCCACACCACACGCATGTGCACACACACACACACACACACGCTGAGTGCAGCAACAGGGCTCAGCGAGTCCAAGTTCTCTGCCGTCTGCCGTGAGAGCCTGAGTTCCATAAGTGAAGTAAGGAGGGAGTGAACTGAGAGAGCAGAAGTGGGGCCGGGAAGCTCAGTGCGTGAGTGAGCTTTGCTTAGCACGCCAATCCAAGACCTCCAGGTTTGCCACCAAGCACCAGGGAAAACAAGACAACCCAAAACTAAAACATGAAAACTAAGTAACTCAGGACACCACCAGAAGGGGCCAGTGAGCGCCAAGCCTGAAGGTTTTGCCCTTTTCACTCTGCGATGTCTCAGCTGAGGCACCTCGAGCTTCAGTTTCTAGGGACGGGCAGAAGACGGACTGAGGGAAGCAGGTGTCAGGGCAAGTGGACTGCTCACGAAGCAAGTGCTCAGAGGAAGGACAGAGAAAAGGAAAACATGGGGGCAAAGCACCCCCACATACCTGGAGATATGTTTTCAGTATATAAAACATATTTCACACTAATAATACCAAAGTCCAGCAAGTTATTTAATGTTAATAAAAAAGATCTGCTATAGGGCTGGTGATGGAGCTGTGTGCCTGTCTGGTATGGAGTCATGAGTCATCCCCAGCACTGGAAAAAAAAAATCTGACTTAAAATTTTCGAGGCAGATTCCTTTAGAGCCTCCCCTCTGGCTTAGGTGCAGGTATTTTCTGAACTGACAAAAGTATCCAAGATGCTTTGGTCCCAAAGAGCATGGTGGTGGGGACCAGAGAGATGGCTAAGTGTTAGGACAGCACTTGTCTGTCCTCTCGAGGGCCCAGATTCTGTTCCCAGCACCACGTGGTGGCTACAACCGTTTGTAAGAACTCCAGTTCCAGGGGACTGGATGCCCTCTTCTGGCTTCTGTGGGCATTGCACACACCTGGTACACATACATACATGTAGGCAGACACATTCATACACATAATAAATAAAATAAAATAAATCTCAAAAAAAAGGGTAGCTCTGTGTTGAATTAGGAAGAAAATAGAATGTTCTGTAAAGGGAACTATTACAAACAGCTTTTTAAAAGTGCAGGACAAGATCACTTGTTGTCTTGCAGAGGACCTGGGTCTAATTGCCAGCACCCTAGAGTTGCTCACAACCGTCTGTAACTCCAGTTCCAGGGATCTGACACTCTCTTCTGGTTTTCTTGGGCACCAAACATGTACATGGTACACATACTTATATTCAGACAAAACACTCATACATAAATAAATAATGAAAGAAATAAAAACAAGAACCTCTTCCCCAAAGGACCTATTTCTATAAACATTAAAAGAAAAAGACATTTCAGACTACACATGCCTAGAATAACCTGCACAGGATGTGTGGTGTAGAACTGATCTGTGCCACAACTCAAGAGGTGCAGCAGGACCTGGCCTCTACAGCTGCACAGTAGTGGCCACTGCACCATTTTCACATCGCATGGAAAGCTTTTCAGTGGGGCATTTCCTTTACTCACCATGAACCTCTAAATTGCATTGCTCCTGTTCAGCACGGCCACAGATGATGAAGTTGTCAGTGGGCTTAATCAGGAAATCTTCATGCTCATATTGTTCCTAAGTGGGCAGGAAACAGTCACTGGCTAGAGACAGAGATTCAATAAGGTTTTTCAACAACTAGGACCAAGCTGAAAAGTGATGTGGCTAAACATTTACCGTATCTTTCAGGGTGACATATGGATCTTGATCATTACTGCCATAGACCGTAAGACCCAACAGAGATTCACCAATCGTCTCAGCATCTGTAATAAGAAAAATTAAGATCATCTTGACAAAACCTTTTCCCCAAGACATTTATCTAGTTCCGGACTTGAGTCTATTTTATCCTTAACTGTATCATATTTGGGGAAAGAAACTGTACAAATTTCAAAGTCATTTCTATTTGACAGTTGGAATGCATTCCCTCTTAGAAGTCACAGTTTTCCAAAGAAAGATTAACTCAAGAATTTAACCCTTTTGGAAAAATATTCCAGCTCTGTTCAGATTGTCTAGCTTGTTCCACACAATTAAAATTCAAGGTGCTAAAGGAGCAGCTTTGAGGGTCTAGAAAGAGTCCTGGAAATGCTGAAATCCACCAACCAGAGAGGGTTGTTACGTGGAAACTCAGATGGCAGGCCTCACCGTCGGCCAGGCTGCTCTGCAGGCAGTGCTCTCCAAGTGACACACTCACCTGCTTCACGGCTCCGAAAATGGGGCCTTTACTCCACCTTTGCAAGGGCAGCAGTGAGCAGACCTAGAGTGACTGTTATGGTCTGGACAGGAGGTGTCCTTGAAGGCCCTTGTGTTAGGGAATGGGTTGCCAGCTGACAAGCTTCTAGGGAGTGATTAAATCCTCACAGTTCTGACCTACTCAACGGATTCATCCCTGCTGGATCTATAATATGATGGCATCATTTCTGGGTGGTGGTAGGGCCGAAATGGAAGGCAAGTCAAATCCAAGCTGCTATGAAAAGAAACCACACAGCACTCTGTCCACAGTATTGCATTCCCTCATCACTTGGTGGGGCTATGGCAAAGTTAAGACCTTACGAGGAAAGAGGATCACAGCAGTTCCAACAACCAAAAGACACAAAAATGTCAAAAGAGAGGACACAGTAAATAAAAAAACACCATCTTTGGTATTTATGTATTCTCCACTACATAATGAATAGCATACAGACCACCACTCCCTCATTAGAAATCCTGAGAACAGAGTGGTGGCAGTGAGTTCACTTTGCTGCAGACAAATTTCATACCAAGTTGATGTTCTATGTGTCAGGTCATTTGTTCTCTGATTTTATAAGTTGGGAGTTGCTGATTCTGAGAGAATTCTACTAGGTCCCAGAGATGCAGAGTAGCTGGGATTTACCCACTACAGACTTACTAACCCACTCAGGGTGATGGAGGTGCCATCTACTTCTCACGCTCAAGACTCAGGTTAATGTCCCGGGACCACATCAGAAGGCCACGAAGCACACCCACAGGGCCCCTGCCAGTGGTTTCCATTTATCTTACACTTCCTTTGCCCGTGGTCTCAGCTCAGTTTCCCCCAGGCTTCCTACTGCATCTCCAATAGCCTCTGCTACACCTTCCTCTCCTCCTCATCTCTAACAACAGGGCTGTAGCCGCAGAGAACTCAGTCAGTTACAGAGGATCACCCTGACGTGCAGTAAAATAGAAGGTCTCTTTAGATCTCAACTTTACACCTTAGGTCAGTGGTTTAGAACTTCCTTCTAGACCAGGTCAGGAAACAAGTCCAAATCTTGAGGCAAATTATCTGCCCTGACCCCAGAGACTTTAAAACAGACTAAAGCTTTGGGATGCAAACAGCAGATCTAGAACGCTATGAGCAGACCCACTAGAGATGAGCCACTTCTCACCTGGGTTGTCCTCTTCGTCATAATTGTCCAAGTCGTACTCAGCCAGCTCATCATCGTCTAGTGTACGGTCGTCCTGTGGGTCGCCATCCTCCAGGGGCTCCCTAGGCCGTGCCTGGTGGGTACGGGCACTCCGAATGCCATCTTCTGAAGGACTCCCTGACTCCTCTTCCTCACTGCCACCTTCTTCTCTGAGTGAAAACAAAAAGGGAAGTCACCCAGGGGGCACCACCCAACAACAAACATCTGACACAATATCCTGGATTTGACTACAGGCAGCAACACTTGGAAACTCACTGTAATTTTTCCTTTGCTTCAGCGATGAGGCGCTTTACTTCCTCTTTACTTAGCTCTACCTACAAGGGAGCAAACACTTCATTAGAACATATTTTGGAAATCATTAGAAGCCTTCAAACTAAGTCTTCAAACAACTGTAAACTCTAACTTTAAGAGCCATCAAGAAAATCCTGCACATTGATCAAGGCTCTAAATTTAAGTAGGCGGAGCTTGTACAGGTCCTTATGATTAAGGCCCCTCCCACCTAATACTGTCCAGAAGTCATGCTCACTCTGCTCTACCTTCCTCAATATTTGAAGAGGCTAATTTTTGTAAAATGCATCTGTGGTAGCCTACTTTTCTTCCAACGATCTCAAACTCCAAGGGAGTTTCCCTGTCTTGTCAGTGGTGACCCACTAACAAACCATGTAACATTGGTCCTCTGCTTTTCCCCCTATCATCACTGCCAAATGCAAATCAATTCTTTCTGGTAACTAATTACACCCTCCAAAGTCCCCCATCTGTAATCTTGAACTCCTGCTCAATTTTCCCAACTTCCAGTAAGATTTCCTATCTGGGCATCTTTTGTTCTCACAGAGTTCAAAACTGAGGCCATTCTCTTCAAAACTGTCATTCCTCACCCAAACAATGATTCAGTACCTTTAAAACATCTAACACTACTAAATTAAGCTTGTAAAGGCCAACAATGGTTTGGTATTGTATACTTAGGCCCACAGTGTGGAGCTGGCCATAATGGCAATGCTCCACAACCGAAGGTCAATCAATTGCTCAGTTTCTACTAAAGACCCTCCAGCTCTTCAGTGGCCCATACCTATAACTCTAGTATTTAGGAAGCTGAAGCAGGAGGATTGCCATAAGTCTGAGGCCACAGTGAGCCCTGGTTTCCAAAACAAAAATAAAAACCTTGTAATACAAGAATCCTCCAAGAATGACATTCTACTTTGGCTGAGACAGCTCCAGAAATCAAAGGTTAGAAAACACTGGGGAGGCAGGGAGCTCAGGCAGCAAAGTGTTGGTTGAGCAATTTAAGGACCTAAGTTCCATCCCAGAACTCACTTCAAACTAGGCGCAGTGACAAGCACACCTGTAATCTCAGCACTGGGGATTAGTGACAGGGGGATTTCTGGTGCATGTTGGCCAGCCAGTCTATCTCAGTTGGCTAGCTCTGGGTTCAGTCAGACAGCACACACAGAAACACAAGAACCTGGGCATACACACAAAAAGGTATTTGTACTGCTTAGGGGTGGAGCATGCGAACTAGGGGTTTTTAAGACTCCCCTTCATATACTTCAAAAGCTGTATGTTCCTTTAAAAAGGAAAACCATTTCCATTTGGACAAATGCTAATGAGGTGATTTCGTGTCCCTATTCTATAAATATGCATTGATTGCCCGCTGTAGGCAAAACACCAAAGAAAACAGTGACTAAACACTGTCTGTACTCTGGTGGAATTTACACCCATAGGGAGTATTTCCATCCCTCAACCGCTGTAAATTCATGTCCAGGCCACTCCCATGCTTATCACACGGCGAGTTATCACCCAGACACCCTCTGACATCCAACATAGCCGAAAGTCAAGTGCAAAAAAGACCCCTGCCCTATTTCACTCAAACACATCCCGGAACCCTGAGCACCACCTGGCTTGCGGAAAGCACTTAGTACGACAAACCCCCTGAGTAACCGCCTCCTTTGCCCCAGTCTCCAGCTTTTGTACGATTTCTTTCTTAATGTGTCACACTGACACCTTGTCCTCCCTGTCCCATAACGTTCCACCCGGATCACCCTAAGAAATTCCTGAACAGCAAGCACCCCGCCCCCTTCCGGTGCATAAAGTCCACGTGCTCGCGAATTTGGGGGTGGGGCCGGGCTTCCGGCTCCGGGCAGGGAAGGGGTGCAGTCCCTGCTCATCCCTTCAAGTGGCTACAGTCCGGCCGACCCAGGCAGGTCGCCGCCGCGCGGCTCAGGCCGGGCGCGTGGGCCCCCACGCGGGGCCGACCCCGTGAGCATCCCCCAGGCGCCTCCCCACGCACAGGCGCTCACCTTGTCCGGCGTCTCTTTGGCCACGCCGCGGCGGACCCAGGCCACGCAGGTCACTTGGCGGCTGCGGTTCATGATCCTCGGCGACAACGCGTCTGAGGCTGGCCACCGGGTCGCCGGGAGAGCCTAGGCTGAGCTCCGCGGGAGGGGCAGCGCGCAGGCGCGGGCGCCCGCGTGGCGTCATTCGCAGGCGCCGCAGGGAAAGGGGCGGGGAATTTGCCGGCAGGGGGCGGGGCCTCACGCAGATAGAGGAAGACCGTTTCCTGGGTGCTCCGTGCGCCGGTGAACACGTCGTCATGGAGACAGAGATCTTTGGAACTGTAAGGGCCAGACGCTCCACCCTACCCCACCACTCGATTTTGATTGTCGTTCCATGGACTCAGAGACGACAAACGGAGATGTCTGTGGGATGTTTATTTTAAGCTTTCGATAAAATGAGTTTAATTTTTCAAGGAGGTTCCGCCCTTATGTTTTCTTTGCTTTTTAACCCCCTGCAGTATGGGATTAAACCCAGGACCCCAGGCATGCTACATAAGCTCTCTCCCACAAACTATCCTCATCCTCGCCCTCGGTGGCCTGCGGTTTTTGAAGAGTTTCTCAGTATGTAGCCCAGGCTGACCTAGAACTCTGGGTCCTCTTGCCTTAGCCTTCTGAATGCTAAACTTACAAGCATTCATTGAGTCGACTCGCCCAGCACTTTCATTACTGACTGCTACTTTCTCATAGTAAAACATTTAGCACCTGAAACAGCAGGGTGGTGTGTGTCTTTAATTCCAGCATGGCTGAGGCATGGTTGCCACTGAATGAAAATAAGAAATAAAAGGAGGACATGGCTGCTCCTAAAGGGGTTGAGGTTTTTATTATACATATACGGGAGAATACAGGCAAGAGACTTCTGCAAGAGTCCAGAGTGAACGTGGCCGGGCCAAGAGACTAGCCAAGAAGTGAAAGGCAAAGGGATTATGTAGCCCAAATGGCTGGATTATATATGTAAGAGCCGCTGGGAAAGAACAGTTCAGCCCTTGGGCTGGAGAGTTCAGGGTAAGGGGCAGGGTATGCCAGCCGGGAGGACCCAGTATTAGGTGGGACTGAGGGAGACTGGAAGCCGGAGTCTGCTTTGATATGCTAATAAGCACCTTGGCTGTTTGTCCTGGGTTTGAGACCTAACACTACCAGTTGGAGGCCAGCCCGGACTGTGAAGCAGCTATGAAGCAAGACTTGGCTAAAAATGCCCCCAAGTCCTCTCTCTGTCTTATTTTGTTGTTGTTGTGATGAAAGACCATGACCAAAGCAACTAGGGAGGGGAAGGTTTACTTTACTTACCCTTGCGTGTCACTGTTTATCACAGTAGGTGCCAAGGCAGGAATGCAAAGAGGGCAGGAACCTGGAGTCAGAAATTGAAGCAGAAGTCCTAGAGGAGTGCTGCTTACTGGCTTGCATTTTCATGGCTTGCTCGGTCAGCTTTCTTAGAAAAACCCAGGACCACCCACAATGAGCTGGGCCCTTCCACATCAATCACCAATTAGAAAAAACGCTACAGGCTTGCCTACAGGCTGGTCTTATGGAGACATTTCTCAGTCGGGGTGTCTCTTCTCCGATGACCCTTGCTTCTGTCAAGTTGACATCAAACTGGCCAGCACACCTTACTCTCCCCAAAACAGCATCCATGAATTACCACAGTTACTAATTGTAGCAAACACATTGTGCCTATTAAGTTGAAGACACAGTTTTAAGTGCCCCACATTAAAATGGTCATCTTACCGTGAAAATTTGCATATGCCAGGCAAGTAATCTATCTTGGAGCCACATCCCCAACTCCATCATTTTTATTATCTCTTAATCTTATTATCTTAATCCATTTTGAGTGTGCAATTTGTTAGCATTCAAACCTGCCCCTTGAGGACCTGGCCAGTGGACAGGCGGTACCTTGGCCTGCTGCTCAGCATCAAGTCTTGTGCTCATTGCTGCGTGGTCTTTCTGCGCATGTGCTGCGTCCCCTCATAAAGGGCGGCTTTCTTTCTGTCTGCATGTCCTCTCTCCCTCCTTTCCCATCTTTTTTTCTCTTCTTTCTCTTCTCTCCTCTGCTCTCTTCTTTCCCTTCCCCCTAATAAAATCCTCTACATGAATGCTGTCTGTATGATGTGAGTGACTCCACCGTGCCCTTGGCTCCACCTGCCAAGGCTGTCCCGCCGTTTTTAAAATACGACACAATTTATGTTTTTAATTACAAATTTAGCAATAATAAACAGGTGAGAAACTCTGTGTTTAGAATAGCACACACGAGTTGACATCTTTCTTTTTACTGTGTTGTGTTGAACCCAGGGCCGTGTGCACACTAGACAAGAGCTACCAAGAACTACACTTTCTCTATGAACTGACGACTTAGTAGGAGCGACTTGTAAATGCTTAGCTAAGGTTGGCTAGATGGGTTCATCTGGCATATGGGTGGGCCTCTGTTTGAGTATTTGATTTTGGGGCTCCCTGTGGCAGTTGCCCTGTTAGCTAGCTGCTGCTCAGGTCTGTTTTGTGCCCAACATAGTGCCCGATGCGAGGCAAAATATTGATAAATATTTTAATTTTTGTCAAACGAATGAACAAATTAAAGAATAGAAGGTAAGCTAGCTAGATGGCTATTTTGGGCCTACACAAACTACCCTCCTTTCTTGACTTATTTCCAGCAGTGTGCCATTTCAGCCCAAGTTGTGAATTTGCCTGAAAAATGAAAAGCCAACTACAGCTGGCGTTACTGGGTTTTTTTTTTTATAACAAGAACTGACAGACTGAGCTTAAGCAGCTGTTTCTAAGTTTTGTTCATGGGAACTGATGAGCTTATTTCACCCAGAAAACCCTCTTTGCCAGAGGCATGTTGGTAGCACATTGGCTATTCTTGGAGTTAAGGGTCCCTGTGGATTGAACCCAGGCCCATGCCAGCTCCTGTTGCACCCTCTAGCTCGGGGCCCTTTGCAATCGGACTGTTAAGCATTAATAGCTGGCCTTGAATGCTGGTGTGGCGGTTTGAATGAAAATGGTCCCCATAAGCTCAGGGAGTGGCACTGTTAAGAGGTGTGGCCTTGTTGGAGTGGGTGTGGCCTTGTTGGAGTGGGTGTGGCCTTGCTGGAGGAGGTGTGTCTATGGATGGGCTGTGCGGTTTCACTTCTTACTGCCTTGAGATCCAGATGTAGAACTCTCAGGTACCTCTCCAGCACCAAGTTTGTTTGCATGCGGCCGCCAGGCTTCCCTCGCATGATGACAATGGACTAAACCTCTGAACTGTAAGCAAGCCCCAATTAAATGTCTTGCTTTATAAGTGTTGCCGTGGTCATGGTGTCTCTTCACAGCAATAAAACCCTAAGACACTTAGGAAGGAAGTGAGTCTATAATACCCTTCTTCCTCATTCTACCAGGCTGTTTCTTGCCTCTCTAGCTTAGCCTGCAATATTAGCTGATAAAAGTTGAAGAAATATTAATGGCTACCAGTTACCAATTGCTAGAGACTATCAGTAGATGTTAAAGCCTCATTTTAAGGAAAAACCCTTCCCCTTCCTCTCTCTCTTCCACCTTTCCTCCCACGAGGTGTGCACCCTTGACCCCTTTCTCTCTTTTCCTCTCTCTCTTTCCCTCCCTCTCTCTCTCTCTCTCTCTCTCTCTCTCTCTCTTTTCGCTCCCTCTTTCTTACCTTTCTCTTCGTCTCTCTATTATAATAAACCATTCCCACATGGATGCAGCATCTGGGTCTGCCACCACCACCACACTGCCATGCCCGCATGTCGTGGGTAGCCTGCCAGCCCAATGCTGCATCTGCCCAGCATGCCAGCATGGTTCCCTGCGCACGTGGCCCGGCCAGCTGGGGATCCCCCACCCATGCAAATTCATAACACTCGCAGCTCTTCTCACCCCGCCTGTACCCCAAATTTCTCCAGCTCCTGTGCTTCCCTCCCCCAGTTTGTAAGTGAGAGGTAACCCATAACTCCAGTCTCACAATATAAATGACTTCATACTACCTCGTGCAGCTTCAGGCTCACAGTGTCCTTACCATCTCCTGATCGGAAGGTCTTTAAAAAAAAAAAATAAGTCCTAGCTATAATTAACTACCACAGATGAGAAGAGTGAAGCCCAGAAAAGGGAGACGACAAACCCAAGACCACACATCACGTAAGTGTCAAGATCTAGCTTCACACCTGGTGTTTGCTGCCACACCTGAATAACAGCTCTTGGGAGGGAAGACAGGAATGTGTGCACAGGGGGAAAAAAGTTACAAATACAATGGATTCAGTCACATCCTTGCCAGCCTCAGTGGCAGGTACAGAAATGTCTGGAGGAACAAGGATACCGAGCATGTGCTTACAAGAAGCATAGGAAGAATTGTTGGGCAAAGGTGTCATCGCCCTTTTTATGAGGCTACAAGAGAAATGTCTTGGCTTTATTCAGAGGATCTTGAGCAGGGTTTCTGGCATTTGCAAACACCAGTCACCATAGAGATGAGGCCAAGTAGATACTGTTGTACCCTTTTTGAGAAACCCCCAGAGACCACCAAGTAGCCGGTTTCCGATGCAAGCACATAAGGGTCCTTTTATTCAGGTTCAACCTGGGTCACCACACGGCAGATGGAAGGAAATGTGGCGGCATTGGCCAGGAGCCCAGGTGTAGAGGGTTTTTATAGGGAAAAACCACAAGCCGGGAATTGACAACTTAGGATTGGGCAGAAGGGATATGGGGCAAGGTGATTTTTTTTTTAACTACTGGTCTAGACTTTGGGTGTGAAACCACATTTGAAACCATTGGGTTAGACTTTTGGTGGGGAACCACAACCCGCTGAACAGGATTATCTGGACTGCTCAGCAGGATTATCTAGATATCTTCAAGGGCCACAGACAGGATGTCTGCAGGAGGATACTGCTCTGTATCCGTTCGAGTTGTCATGGCACATTCCTGAGTTCCTTCCTAGAACTGAGTACAGCAGGTGGTCTGAGATGGCGGCCCTTTCCCTAAGATGGAGCCTGTAAAGTCAAGTCTAGGCCTTCACAATACCTACATGTGTTTCTTTTCTCTGCAGGTGTCTTCCCCAGTCTAGCATTCCCAGGGACTGGCAGAGAGTTGAGGCAAAATAAATATCTGGAGACAAAAAGGAAGGATGACATTTCTGGGCACTTGTTATGGATGAGTGAGTGGAATGACATTGTTATCCCATAGCTGTGAAATTCATACAGAAACGGAAAGTATTAATCCCACTGATGTGAGGAGAAAGACTACCCAACCAAACCACCATGGCCAAATTAATTAAAGCAAGCTTTTAAAAAAAATCTGTGTACACAGGATGTCTCTCCCTAAAGACAGGATTCAAGAAATCAGCATTGGACGTGAATAAGATAAGGGTTTTTATAGTTCAGGAGTAGGGGGTTTCCCAGTGGAAGATTTGGCAGGATTACAGAAGCAGACCATAAGCATAACAGGCTGGTCATAACAACCTCCTGGAACAAAGACATGGTTGCAAGGTGGTCATAACAAGGTAGTCATAGCAACAGATGTTCATAACAACTCTTTGAAACAAAGACATGGTTGCTGTTTCCTGGAACAGGCAGTACAGAAAGAACTATTTGTAGTTAAGGTTACAGGTGGGGCATAGCCCAATCCTTGAGAAACAGATTTAATTATAAACAGAAACAAACCTAGTTTGTCTTTCGAAGGCTTTCAAGTCTAAGATGAAGGCAGGCTGGTTTATCAGGAAGTTGCCAGATAAAGAAAAAGTGGTTTTAGATATGGTTTATATTGTTGTAGCTCCCGTGTCTGTCACGTTTATTTCTACACGTAGCAAAGATTTAGTGAATGACTGGGTAAATCAATGAATAGAAGAAACTTCTCAAGCTCTGTCTTACCAGGCTCTTCATACTGAATGTATCAGTATGTCTCCACCTAGTGGACACTTGAGAGTTATGCCTGAACCTTGAACATTACCCTGCCCCCAACACTTGTTTTATTCTGTGGCTTCTTCATTTGCATGTTCCTGCTTCACTCACGGAGGATGGCAGCGCGGCCTTGCAGGTGATCTGGAGAGCCAAAAAGGGCAGCCCGAGAAAAGAAGTTATAAGAGGACAGAGTAGAATAGCTAGGATGCATTGCCTTAGAGCCGCTGGTGATGTGCAAGACACTGGTGTCCTGAAATGCATCCCTAGCTGTGTGGCCTTGAGCAAGCCATATCCTGTCTTATTTGGGGCAGCTGAGTCTGAAATCAGATACGTAGATGATGAGGGTCCATATAATGTGTCTAGGACTATTTCCTACAGTTTGTAAGGACCACCATGTTTATATTATAGTAAAGGGCATTGGTTTCAGATCAAGTAAGGAACCCAAGCTTCAATGTTTTGTTTTGTTTTTTGAGACAGGGTTTTTCTGTGTAGTTTTGGTGCCTGTCCTGGATCTCGCTCTGTAGACCAGGCTGGCCTCGAACTCACAGAGATCCACCTGGCTCTGCCTCCTGAGTGCTGGGATTAAAGGCGTGCGCCACCACTGCCCAGTGCTTCAGTGTTAATAAGGGTCAGATCCAAAGTCTAAGCTCTGATCCTCCTGACTTTGATGCCCATGCTGTTGGCATTACACTGTGCCACATTTTAAAGATTACACCAAAATGGTCAAAAGTATGGCCCCTAGAGCTTTGGTCTCTGTGAGTGGGTTCTACCTATGGACCCACCCAGCAATGTGTGGTCTTGGACAAGTCACTTAATCTCTCTGAGTTTAGTTTTCCTGTCTGCAAATTGGAATAGCAAAGTGCTGGTATAAAATTGTCTGCACACCCATATTCCACCACTTGGAAGGCTATCTAGATGTCCTAGCCTGTAACTATACATATGTATGTGGATTTCTCTTAACCTCCTAGGATCCCTATCTACTTCCAAATCCCAGACCTCTCTTGGAAGGTGTGTTGCTTTAAAAAAAATGACACAAGCTAGAGTCCTCTGAAAGAAAATCAATTGAGAAAAATGCTCCCATCAGACCGACCTGTAGGCAAGCCTTTGGAACATTTTTTGATTGGTGATTAATGTGGAAGGGCTGGCCATTGTGCAGGCCTCGACTGGGGCCCCATGTTGCATAAAAGGGCAAACTGAGCAAGCCGTGGGGAGCAGTGTTTCTCTGTGGTCTCTGGTCTAGTTCTTGCCTTCAGGTTTCTGCTTAGAGTTCCTACCCTGACTTCTTTTCATGAAGGGACTGTACAGCAAAATAAACTCTTTCCTCCTCAGGGTTCTTTGTTTTTTGTTGTTGTTTATTTGTTTGTTTGTTTGTTGTTTTGACAGGGTCTCTCTGTAGCTCTGGCTGTCCTGGAAGACTGGCCTCAATCTCACAGAGGTTCACTTACCTTTGCCTCCCAGTGCTGTGATTAAAGAAGTGTGCCATCATACCAGGCTTCCCAAATTGCTTTTGGTCCTGGTGTTTATCACTTCAATAGAAGTATAACTAAGAGTCAGGCATGGTGGCTTAAGCTAAGAGGCAGAGGCAGGTGGATCTCTGAGTTCAAGGCCAGTTAAGGCTACACAGAGAAACTCTGTCTTGAAAAACAAAAACATTAATTGATTAAAAAATGAAAAAAAGATTAAAAAAAAAAACCACTGGGCATGGGGGCTCACATTTTAATCCCTGCACTTATGAGGCAGAGGTGGGTAGATCCCTGTGAGTTTGAAGCCAGCCTGGACTACAGAGTGAGTTCCAGAACAGTCAGGGCTACACAATAAAACCCTGTCTCAGGAAAAAAAAAAAAAAAAAAAAAAAAAAGCCTAAGACAGGTGTGAAATGTAAACAAGCCGGCTCAGCCACCTTGGGATGCCCTACATGCTGTCTGAACATGTCTGGTCTTGGCTTTGGAGTGTAGAGACATCTAACTCATTGCCTGAAATTTGTGCATGTGCACTTATACACACATGCACGTGAACACACACACACACATACTTTTTTTTTTAAGATGTCATAGTCTGAACTGAAACATGTCATAGACAGGGTGACTCCACAAACATTTGTTCTCTTTGTTCTAGAAGCCAAGAAATTCTAGATGAAGGTGGCAGCTAACACACTGGCCAGTGAGGGTCCCTGCCTCTTAGACATGTCTCCACACCTCACAGACAGGGCAGGAAAGACAAGGGCACTTTCTAAGATCCTCTGCACTCACAGCTCTGGAGCCAATCACACACCCTGGTTAGAAGCTACACATGAGTGTGAGGTGGAGGACAGACATAGAATTCAGTCTGCAGCACAAGCCTTTCAGAAAGTCCATTTTCTAAATCTCTCCTCCTGTTACAGGAGTCATTAGGGTCAGAGCCTGGGCCCCGGCAGCCCTGACTGGCCAGGGTTATTGTTAGTGTGTCGGCTCATGAGGTAAATAATAGTGAGAAGCAGACAAAGACTTAGTCAGTGTGGTCACATTGGGAAGAGGGAGAAGTAATGGGGTCCCTCCCTGACACCAAGACAAAAAAAGACCAGAAGAGTGCGTATCTGTATTTTATTTCTTCTGTTGCTGTCATAAAATGCCATGACCCAAAGAGACTTACAGAAGAAAGAGTCTATTTGACTTACAGTTCTAGACTGTCCTGGAGGTTGCACATTGGTAGCAGGAGCAGGAAGCTGAGAGCTCACATCTTCAAACACATGCATGCTGTGGGATGTCTTTCTGTACGCCATGAGTATGTGTTGCTCTGGTTGGTTGATAAATAAAGTTGTTTGGCCTATGGCAAGTCAGGTTATAGCTAGGTGGGAAATTGAAGAGAGAGGCAGGAAGAAGAAAGGCAGAGCGGAGAGAGACGCCAGCCGCCGCCAGGAGAAGCAAGATATAAAAGTATAGGTAAGCCACGGCCACATGGCAACTTATAGATTAATAAAATTGTGTTAAGTTCTAAGAGCTAGTGAGCAAAAAGCCTGCCATAGGCCATGCAATTGGTAATTAATATTGAGCCTCTGAATGATTATTTTATAAGTGGCTGTGGGACCTTGGGGCCGGGCGAGACTGGAGAAACCTTCTGGCTACACACGCATGAAGCAAAGAGTGAGGAGGAAGAGGGAAGGGACTGTAAGCCGTCAAGCGCCCCCCCCCGCCCCCCGCCCCACCAGTGATGTACTCCTTCCAGCAAGGATCCCCCTCCCGAAGGGTCCACACCCTCCTGCTAACAGTGCCAACTGGGGACCAGTGTTCACATACCTGAGCCTATGCAGGGCAATTCTTATTTATACCACCAAGAGTCTTCGTCAGGGTGTGGTCTCGTCCATCCTGACTCATCATTGCCTCTGCTCCAGTCTCTCCTGCAAGGTGTTCTGACAGGCTGTCAGTTCTGTGTGAGATGCACTGAGAGACAAGCATCCACCTCTGCCTGGCATCAGCCTCTTTCTTCCCCAGCCCGAGACTCCTTGGGGGTCTATTTTCACATAATCTCTGACAGCTAAGGAAAGGACATCGGTGTCTCTTTGGCATATCCTCACTTTCATTTAAACCTTGGTAACCATCCTTTCCACTTTGGGCACAAGCAAACTCCTTACATATGTTTGTGGTTTCATAAAAAGCCCTTCACTCGCTGTGTCCTCTTTCCCGAGAATGGTTTGGTTGCAATCTAATGCTTGCTAATTCACAAAGCTGTCATCAAAACAGGTGGCTGCAAAGGGTGATTGCCCATGCAGTATGCTAAAGCTTTCCGACAACATCCCCACCGGGAAAGACAGCAGGGAAAAAGCCATCCAGTGGGAAAGTTAATTTAACAAACCTTCACCAAGGGCTGGAAAAGCACCTCGTGCCCTCAGCCAGGGAGAATCGTGGCATTAGCAGAATGTGCACAGAACTGTAGGGAAATGCCTCAGAGAATGCAGAGCTCTTCAAATGTCTTACTCCAGAGGAATACAGAAAGCACATTAAGTATCTTCTCCCCACTTCCCGTTTCCATCCCTTCCCCCAGTCCTGGCCGTATATTTGATGTCTTTGCTAGCACAACTTGAAGTACCCTCAGAGGAAAAGGAGCTGGCCACAGTGACCTGGGAAAATGGTGATGCCTCTCAGCCACCACCATGCTCAGTGGTTTCTGGACCTCTGGCTGCAGGTGGCAGAGGACAACTTCAGTGTCATTCCTCAGGTGCTGTTCACCTTGTATTTGAGACGTCATCTCTCATTGGCTTAGAGTTCAACAGGTAGGCTATACTAGGGCACTGCAAGCCCCGGGGACCTCCTGTCTCTGCCTCTAAGGAGTTGGGATTACAAGTGCACACTGCCACCCCCAGATTTGTGATGTGGATTCTCACGTTCAAACCCAGGTCCTCAAGTTTGTGCAGCAAGCACGTCGCTGTCCCAGCTAACTTCCAAGTCCTCAAACTTGTTTTTGATGTAGTCTCAGCAAGGGCAACCAAATGCTGCCCTTGTTGCAGTCCTGTGAAAGTAAGAAGTCTGCTTGCGAGAACCACCACTGTGTTCTTTGTATTAGTCAGAGTTCTCTAGAGGAACAGAACTGATAGAATGAATCGATCATCCATCCGTCTGTCTGTCTGTCTATCAAGGGGATTTATTAGAGTGGCTTACAGGCTGTGGTCCAGCTAGTACAGCAATGGCCGTTTACCAACAGAAAGCCCAAGAATCCAGTAGTTGTTCAGCCTATGAGGTTGGGTATCTCAGCTGGTCTTCAGTATACATCAGAATCCTGAAGAAGTAGGCTGTAATGCCCGTTCTGTGCACATTCTCCTAGGGCCAGCGAGAGCAAGAGCAAGTAGGCAAAGAGCAAGCGCTTCCTTCCTCCATGTCCTTTATATAGACTGCCAGCCAAAGGTGTGGCCAGTATTAAAGATGCATCTTCCCACTTCAAATATCCAGATTGGAAGCGGGTCTTCCCACACATAATTTAATTAAGACAAAGTCCCTCACAGGTGTACCCAGCTTCTTGGGTTGTAGTCAATTCCAAATGTCATCAAGTTGACAACCAAGAATAACTATTACATTCCCCATTCTCAGAGCAGTAGAAGAAAGGCCACCTCTCTCCGTGGGCTTGTCTCATTCTAAAAGCTCTGGAAGTAGGTCAGTATTTGATGGCTTCCTTTGTTCTAATAAAACACTAAGAGCCACACTTCCCAAATCTAGATTGTCCTCTGGGCCCTGTGCGCTGCTGTAGTAGCCTTCCAGGCAAGACACGCCCACTTGTGCAATAGGGTCCTAACTATCGCTGGGCGACCAACTATTCTCTGATTGGATCTGGGGCCTGCTCCCCATAAAGCTGGTCAAAAACCCATGACTGAGAGGTTGCAGGTTCTAGAGTGGAACCAGAGAGGTCAATGAAAGAAGGACAAGGGGAGGAGAAACTCCACCATGTGCAGGTTTTCATTTGTGTTGGTGGGGGAATAAACGTACAGAGGGAGCCTTTGTAAGAATCAGAACCCACCACCCATGTCTGAGTTAGGATCACTACTGCTGTGATGGAACACCGTGACCAAAGCAACCTGAGGAGGAAAGGGTTTATTCCACTTTTATTCCACATCACAGTTCATAATCAAAGGAAGTCAGGACAGGGGCCTGGAGGCAGGAGCTGATGCAGAAGCCATGGAGGGTGCTGCTTACTGGCTTTCTCCTCATGACTTGCTTAGCCCGATTCTCATAGAACCCAGGACCATTAGCCCAGGGATGGCACTATCCATAATGGGCTGGGCCCTTCCCGTCAATCACTAATGAAGAAAATGTCCTACAGGCTTGCGTACAGCCCGATCTTATAGAGGCGATTTCTCAACTGAGGCTCCCTCCTCTCTGATGACTCTAGTTTGTGTCAAGTTGACATAAAACTAGCTAGTACGACCCATTTACAAGCCAGGGTAGCTATAGGGCAGAAGGGGAAGGGTGGGGAGGGAGGTTCAAAACTTTCCTTTTGGTCTGTTTAGTTCAGAGTAACCACTGAGGAGTAGTCAATTCAAGAATGCTATATGGCTGATAAACATCTTTCCTAGTTGGACGTTACCTGGGGTTCACAGGGCAGGGGAGTAGTCAAAAATCTAGAGAAGCTCAATGTAGTGGTGTATCCTTTAATCCCAGCACTTGCCAGGCAGAGGCAGGTGGATCTCTGTGAGTTCAAGGCCACCCTGGTCTACATAGTGAGATGCACAGAAGGAAAAAAAGAAAAAGGAAGGAAGAAAGGAAGGAAGGAAGGAAGGAAAGAAGGACAAACAAACCTAGAAAAGCAAGTTAACTTACTTCTGGAAACCAAATTACTATAGTTATTGGAATTGTCATAGTTCAATAAAAACGGAGGAGCTTACAAAATGGCATGGTCCTGGCTAACAGAACCTGTTATCATTAGTTTGCTAAATGGTCATGTTGCCAAACTGCCTTCTCACTATTTGTGTTTAAACCCATAGGCCCAGCCTTGCTCAGCTCTGTCACAGAAATGTCTTTCTGCAGGGGCTAACAGTCAGTGTAGATTTATAACTGGTCAAAGTGCTGAGACTTGGGGGGAGTTGGAGGAGAGAAATAGAGCGTAGATATTATCATATTTTGTTGTATACATGTCTGACATTCTGAAATAATAAATTTGAAAAAGAAAAATAACAAGAGAGGCATTCTAAATGGAGAGGCAGAGTTGAGAAGGTGTGAATGGTCAGATCAACTCCATCTGCAAGCCATTTACCTCAGTTTCCCTACCTGTGAAATGGAAGTGAAAATTCTTACACAGAGTTTACTACAAGGGCTGAGATGACGCTTGTAAAGGGGAGCAAGAAAAATGTGTAGATGGAAAACATACCAGCCCCCTCACAAACAAAAACTGTGGCCCATGAGATTTCAGTGACAGAAACATCTCCAACACGACTGACAGAGGCGTGGGATGCAGGCTGTGCTCCTGTGGCCTCTGAGATGAAATGTGACAATTGGCTGTCATTCAGAAAGTGAAATTCCCTTCCGCTAGTGATAGCTCCTAGCAAAGATGCTCCTGAGCTCCAGGGACAGAGACTGTCAAGAGTGTCACGGATCAACCTGAAGCTGAGTACAAGCTTTCTCATTCTCCACAGTGCCGCGTGAGGTGGGGGAAGTGCTTGACTGCCCTTCACTAGAGGCCTTATAGAGCCAGTGACAGTGTCTGGGGAGTCAGCCTACTGGGGAGGTGGGTTTAAGTAATTAGCGATCAGACTAGAGGCTTCCAGACCCAGGGTCTGAATGGTGCACAGCTTCCCTCTTGCATAGCTTCTGTGAACACAGCATTCTGAATGTAGACGGCAATCTCTCTCCCACTGGTGCTTCAAGAAGGCCTGTGTCCCCCACTCTCCTGATGCAGTGACAGTCCATTCCACGGGCAGGAAGAATGGTGCTGAGAATGAGGGAACTCGTTCACTAGACCCGTGGGCCAAACTCATGGTTGGTTGGTTTCTGTTGAACTGAGTTCAAAAACCACCTAAGAGGGTCTGGGGATGTGGATCAGACTATAGAGTCATGAGCAGGCACAAAGTGCTGGGTTTTATTCCCAGTGCCATAAACTAGATGTGGGGAGTGGAGGCAGGAGGATCTGAAGTTCAGGGTTATCTTCAGCTACATGGTCAGTTCCAGGCTAGCCTGATATTCATGAAAGCCTGTATTCAAACAAAATCACAAGAAATGCACAACAGAGTTTTTGTATGCCGTTCATATACTTGTATTGCAAATTAATCTTAAAAATAGCCCTCTCCAGGCATGGCACATGCTTATTATCCCACCACTTGGGAGGCAGGAGGGTCAGGAGTTCAAGTTCATCCTCAGCTATATATTGAGTTTGAGGCCATCTTGGGCTATATTACACCCTAGACCAGCAGTTCTTAATGTATGGCTCTGAGACTCATTTGGGGGTGGAACAACACTTTCACAGGGAAAGACCATTGGAAAACACAGATATTTACATTACAGTTCACAGATATTTACATTACAGTAGCGAAAGTACAGTTACAAAGTAGCAATGAAAAACAATTTGAGGTGGGGAGGTCACCACCTCCCGAGGAACTGCATCAAAGGGTTGCAGCTTTGGGAAGGTTGAGAACCACTGCCTAGATCCTGTGTTAAAAGTTAACTAAGGAAACAAACACTCTTCTTTGAGCTTATAGTAAGAGACTGATTCATAACAGACATAGAGATAGAACATGTGTATTTATGTGGGAGTGAGTTAGGCTGTAGGCTATGAAAGGGGGCTATAGGAGGAGAAAAGAGGGTTGGGAGAGGATGATAGAACACAAGAGACATGAAAAGGTAAAGGGATTACTGGGGGTGGAAGGATGCGAGGAGGGGAGAGGGGATTGTCTAAAAATATGCATGAAAATGCCATAATAAAGCCAGTGACTCTGCATGCTAATTAGAATAATGCATAAAAAATGGAAGAATAGAACACTCTAATTATACAAAGGAAAGAATAAAGAGGCTCTTCCCCAGCTTGATTGATGATTGGAATCCATTTTTTTTTTTCCTTTATGAAAAGAAGTCCCGTATTTCAGTGACGGAGCTGCTTCTGGCTCCCTTTGCTCCTCTAGCTGGTGGGGCTTTGTGACCCATTTCTCTTCCTTCTCTACTAGATAAGTAAGAATAATGAATCAGCCCGCCGCTCTCTAACTTGATGAGGATAGATAGGGTGGCAGGTTTTAATCAAATGCAGTCCCGGCAAAAAATAAATGAATGCCGAGAGATCATTACCCATGCTATGTAAGATCTATCATGGTAGGCATCCGTCTTCTGAGGCCACAGGAAGGATTCCTGTCGGAAGCAAAGAGTGAGGAATGATTCCTCAGGACTACAAAGACCTTGGAACTCTGCCACCTTGTCTTTCTTTCTTTCTTTCTTTCTTTCTTTCTTTCTTTCTTTCTTTCTTTCTTTCTTTCTTTCTTTCTTACTTGCTTTCATTTTTTTCTGTTTTTTTTGAGACAGAGTTTCTCTGTGTAGCTTTGAAGTCTGTCCTGGAACTCGTTTTGTAGACCAGGCTGGCCTTGAACTCACAGAGATCTACCTGCCTCCTGAGTGCTGGGACTAAAGGTGTGTGCTACCACCGCCCAGCCACTTTGCATTTCTTGAACCCCTATCAAAGGCTCCACAAGTGCTTTCTCTAAGACTTCCCATGATGGGACACACACTTTCCCTCACTGTGTTTTGTTTTGATTTTTAAAAATTTTTGAAACAAGGTCTCATGTGGCTCAGGCTGGTGTTGAGCCCCTGATTCTCCTGTCTCTACTGCTCAGTGCTGGGATT
This sequence comes from Peromyscus eremicus, assembly GCF_949786415.1. Classification (NCBI taxonomy): domain Eukaryota; kingdom Metazoa; phylum Chordata; class Mammalia; order Rodentia; family Cricetidae; genus Peromyscus; species Peromyscus eremicus. The sequence continues at coordinate 43,917,162 of NC_081434.1, forward strand.
ACAAGCGTGTGCCACCACGCCTGGCTCATAACATCCTGGGAAGGCTTTGCGCTGACTAAGTCCTTATTCATAAGTGAACTCTGATCCTGGCCGAGCCCACCGATGGAACAGCCCTGATCCCTGGCACCTTGCTGACTCCTCTCGGCCTGTCCTGCTGCCTCTGCTCACTTCCTTCTCCTGAGACTGACTTCCTCACGTCCTTTGTGCCCGTGCCCCGCCTTCATTTCTATGTCAAAAGTCTCACAGCCTTTTCCTGTTGCTGTAACAAGATCCCTGGTAGAAGCAGTTTAAGGAAAAGAGGGTTTGTGTGGATTCATGCTGCGAGGCCTTGGTCCACCACAGTGGGGAGTTCATGGTGACAGGAAGGTGAGGTAGTTGGCCATGCTGGACCCAGAGACAGGAAGCAAAGAATAGTGAATATTGGTGCTCAGTACTCCACCCCCCACCTGTCTCTGTCTCTCCCCGCTCAGTGTGCATGTATATGAGTAGCATGTGTGTGTGTGTGTGTGTGTGTGTGTGTGTGTGTTTGTATGGGTGTGTATGTGTTTGTATGTGTGTGTGTGCTTATATGGGTGTGTGTGTGTGTGTGTGTGTGTGTGTGTGTGTTTGTATGGGTGTGTATGTGTTTGTATGTGTGTGTGTGCTTGTATGGGTGTGTGTGTCTGTATATGTGTGTGTTGCTGGTGTATGTGTGTTTGTATGGGTGTGTGTGTGTGTTTGTATGTATGTGTGTGTGTGTGTTTATGTGTGTGTGTTTATATGGGTGTGTGTGTGTGTGTGTTTGTATGGGTGTGTGTGTGTGTGCTTGTATGGGTGTGTGTGTTTGTATATGTGTGTGTTTGTATGTGTGTGTTTGTGTGTGTTTATATGGGTGTGTGTGTGTGTTTGTATGGGTGTGTGTGTATGTGTGTGTGTATGTTTGTATGGGTGTGTGTGTGTTTGTATGGGTGTGTGTATTTGTATGGGTGTGTGTGTGTGTGTTTGTATGTATGTGTGTGTTTGTATGTGTGTATGTGTGTTTGTATGTGTGTGTGTGTGTGTGTTTGTGTGTATGTGTGTGTTTGCATGGGTGTGCCCGAGGTTGTGTGACTGTGAAGGTCAGTTTAGTGTCTGCCTCAGTCCCTCTTCATGTCATCTCCTTCTTTGTCTCTTTGTTTTTGACATGGTATCTCTCTATGTAGTTTTGACTGTTCTAGTGCCTCCAGCTCACAGAGATTCTCCTGCCTCTGCCTCCCGAGTGCTGGGGTTGAAGGCACATGCCGCTGTGCCTGGCTCCATGTCTTCTCTTGTGGGTGACAGGGTCTCTTATTGAACCTGGTGCCCCTCAGTTCGGCTAGGACGGCTGGCTATGAACTTCAGGGATCCTGTCTCTGCCTCCCCAGTTCTGGGGTTGCCGGCACTCAGCTTTTACTCAAGGGCTGGGGATCTGAAATCAGGTCCTAACGCTTGCAGAGCAGGCATAGTACCAGTTGGGTGATCTCAGCCTCTCTCTTTCTCCTTTTTCTGCAGCCTAGCATCCCTTCTCATGGATGGCTTTGCTCACATTTAGTGTGGACCTTCTCACCTCAGGAAACCTCATCTAGAAACTCTCTAAGAGACATCCCAGATGATTCTAGATTGGGTCTAGTTGATAATCAACAGGAACCCTCACAATTGTCCTGCATCACTAATGCCACTACCCCACCCCTGCTGCTAAGATGCAGCCCTGCCTGGGGTGCACCTAGAGGGAGCAGCAGAAGGGAATGGGGCCTCACCTCCCCTTGGCCTGCCAAGGCATAGCGCTTCCTGGGTGGTGGAGTCGATGCTGCAGTGGTGCTTGTGGAAGGCAAGGGAGTCACTGCAGACAAGGTCCTGCTAACTTCAGAATGGTCCCCATTCATTCCTGCCTCTGTATATTTGGTGGCAGCAGTGACCAAAATGACCTCATCAGACCAGTTCAGAGTTTGCACACTGTTCCTAAATGCTCTGCTTTTGATGGTTGTATGGATCCTCTTACGTCTTTGGATAAATCTCCTGTTTTTCTGCATTGGCCAGAGTTGCTTGCTGCGGGCAGGAGTCCATGACTCACACCAGTACTGCTGAATGTGTAAGTCCTGTAGAGATCACTCCAGAGCACAGAGAACCATCAACCCCCTCATTCTAGAAGTCATCCTTCTCTTACTGTAGCCCTTAGCTCAATTAGCTTTTTAATACAACCACATCATAGTTGGCTGATTTTAAACTCACTGGCCAGCTGAAACCCTAGCAGTTTAGGGACAATGCCTAACTAAAGGAATATCGAGCAGAGTGGATTGCATGTGCGTTCTTCCTATCTAGGTGACAGTATTTTCACTGTCCTCAGACGTGGGCTTTGAGGGGGAGTCCTTTCAAGGTTGAAACTGCAGCCATTCGTTTCCTTGACAAGGAACAAAAATAACGACTGGTCATGGGAAGAGCCTTTGTCCCGCCCACTCGTTCCACAACACCCAGCAGCCATTTTGAACCGGATCTTTCCTTCATCCTCCTCATTATTCAAGGCACTTGGACAGGAATGCAGAAGCCACAGCATCTTTGCTTCTTCTCATCTTGACCCTCCCAAGCATCTCTCCCACTCCACGGCTTCTGAACTCCAGAGAGTGTAGACACTGTCTCCTACCACAGTCAGAATGAATCAGGACCTTCTTTCCTTCCACGCCAACCCTGAAGGAGAAGGAGAAATCCAAGCAACAGAAGCTGGGTGCTTAGTGACGTGGGGAGGGGTGGGTGCCCTGGGTAGAAAGGACAGCACGGTGAAGTTACAAATCTGACCTAGAACCAATGTCTGAGCAGGGGACAGGAAGGCAGGAGCAGATCATGGGTGACTAATTCCTTAGGCTTAACCCGACTGAGAGAGTATCAAGGACTTTCTCAGATGTTTACTAAGATGGCCTCACTGTCTATGTCAGAAAGCAAGCTCCCAACAGCACTCATATTGAGTCCCCAGAAAGACCAGGTGACAGGACAAAAGCCATAGGTAGCCTGGCAACAGAGATGACCCTCTGGCCTGGACACCCCAGGCCTTTGCCTAGGTGTGAAGTGCGAAAGTGTGGCCTTCAGTCTAGCAGCATCAATGGTTTGCATTGTCACAGGGCTCTCAGGGCGAGGATGCATACCGAGTCTGTGAAGCCTTACCCTACACCACCAGCGGTAGAAAGAACGTACAGTCCAGATGAAAGCCTGGTTAGCCTCGGTGGAGGCATCCCGGACCCCAGGGATTTACCACAAAACCAGGGTTGTTGGTACTTTCTTGTGACATGTGCTGCAGGACAAGGGACCCAAGTCAGTGTTTAGGAGACAGAATTGTGTTCTGAGAGTGAGGACCAGTCAGCTGCCAGAGCTGAGCCATCTTATGCTTCCTGAGAATGTAGCAGGAACGATGCAGTGCCATGGTGCTTGCCTGCTTGCCTGGCAGAGGGAGGCCCTGCCTTTGCTCTCCAGCACGCACATGTGAACTGAATGAGCCAGGGGTAGAGAGAGAATTATTTAACAATAAAAAGGAACAAAGTAGCTATGCTATGAGTCCTATCATCTCAGCTACTCACGAGGCTGAGGTAGGAGGATCCCAAACTCAAATCCAGCCTGAACTACTTAGTGAGGCCTTGTCTCAGAATAAGAAAATTTAATGCAGAAAATGAGGCTGAGGCTGTGGCACTGCGGAGGATCCCCTCCATAATACGAACGAGGCCCTGGGTTCAAGTCTGAGCCCCAAAGAAAGAATAGGAGAAAGGAGGAAGAGGGAGAGGAGGAGGAGGAGGGAGAGGGGGAGGAGCACACACTTGGTGCTTACTGTATGACTCTGTTTATATAACATTCTTGAAATAATGGAGATATAGAAATCTTGGTCAGGTGTGTGCTTGCCAAGGATTGGGAATGAAGTGCCTGGAGGTATGTGGGGCTGGCTGATGTGAGGAAAATAATTTTTTTTCTATCAAAGATAGCTAAGCCCGCCAAGAGTCAATATCCCATGAATCTTGGTGTATGCAAAGGCCCTGAAGCATCCCCCGGAAGTTGATGGCCTGGAGCAGCTGGCTTCTTTCTGCTTCCCTTCATCTTTTTTGTGCCAATTCCTTTAACACTAGCCACACAGAATGACTGTAGGGAAGAGACAAAATCTCCACCTGCTTTAGAATGAAAACTGAGTGAGCCCCTCATCCCGGTGTGCTTACTGGCCTGATTCGGCCCGGGAGCACCCTTTTCTCAAAAAGACATTGCCTGGCTTAGCTGCTTGGCTTGGCTTGTGTGCTTCTTTGTGTGACACTGAGGACATTTGCTTTTAACACTGGGAGGGGCAGCAGGAGGCAGATCTTTGTGGCAGTGGCGTGGTGACTGTGGTGGCGTCTACATGAATCTACATATGGTGTCACAGAACTAAACACACACTATACCAATGCCAATTTCCTGGTTTTGTGTATCAGACCCACCTAACTTCCACCACTGGAGGAAGCTGTGGGGAAGGGACACAGGACCTTTTTTGCCATTTCTTACAAATCTATAAATTAAGCATGAAGGAAACCAGCAAGTTGAAAACAAGATGGTCACAGTGCGACTGATCTAGTGAGAGCAGTCTTCAGAATTGAACATCCCGGGACCTTGTTCTGAGGCCTGTGTTTGGCTTCCTGCTGGGAGCCTGTTTGACAAAGACATCATGTTACCGATGCATTCCAGAATGTTCTATCACTCTGAAGGGTGCTACCAGGATTTGAAATACATAAAAACATCAAGGGGAGAGTCTAGACTCACAGAGAATCAGCTCAGCGGGCCCTTGTTTCAGAGCTGAGAAAGCAAGTCCAGGGTATAGAAGAGGCCTGACCAAGTCTCCCAAGCAGCTGATGGCAGAGGCAGGGCCAAGGGTGAGCCCGCCTGTCACACCCACCATCCTCACCTCCTTTCCGCTCTCCATTCACCCTGGAGGTTTAAGACATTAAAATTCAGAACTCATCGGAAGGTTAACTCTGAAAAGCAAGAGCCAGAGGAGTAGATCAACATCAGGGCATCTTTTTTAATTGCCTATTCACGCAGACAGATTGTCTTTTCTTATTCAGATCTAAACTTGGAGATGTGTCCTTCTTCAGGGCTCTCGTTATCTGACGCCTCTTCGGGAGTGGGAACTAACGTGCAATTTGATTGCTGAGTATAGGTTCTATTTTTTTCCTCCTAAGCAGGAAGTTCAAAATCTACTGTGTTATTTTTAAAGAGGGTGGAAAAAAGTGGGGGGAGGAATCATAATAACTTCCTCAGCGGCCCAGTCCAAAAACACATACTGCCGGGCCTCAGCTGAGTGGGGAGAACCAGGGGTGGTGAAGAGAGGCTAAGGAGGGGTGAGGGCCATGCCAAAGGCAGCAAGGACATACGGGGCTGGGGCTGGTTCCACGGTGAGGGTGGTCCCAGGTTTTTCTGGGTCTGCTTTCTATCGGGATTCATTTGAGGAGCTTCCCAATCCTGACTGACAGGTGACTCTGGTGGGTCAGGGCTCTTTTTAGTCTTTTGTGGAGCCTGGAACATGAGGCAAACATTACGGGAGTCACAAATGTAATCCTTACCTCCTTGAGTGAATTTGGAAGAATTAATTAATATTCAGAAAGTTTCATATTTACAGGGAAGAAAATGAACTTGCTTATGTTGACCTAACCATTTATTGATGACTGATCATGTGAGGCAATATGCTGGGAACAAGAATTATAAACAAGATACTCAGTTTTAGGGGAGGTTCCCCACATCCATTAGAGTGCGCAAGAAAATCCTGGAAAACTGCAAGGCATCATGGGAATTGCTTTTGTAGAAAGTTCTAGAAACAAAGGGCAAAGGCATCGAATGTTCTTTTTCTTGTACAAATTGTCGATTCCTTCCTCCCTCTGCTTAGTCTTAGGAGCTTAGGAATGCCTTCTTTCTGCTGAGGGACACATAGGGCACACCCCTTCATCCTTCTAGCATCATCTACTGTGAGACCAAAATGAGCCATCTTAGAAATAAGACCAAAATGTTTTCACCCTAAAATTAAGGCCTAAGATTTTTCCTTTTGGGAATAGGCCATTAGTTACTGAAACCAGTCAGTTCAGATTCCAGAAACCAGGAAGTGTAAAAGTACAGAGTCACAAGATAGTCACGAGGTAATGCCTGCCAGACTATGGAATGTCCTCTTCCTGGTTTCCAGGGTAACTGACCATAAAAATGCCCCCACCTGAGGGCAGCCAATGAGAAATGGTGGCGAGCAACCACTCCCTTAGAAGTAATTTCTAGAAGCCCCTAGAAGCGAGCCAATCAGAATTGTACCCGTACTAGCACCCCTAAACGATGTAACCTTGTGACTTTTCCCTTTAAAAGCTGAGCTTGCAGATAGATGGGCGCTTCCTCCAGCCTCCACTGTGTTGGATGTATTGGACGAAGTCCCTGCCTAGGCTTGTATTGGATATCCAGAATTAAACCATGCTTTTGCTTTCCGCCATGCTCGTCTTTGGTGGTCTCTCTGGGGGTCACGATCTGGGCACAACACTACTAATTATAGTGAAACTAAATTTTCTCTCTTTCCCACTTTCTTTCTTTTACCTTCCTTCCAAGACCATGTCTCCTGCAGCCCAGGCTGGCCTCACTTACAGGTAGCCTAGGATGACGTTGAATTCCTGATCCTCCTGCCTCCACCTTTCCTAGTGCTAGGGTTAGAGGTGTGTAGTAGTACACCTGGCTTATGTGGTGGCTGGGATTTGAACTCTGGGCTTTGTGCATCTTAGGCAAGCACTCGACCAACTGAGCTGCATCCCCTAAGCCCAAGTTTTCCACAGAGGACAATGTAAATTAGACACCTTGATAAGTTGTCCAGAGTTTCAGTGAACCAGGGCAGAACCAGGTTGGAAAGAGGAGGCTCCCAGTCATGTGCTCCTGAGAGGGACCTGGGAGTGGGGCTGTCAGCCTTGCAGCAATCTCTGGTGGACAAGGACAGAAAGGGCACGAGAGATGGAGGGAGGAGGCACCGGTCCTGCAACCGTCGTGTGTGACTCAAGGTGTTCTGGGTTTTGAAAGCAGATCCTAGGCTGTTAGGAGCGCTTTCCTTAGACCCTTTGTCCACACATCCCAGGGCAAGTCCTGAATGCCATGAAAGGTCCTCCTTATGGGACTCTCCACCCCAGCTGGAGTAACATTTTTGCCTGGGGCTTTACATGAAAAATCAATTTGCCCCCCACAAAGAGTCAGAGAGAGGAGCAAACTGCATCACGGAATCCCAGGGATTTCTGTCCACTTCTGCCCTTGTGTGTTTCCCACTTTAGCGAGTGGTGGGTGCCCACACCTGATTTCCCAGTGGGGTGAGGCTTCTGCTTCGGGGAAGAAGAGTGGTATTCAGGGACAGCACGTCTAAGACCAACTGCCTTGGGGGTGGGCCCAGAAGCCAACATTGGGGCGCCTGTGTTAATCTTGCAGGAGGGGTGGAGGGGCCACCTATCCTGTCCCTCAGATGCTGAGGGTCCCTGTACGGGTTTGATCACTTGTCACACAAAGAAATGGTGGTGTCTTCAAAACTCACTGTATTCTGCTAAAAGGAACGACTTGAAGAGCTCATTTACCCAAGGCTGTGCAGAGGGGGAAGCAGATCAGAAACACTGGGCCTCCTGTCCTGGCTGGGATGTGTCCCCTCTCCCCGGACTGCTGGGCAGAGTGAGCCACCATCACGGGAAGGGGAGGCCAGCTCTTTCCCGGACTGTGCCCTCTCCTGCTTCGGAGAATGTCAAATGTCCTCCACGTGCTCATATGTGAACACGTGGTCTCAGGCTGGTTCTACTGTTTGGAAAGGTTGAACCCATAAGATGTGGAGCCACACTGGGTGAGTGGGCCTTGAGGTTTCACAGCCTGGTTCTGCTTCCTGTTAACAGGCTCTCTGCTTCCAGACTGTAGATGCAATGTGAGGGGCAGCTTCCTGTTGCCAAGCTTTCCCCTCGTGATGGGATGATCCCTTCCAACTGTGAGCCAGAGTAAACCTTTCCTCTCTTGATTCCTTCCTGTCAGGTGATTTGTCACAGCAGTGTAGCTCTGTGGGTTAATGATGGACATAACTCCACAGGGGCCTGGCTTGGGCCAGGCTGGGCAGCAGAACCTACCAACCAGGGACTTGCTTTGACTTCAGTGATAATGGCACCCAAGAAGAGATGTCATTTTTTAATCCTCTGTCTCCCAAAGTGTCATCACAGTATACGGAGAACACCCAGAACTTGGCTCCCACAGGCAAGGTCTCCACAGTAGACAAGAGGTACCACTGCAGTGGCCTGGGTGGATGTATCTATGGCTCCTTTGCCTGATGGAAAGAAAGCCTGGGGAATCACTCAGTGGTGTGTACAGACCCTCCCAGTCCCTCCCACTGCCATCAACATGCACCCTGTCCTCTACGCTGCCCCATCCCTATCCTCCACATTTTCTGCAGAGCCACATTCCAATCTCTTAGCTGAGGGAAGACCCCAGGCTTGAGCTAAGGGAGGAAGCGTTCCTGTGTACTACACAGAGGATGCAAACTGTGGGAAATAATTTCTTTTAATGACAGAGAAAGCACACCAAATCGTAACAGAAGCCTGGGTGGGAGTTATCAATGTACAGATAAACACCTGGAGGTCATTCACAGAGGTCATTCACAGAGAAGTCAGCTGGGTTAGAGAGCAGCATCCCTGAAGACAAGCGGCAGTGTGCCCCCCTGTGTGTGACCTGGTTGTCACGTTGAACAGTTGTTCCCTTCCTCACTTGATGGTAGGGCTGGGTAGGCTCCCAGATGACTACATGGAAGAGAGGCCTCAGGGACTTGCGTCACAAAGGGGTGATGCGGAGGACAGACTCAAACTGGGTACCTTGTACACCACACCCGTGAAACAAGACTGGACATGGGTCCTTGACAGGAGCTGACGGTGTCGGACAACAGGCAGAAGTTCCAAGTTCCTTCAGACTCTAGGGTTTGGCGCAACTTCCCAAAAGCATGCTAGGAAAAGGGCTTATCAACAAAACTTTGCCATCCCAAGAGATAAAAGTCACCCTCCCAGCTTTTACCGTAATGTGTCTAGGATTCAAAATAAAGAACAAGAAGCAAAAAGGCCGCAACTCAAGAATTATTTGGAGTATTGTGGCACTTTACCAATCTCGTTTGCATGTATATATATACATATATATATATACACACACACACATACATATATGTATATATATTATATGGCAGAGTAAACATAACCCTGTCAATATAAACTTTCCTCATAGATAATTGTAGACTGTACACTCTCGGAATGCAGGAAGTGTCAAGCCTATCTATCATATATTTTTCATCTTTAAAAATAATCTAACATAGTCATACTCTCTGGCTAGTAACAAACTATGAACATCTTCTGAGAATACAGATAAAGCTCTGAGATTAATAGTAAATTCTCTGACGTGCTTCCCCACCCCCTATTCAGTATCAGAAATGAACATATTCCTGTAAAAGCATCCCCAGAGCCATTCATAATCAGGAAAAGAAACAAATATGTTTGTTTCACCAAATGGGCTTTTAGCAAGAAGCAAGGGAACGTATTTACTTTGGCAAAAGAAAACAAATCACAACATGATGTTTTACAGGTCTGGGTCCATGCAAGTGCATGTTTGTTATGTGGGGGTATCCTAGTCTCACCCTAAAACCACAATCAGCATGCAGGTTATTGTCAACTATTGGATTCGAGACAGAGATACTTGGCAGTGCACCTCTTCTGTTCAACCATGTTCGAATCACTAAGGCAGGAATATGTGACCTTGTATAGTATCAGCAGGAATTTTTCGGATGCAAGTTTACACGGCATGAACCTGCAACTTACTGTCTAAAAAAAAAAGAAGAAAAGAACCCCAACCACAGATTCCCTGAACACAATTTAGTTGAAAATGAACTGTTAAGCTCTTAGAAATATATTTGAAACTACGAGATTGCTCTGTTCGCTATACATGAACATTTTTAAAAAGTTCCCACCCCTAAAAATTGGCCATGTGATTTCCTCATGCTGAGCAACAGCATCAACAACTAGCCACCATGGCTGATGCCCGAGCAAGGCTAGCCTCCAAAGTCATTCGTGTGTCACGTGATGCTTTTCAAGGTTGTACTGTTGAGTTCTTCAGCGGTCAACCAGGAAGCAGAGGGACCTTTAAGCCTTGGTCCCTTTGTTAGACCGTGGTCCTCGGCAGTGGGTGTCCGTGGCTCCTGGGCACTTTTCACTGGAGGTGGCTTGGCTGCTGCGTGTTGGCCTGCAGGTTCCGGACCCAGCTACAATCTAACCTGCAGACTCACGGAAGGTTCTTCTCTCAGGAGCACACAGAAGCCAAGATGGCTGACTGGACAGCGGCTGGGGCAGTGGAGGCAGCTCCTTGGCCCATCAGAAACAGACGCCAGGGACAATTTGTGTCGTGTGGTTTGTATTTGCAGAGCCAGTGCAGGAGGGAACCAGAAATCTTGCTTCTGGGAAGCATTTGCCACGCGGAGGCGTTTCATACCACGGAACCCTTGGAGGATGACAAGTGGATGGACTGAATCCTAATGGCCAACGTCCTCTGTAAGTCCTGAAGCACATCCTGGCCCGACCCTTCGCCATTTTTGTCGTACAGGAGCTGCTTGAATGCTTCATTTTCGATGAGGACCATCATATTTTTAAGAAAGTAGCCTTCACAGTATGCTGAGAGCTCTGTGACCCCGAGGAACTGTGGGAAGAGGAAAGAAAGCGGGTGGTTACTGTGAAATGATGATGGTCACTCACTCAGCTGCATCGGCCTGATGCAGTCCCATCTTCCTATCACCAGGCTGTGGCTTTGTGGCCCCTACTAAAGACCTGAAGGCCCTTCTTCTACCTCTTGCCTTGTGCAAGCCCAGTCATTTTTTTGAGCCTCAGTTTCCCAAGCTTCATCATGGGTGGGGTAGCCTAGGAGTACTGCTTAGGACATGGCTATACATAGACTTTATGGTCTTCAAGGGATCTGAGCAGTTGGAGCATCAATCAGAGTTGGTGTCCTATCACATACACTCACATACAGGCACTGGATTCTTCAGCTGGGAGAGATGCTAGCACAGAGGTCACTCCTTCAATGTGAGTCCTGCTCTTGGGTGTCAAGGTACAAGGCCTCATTCTCTAGGTACAGAAACAGAGGCTAAGAGTGGCCTAGCTCTTGGAGGTTGTTTTGTAGATGAGTGTCATTCCACACAAGTTAGTGTAAGTGGAAGGCAATACAACATACTGTTATGCATGGTATCTGTTAATACTAACTGAATGGACACTATACACCACACCTGCCTATCATCTCCACACAACTATCTACAGATCCACATGGGACTGAAGCTCTCATCTCTCATCTTCTAGACAGAGGTTTGTAGACTACAGCCCCCTGGGCTAAATTTGGTCCACAATTTGTTTTATAAATAAAGTTTTATTAGAACATAGTCATGCTATTTGTTTTCTACTTATTTATGATTGTTTCTGCACTACAGGTAGAATCAAGTAGGGACAAACAAAATAAAACATTAAAGCAAACCCCCCCCCCAGGCCTGAAATATCCTGCAAAGCTGAAAATAATCTGCTCCTTTACAGAACATGTTTGCTGATCTTGTCCTCTGTTATATTTTTCAAATGAAGAGATCATGTTATACTAATTTCTTTTCCTTTTTAAGATGGGGTCTCATATACCAGGACGATCTCAAACTTTCTCTGTAGCCAAGGATTGTCTTGAACTCCTGATTGTCCTGCCTCTGCCTCCAGAGTGCTGGAATTACAGGTGTGAGCCACTAGGCCTTGAATGTCTTACAAATTTCTTTGTTACATTCTGATGAGTAAGGTCCTAGTAATGAACACGTGGGTTAATGAACACCAGAAAGGCCCCTGTGGTCCCCAGACCCTTGTTCTTTCCACCACAATACTAGAACTGGATCAAACTTTTCTGTATTTGACGAAGTAGCTTGTCCTCTTTTTCAAACACAGAGATAGCCTGAATGGACCATCAGAGGCTCAGGACTGAGCTGCTGGGACAGCTTCTAGGGAGAAGAGATGCTAACCCATGCAGTGATGGGCTGGCTTTCTCATCTGTCTGAATCCCACAGCTGACTCAAGCGCTTCCCTGAAGCACAGAGGGGTTGCTGTGGGGGTCCTTGCTAACATCTGGAACTTGGCTGTTAGCATCTAAATGCCTGCAATTCCTCTGGCTCAAAGCAGCCACGGCCTTCCTGCTTTTCTGCTTCTTACTGCACTACTGTCGATCCGCAGCACAATGGGTCGGTGAGGAATCCCAGTGGCTGGAGAACATCTGTTGAGGCTGCATTGTCCAAAGCTGAGCGAAGTAGTGTACACACCGGGCAGGAGGCAGCTGGACCTGCCCTTCCCTTATGCAAATATCACAGACGGCCAATGTTGATGTTGGCCCTACTCCAGGACGGGATCTTGGAGGTAAAGCTGATGTCTGTCAAAGCAGAGGCCCTGGCCACACGGGTGTCCTGTGGGAGAGTCTGCTCCCCTGCCACCCAGGAGTCCTTGCCCATTTTCCCTGCTGAATTCACACGTCATCACTTTGCATTATTAAATCGCGGTATGTGCAGCTGATGCTACCAGCTAAGGAGCCTTAGGAGACTGGACCAGGACTTGCCGAGATGAAAGAAAGGCCACAGAAAATCTACCCGTGGAGGTCGGGTTTCTGGGGCAATTCAAATTCAAATTCAAAAGGGAGGAAAAGAGGAAGACACTGGCTCTCTTCCTGAGCACAGAAGGCCTCTCTGGGTGGTGCCATTATGCAAGGGAACCCATTAAGACAAGACAAATGCTGCTTAGCTGGGGTACAGGCAAAGCATGCCAGCCTCAGGGTCAAAGCACAAGCATGGAGAGTTCTAATCCACACTAACCAGAACACCGTGTGTGTGTGTGTGTGTGTGTGTGTGTGTGTGTGTGTGTGTGTCCGTGTCCCAGAGACACGAAGGAGAATGGTGTTCTCACCCTTTGTGGTAGTTTGCATGAGAAGTGTCCCCCCTAGTTTTGGGCATTTGAACACTTGGTCCCCAGTTGGTGGCGCTGTTTGGGGAGGTTTAGGTGGTGTAGTCTTGCTGGAGGAAGTGTGAGGACACTTTGAGATGCAAAGCTTCACACCGGTTCAAATTCCTTTTCTTTGCTTCATGTGTGCTTTTGAGAGATGTGAGCTTTCAGCTTTCTGTTCCCGCCATCATGCCTGCCTCTTGCCGCCATGCCTCCCCACCACAGTGGACTCTTATCCAGATGGAACTGAAAGCCCAGATAAGCCCTCTCTTCTATAAGACTAAGCCTTGGTTGTGGTGTTTTATCACAGCACAGAAAAAATAATGGACATGAATTTGAGCTTGCACTGGAACCAGGAACATCTCCCCAGAGTTTCTGGTTTGATAGGTCAGGGGTGTGACCTAAAATCTCCCTGCTGCTGCTGCTGGTGACCACATGTTGAGGCCCATCATTCTAAACCCTTCTATTCAAGATCACTCAGTAGCAGAGACGTTAGCTAGAACCTGTTTAGGGAAGCTGAACCAAGAGCCCAGCCCAGGCCTGAGGAATCAGTCTGTGACGTGATTCTTGGGACAGCAGAGTGAATAACACTCCTGGAGAATGCCACTGCCTGGCTTATTTTCCAATGTTCAAGGAAGCGAGGAGGTCACGGAGATGTCTGATCTGAGGCAGGAAGGAAAGGCCTACGGTCTGGGGCTGTAATCAGCGGCAGAAGCAACTGGCTGATGTGTGCTGAAGCCCAGGGTTGAATCGCAAGCAACACAGCACAAGACAGTGTTGGGAGGGCAGGCCTCACCTTGGTGTCAGGGAGGCTCACCTTGGCGTGGCTGTAGATGTCCACACAGTTGTCCGTGTTGACGCTTTTTGCACAGATAATCTCGCAGTGTCGCTGCAGGGCCTCCAGTTGGAAAAATTTAGCGGCAGATAGAAGCTGCAATCCATAAAAAGAGACTGTTAGAGGCAGAGACGGGGCAGGATCAGCAAGACTGTCAGAGTGAGCCCTTGTGCAGGTTTGAGTGAGAAGCGCCCCTCGTAGTCCCGGGCATTGGAACACTTCGTCCCCAGTGTGGTGGCACTGTTTGGGGGACGGTTTGGGAGGTGTGGCTTTGTTGGAGGATGTGTGTCACAGGAGGCCTTTCCCTACTCACAGCTGGCTCTCCCTGCTTTGTGCCTGTGGTTCCAGATGTGAGCTCTCAGCTGCTGCTCCAGCCAGCAGGCGGCCCACTTGCTGCCTCCACTATCGTGAATTCTTATCTCTCTGGACCTGTAAGCCCAAATCGATCTTTTCTTCTTCCAGTGGCCCTAGTCATAGTGTTTGCCACAGCCATAGAAAAGCAACTACTCCACTCCTCAGGGCACCTGACTGAGGGTCGGGAAGCAGAGATGCTGGAGTATACAGCGGGCACGAGGTGAGACCAGGGGAACAGGCCCTAGTTATGGAAGCTTGCTGCGGGCAGGAGGCATGATGAAGTGGATCGCAGACGCACCTGTTAGAGCGGGTCAACCTCAAATACCCCAACCAGATCTAGCAAGGACGAGGGGGTGTGACACCGATTAGCAGGGTGGGGCCTCTGTGGCTCCCTCCCTGCCTTGCTGTCCGCATCTCCTCTCCAATGTCATTCCTCGCCATCCCACCTCAGGGACCGTCCTCACCCTGTCTTCCTCTTCTTTAGGGTGCTTCCTATCCAGGTGCCACTCCCACCTTCTGTGACAGAGTCCAGAAGGTCAGGGTCTTCATCCCTTTGGACCATTGCCACACTCGGTTCAAGGTCAGCCCTGGGCCGTGGGAGGCTCCCAGATGCATATGGAAAGTGACAGGCTGGAGAGAGGAAGTTATAGTTCCCCCAAGGTGGCAGGCAGAGGGTTTATCATGAGCCTTCTTGTGATTTTTTTTTTTCTACTAAGACACAGTCTCACTGTGTAGCCCTGGCTGGCCTGGGGCTTGCGATCTATTTCCAGGTAGGTCTCAGATCCCTCCCAGGGGCTGGAATTATAGGCAGGACCCATTACGGCCTGCTGTGACTTAAATGCGAATTCATTCACCTCCATAAAATATCTCACAGAGGGGCTCTGAGGGATGCTGGGTGGGTGAACATGGCCCTGTCCGGGGAAGGCAGCACACTCAACTCCATTGAACTTGAGTGTGAGCTTGCCAGGTGGACCCTCCCCTGCCGGCTCATCCAGCCCCTTTATCACAGTCTCCAGTAAACAGACTAGTGAACGCAGAAAGTAAAATTTAAAATGCTTATGAAAGGCTGCCTGGCCCTGTGGTGGAGTGCAGCATGGGAGGAGGGGTCCAGGGAGACCAGGGCCTCTGGAGTATCTGGGTGGGGGCTAAGAAGGGTAAAGACTCAGGACAAACAGGGCCCTTAGTGACTGTGAGCCATACAGACCGAGGATGGCCATTCTACAGGACAGGTAGGTCAAATAAACTGCCCAGGTGACCCAGAGTCTGGGCTGAAGGACTTCAGGTACTAAGCTGCCCGCTTCAAACAAACACACAAATAAACAAACAAACAAACCCACATTTTTTAACTAATTAATTGCTTTTAAAAGATAGGGTCTCATTCAGTAGCCCTGGCTGGCCTGGAACTCCCTATGTAGACCAAGCTGGCCTCTAACCCATAGAGATCCACCTGCCTCTGCCCGAGTACTGGGATTAAAGGTGTGTGCTCCCATGTCCAGCTAGCTCCCATCTTTAATTAGGAAAATGGATTAGAGCTCTGGCTTTGGACGGGGCAATAGAATGAGAAGTCAGGTGCAGTGGGAGCAGCAGGCTGGGAGGCAGAGGGATGGCTCCTAGCTCTCAGTTTTTGGGTCCCCGAAGGCGCAGTAGGGATGAGTCATGCTTGTCATGGATGTAATTCTCCTAGTAACCACAAGGAGGAGCAAGTCATCCAGGCTACTTCCTGATGGTGCTGTAAAGGTCCAAGCGTCCCAGCGCAGGGGGTGCCCAAATTCCTCGGTGAACTTGCCCCCTCACAAGCCATGTAAGACTGGTTTCCACTCAGGGCCCCTGGTGCAGCCAGTATCCCAGGGCAGGCTTCCCCGAGAAGCTGCCTGGCTTGGGAGGACCACAGAGCAAGGGAGGATCATGGAGCCAGGGAGGGCAGACGGAAGGGATGCTGGGGCAGCCAGCAACACAATGATCTCCTTACCTCCATGATCTCGTTGTTTTTGATGAGAAGTGACTCCGGGCCACCGTAGTAGAGATACTGCATGATCAGCTGGAAGGAAGAGCAGACAGTGAGTAGAACCTCAGCCGTACACAGTACCACACCACTCCAGAGCATCCCTCTCCCTGATGGGGGACGTTTGCACAGGTCTTCCCGATGACGCCCTGAAACCCTGACCCTACAGTTTCCAGGCCCTGCTTCCATGTCTGTCCACAGGACCAAAGCAAACCTGAGCTTGTCTCCTCAGGACGGATGAGTCACCCGAGGATGATGATCAAGGGGAGCCAACCTACCTCTCATCCAGTCAAGCTGTGCAGGAGACACAACTTAGAGAGCTTGACTTAAAACCTCCTGAAGTCGCCGAGCGGTGGTGGCGCACGCCTTTAATCCCAGCACTCGGGAGGCAGATCTCTGTGAGTTCGAAGCGAGCCTGGTCTACAGAGTGAGATCCAGGACAGGATCCAAAGCTACACAGAGAAACCATGTCTCGGAAAAAAAAAAAAAAAAAAAAACAACCCTCCTGAAGTCCTAGAGGGCCACTCTGGGTAACAAGTTCCTCACAACAAGTTGACCAAATGCCAGAGGAAGCTGGAGGGGCCCAGGTTTTGATATTCACTGATGGTGCTGTGAATGTTCCAAGAGAGGCTGTCCCTTGTTATGTGACTTCCAATGTCTGAATTGTGCCCTAAATTACAGTTTTGCAAATGGGTGTCCTTGAATGGCTGAAGACTGTGGATGTATCTGAATTAGTGTAAGTGCCCCACGTGACAACCAAGTGTTCCTTTGCACATGGTGCATCGCCGTCCAGTTTGTCCCAGTCTCTCCAGTTTCAACTGCCTTCCACATGCCTGGCTTTCCCTGCCTGGAGCCAGGGCAACTGGGTTGGCCAAATCTGTAGACTAGTCACGTCCTGTATTGGGACCACACTGTGGTACAGCCACCACAATAGGACTTAGGAATTTTTTTCAAGTGTGCTATGGCATATACACCCCCCCACACACACCTACACCCCCCCACATGTACACACACACACACACACACACACACACACACACACACTCACACCCACACATACACACCCACCCCACCCCCACGCATACACACACACATACACACACACATACTCTCTCTCTCTCTCTCTCTCTCTCTCTCTCTCTCTCTCTCTCTCTTTCACACACACACACACACACACACACACACACACAGGAACACTAATAAATAAAACACTAATTTTGGGAAATGTTTAACACTCTTAGAGAAACTGCCAATTAACAGATACTTCTGTGTCACCAATGGCTAGTCCTGATATACCATGGAATTACGTGGAATGTTTGCACATTTCATTAAAGCAGATTCCTAACTGAATCTGTTTTTTGTTTGCTTGTTTTGAGACAGGTCTCACTATGTAACACACAACTTACTGTGTAGCCCAGGCTGGCCTCTATCTCATATTCCCCCTGCCTCCACTTCCCCAAGTACTGGGATTACAGGGGGCTATCACCACATCTAGCATGGTATGTGTCTTTTTTTTTTCCCCTTCGAGACAAGGTTTTCTGTGTAGCTTTGGTGCCTGTCCTGGATCTCACTCTGTAGCCCAGGCTGGCCTTGAACTCACAGAGATCCGCCTGGCTCTGCCTCCCGAGTGCTGGGATTAAAGGCATGCGCCACCACCGCCCGGCTGGTATCTGTCTTTTATGCACTGTCCGCTCTCTCCTCTTGCTTCTATCAGATCCTCTATCATATCTTCCAGCCCCCTCAGCCTGGATGAGCTCTCTTCTGTAACAGTGGAGGTTGGCCCTCCTTTGGGTCCAACTCAGTGCTCACTCAGCTTTGTTTCAGGCAACAGCTTGTCCACAACTCAAGTGTCAGTCCTTAGCTGTCTGAGAATACAGATGTCTCACTCCTCACTGTATTCCTGTGCCTAGCACAGTGCCCGGCACACGGACAGCACACGGACACTTTATTATAGTATTATTACTTGGATACAGGGTCTCATTTGATATCTCAGGCTGGCGTGGAATTCACGGCAATCCTCCTGCTTCAGTCTTCCAAGTGCTGGGACTGCAGGCATGTGACAGGCCTGCCTCAAGTGAACATATTAGACACAGCATGTCTCCTGTCTGTGTCTCCCTTTCACTGACTTGGGGTTTTGTGTCCACCTGCCCACCACAGAGGTGGTGACATTGTCTAGGCCTTGGAAGATAACACTGCGTTGTTCCTCTCCCCCTCCTGCCTCGGAGAGCGGGCCTTATATGCGTGTGAAGTACTGTCAGTCAATGCTGGGCTATTGGCTTTACTAAAATCAAGTGATTCCTCTAGCACCTTTGTGATACAGGCCAAACCAATAAGAAGAAGCAGCACCACTGTAACGTGCACCCCCAGCATGGGCGCTCCATTTACAAAGCACTTTCCTATCAGCCATACACATTTATTCAAGGTTGAGCCACGGGCTGAAATTGCCACATTGGCGGAGGGAGACCCTGGGCTAATGGAGCTTAAATTGGGCCGTCCCACCCCCCTTCCAGACTCGGCCAGTGCATGCATTTTCTCTAAGTGGGTGCAACAAGCCCTTATTAGGCCAAAGGGCCTGCACATGGAACTGTTTTTCTTGGCGGCTGCCAACCTATATGAGGCAGGGAGTTTTGCAGCCTGAAAGAGGCCTAGCTCCAGGTGTGGCCTCAGTGGGTCAGGCGTGGCCTCAGTGGGTCTGGCTCTTGCACACATGTGATGTTAAACAGTCTTGGGGGAGGAAACACAATACAGTATCAATAACTAGAAATTCTTCTCCTAAATTTATATGCCAGAAGCATATAAAGTGCACAGGCTTTTGGGAGCCTCCTCGTGGGTCGGATTCAGCCTTCCTTGGCCTATTTCAAGCCACAAATGAGGCTCTTCTTTTATGAGCAATGGGCAGGGACACAGACAAGTCCCCAGGGCCTGATAAATCTTCCCTTCCCATTACAGGAACTTGAAGCTAATGTGGCCAGCAAACCTTCCCCATCGGAAGCAATTACAGGCCTAGGGATCCCCCTGAGGCCAGCCTTTGCCCTGCAGGACTCTGACAACAAGCCCATCGGGCAAACAGTGACTGAGAGCTTCCTCTGAGCCAGGCTCTTATTACTGGAGCCTCCCCAGTGAGGGCCAGGCTTACCAGTCATGGGGTACTTCTTGATGTGTGTGTGTGTGTGTGTGTGTGTGTGTGTGTGTGTGTGTGTGTGCATGCACACTCGCATGAACACATGCTGTTTTCTGCCTTCAGCTCACGATCCCACTCTAACAGGCCACAGGAGTCTTGCTGTAGAGTCAGGTGACTTCAGAGCAGACTCATTTTCCCAAGGATGTGAGAAAACAACGGGACTGGGTTCAGTTTTAACCTCGGCTCTCCTAGGGGCAGCTGTGGGAACTCAGGCCACATCCTTCCAAGAGGTCCTGTCAGGGGAGTTGGAAGGATCATGGACACAAGGGCAGCATTAGCTTTCAAGTTCAAACCCTGGGCCCAGCAGCATCAGAGGCTCTTGACAGAAGTGAGACTTCTCATGACTGAAAGCCAGGTGTATGGATGGGGCCTAGGGACTCACACTTAGTGTGTTTTCAAGTCATTCTGACCATTTCCAGGGCACCGGACACCTGTTAATGTCCAGAAGATGCTATAAGGAAGAGTGCCCCCACTCCATGATGGCAGGAGAAGGAGGGAGAGGCCTCAGAGTGCCCGAGGCTGGGACCTGCCCTGAGATTCTGCTTTCATGGGTCTGATGTACAGACTAGACATCCAGGGGACATTTTCAAAGCTCCCCAGGCAATATCAATGTGTGATGGAGGCCGGGGGGAACAGGAATTCCGTTTTGGTATGGTTTTTACTTAGACCATCTCAGAATCAAGTCCTTGAGGTGTGCCACCAGATGGGCTGGGCACGGATCCTGTTGTTTCCAACATGCCGGGATGAGCACATCATGTAAGTCCTTTTCATGTGCTCTTCTCTTTGTCTGGAATGCTCTAGCCTTCTTCTCCAGCCCAAAGCCTCATTCTGAGTCCCTTTGGTTCTCCATTCCTAACCCTGCCCCAATGTCCTGGGTCTGGGCTGTTACAGCACATGGCTCCAAAAAGGAGCCCATGTTTGCAAACACCCCACACACACTGTAGCTGACGGGCGACTTGGGGATACTCCCGCTAGACTTACAAGTCTTTGGGAGAGGGTGTCCCTTACCTTTGGGCTCCCTCCCCCAGCCCAGGACTGGGGCTGACAGGCACTGGCCTCACGTGATTGCTGTAGGGCTGGAGGATGGAGTGGGAGGGATGGAATGAGTGAACCGACAGTACAGGGGTGTCCCAGGTGGTAGGGACAGCTGAGGCCCGAAGGCTACCCCAGGACTCACCTGGAAGATGGGGTACTTCACATAGCCGATCTCTATGCAGGTGCTGTCGTTTGTTGGCTTGCTGGAGAGGAGGGCCTTGAACCTGGACAACACACAGAAAGATCAAGACTCATCCACACGGCTACGGCTTGCCCAAATGACTCTCCTCCTGACAAATCTCTGGATCCTGCTCTGAGACACCGCTGGATTATAGCTGTTAGTGTCTATTCAAAGCTAATGACTATGCTTGGAACTCACATCCTTTCCCAGACTGGCCACTGGGAAGGAACTGGACGCTCTTTAAAACCCCATCACTTTCCAGCACCAACCCGGGGTCTCCTCCGCGGATGTCAGTCTGTCCTGAGCACCTGCCCTGGTTTCTGTCTTGTCTGGAGCCCAGGGTGTCATTACTCGTCCTCCTTTCTGTTGCCCAAGCTTTGCTCCAGGGAGACAGGAACTTCTGTCTTGGTGAGACAGGCAGCCTCGAGGGCATTTAGCCCATATGGACTGGGTGGGGGAGGGCTCCCCAGGGGTGGTCATCTGTCTTGGAGTTTGGATGCAAAGCCTCTGGTCAGTAGGGACCTTATCAGTGGGACTGGACTTCAGAAGGCAGGGACAGCACTTAGGGATGGTCAGTTGGTACAGCGTGCCTGGCGCTCATAAGCCAGGACCAAATAAACTGGGCATGACGGTGCATGCCTGTAATCCCAGTACTAGGGATGTGGAGGCAGGAGATCAGAAATTCAAGTTCGACCTCGCTACACAGTGAATTCCAGGACATCCTGAATTACATGAGGTTTTGTTGTAGTGGGTAGCCATTCCAGCTTGATCTGTAAGTTCCAACCCCCACTGAGGCTTTGGTAACTGTCACGCCTACAAGGCGGGGCCGAGAGAGGACCCTAGTGACCTTAGATCCAGATGCACTGGCTCACTTGGTTCCTGGACCCTGGACGCTGGAGCTAGACCGAGCAGAGTTCTCCAGAGAACACTGCTGAACTGCGCTACACCTTTCCCAGATCCTGTAACCAACCCTTCACTTGTAAGTTACCCCACAAAATAAACCTCGCTTTTAACTACGTGGAGTGGCCTTAATAGTTTCACCAATATTTTGTCTCAAAAAAGAAAAGGAGCAGCAATAGGAACAATCATAGACGTAGTCCAGCCACAGAGACGCCGAGGGTACGTACCTGGGAGAGGCTGTGAACAGCAGCACTTTGTGAGCATAGAAGGGTCTCCCCTCTACCAGAAAGGTCACATCAGACATTTCTTTATTGTTAAGAAAATGAGGATCTAGAACAGAAAGGGGGGCAGTGTGTTAGTGAAGGAGGGTGATAGTGGGTCCCTCTGGCGAATGCACAGGGGAGGACAGGGGAGCACAGTGACCTCTTCATTCCTCACGGATGACCCAAGAGTCACACTGGAGACAGCACCCATGGAGGGCGGATGCATCGCTGCCACCCAGCTCAGCACAGGAGATGCTCAAAGCTGACCTGTGGTGGAAGCAGCCCGTGGGCTGGTGAAACGGCTCAGTGGGGGTAAGGGCACTGGCTGAGCGTGTGGGGTGACCTGAGTTCTGATCCGAGTTGGACGTGGTAGCACTGGCACGTGGAATCCCAGTGCTCCTACAGTGAGGTGGGTGATGAGGCCTGACAATCCTTGGAAGCCAGCTAGACCGCTGTACCCAGCGGCAGCCAAGAGACCCCGCCTCAGACACATGGGAAGTGAGACCTGACGGTGGCAATTATGCTGTGACCTCCTGCACACCCACACTCTCCCACTCACGAAGATTAGAATGAGGAGGAGGAGGAGGAGGAGGAGCAGGAGAAGGAGGAGGAGGAGGAGGAGCAGGAGGAGGAGGAGGAGGAGCCACCGTACTCCACAGCAGACACACCTCCAGGCAGAGCTTAGAGACCTCAGGGTATGAAAGGCCTGTCTGTGAAGCGAACCCACCCATCCTCCTGCCCTTTTCTTAGGCTCAGTGTGTGTCGTCCCCCGCCCCCCAGTGGAAGTGGTGTAGAAGGGCAGCCGCCCCTTGCCACTGGACTCCAGGTTCTCTCCCAGAATCTGTTGCAAAGGCGCCAACCCCATCTCGTCTCTTACAACAAAGACAATGTAGCTAACACTCACTCAAGGAGTCTAACAATGGCAGGCCTTGTGTAGGGAGGAAACGGAGCCTTGGAGCCGTCACAGGGGCTGTGCAAGCCAGGATTGGACCCAAGGCGTTCCACTTCTACAGCTTGACCCACCAAGTACAAGGTTCCTAGGTATTACTTTTAACTTAGGCATGCAGACCCCAGGTCCTTCTGGGTGGCCCTTGGAGTCAGCCCAGCACTTCTGCCTTGCTGGGAACATTCTCAGCTCCTTGACTTCTATCCTGGTCAGTCTCCACCCAGCAAAAACAACGTGGCTCTAACTGTCAGGGTCTCGTGGTAGACCACCTGTACGTCAGCTGACTGGAACTGCGGCACTCAGGGCTGGCGTTCACAGTGCTTGCTGGGGGAGTTTGAGAAGCCACAACATCTCCACCCACCTAAGTGGTTCTCCTGGCCTCATGCTCTGTGCTGGGTGCTCCTCATCTCTATGAGAGGTGCTCCAAACCAGGACCAAAGGCAGAGGAGCTTTCTTCCCTACGGTCATCCCCAAACTCCTGACCGTTTCTCCCTCACTCCCCTTCATTCTGTTACCGCCCTTGGTCAGGTTGCATCATCTTTCTAGATCCTTCTGGAGCTTCTGTTGGTCTCTTTGCCTTCACTCACCACAGGAGCCATCCTTCCTAAAGTCAGATCCGATCCTGATGGGGGCGGGGAGGCACTGTAGGATATCTTTGTATTTCATACCACGGGGTACTTGCACTCCATAGCGCAGGAAGGAATCTGCACGTACACGCTATGACCAGCGTGGCAGGGCAACTGTTAATGGCTTGCCGCTGCTGAGTTAGCCCAGGTGGTTGTAAGAAGGGCCTGAGCCCAGATCCCCATAGGACGAGGACCAGTCGGAGAGATTGTCCAGGGGGAAGGCTCAGAACTGTGACTGTCCAAATGACAGAAGGCAAGACTGAGCCCTGGAATGGCTGACTCTCTGTTTCCACCCTCCCCATACAGCTTGGGGGCTGGAGGGGAGAGAGAAGGTTGGTGTCAGGGTCTTAGTCCACTGCCGCCGCCGCAGATCCTGGGCCCTCTTAGTGATTTGGTTCTGTCCCTGATGACTGATTTTTGTGGTGACAGGCAGTGTGGGTTCTGATTACAACCCCCCTCTCCCCTTCTACAAACCTTCCAGTAGCTCCCCAGTGCTCCCACAGAGGCCACACTTGTTTTCTTTTTTTTTTTTTTTTTTGAGATTTATTTTTATTACTTTTAGGGGCATGTACATATGTGGTATGCGTATGTGAGAGCAGGTGCCTGTGGATTCTAACTTTCCTGGTCTGGAGTTCCAGGCGGTTGTGAGCTGCCTAATATGGGTGCTGGGAACAGAACTCAAGCCCTCATGAAGGGCAGAAGCCGTACACACTCTTAACTGCTGAGCCATTTTCCTAACCCGAGGCCATACTTCCTACCTCTGTCTAGTCAAGACCTCTGCCTTCTTAAAAAAAAAAAATCTCTTTTATGCGCGTGTGTCTGAGTGTGCACTGTGTGTGTGCAGGAGCCCATGGAGGTCAGAAGAGGCATCAGGCACCCTGGAACTGGAATTACAGACAGTTGAGAGTCACCATGTGGGTGGTGGGAACAGGACCTGAGTCCTCCGCAAGAGCACTTACCCATGAGCCACCTCTCCAGTGCCACCCAGCCCTGCCTTCTCGTGGTGCTAACCTTGGAATTCTGACCTGTGTCCCGGAGACAAAGAACCTTTCACTGCGAGTGAGAAACACCGCACCGAATTTCAGAATTCTCTTCCCTCTCTGGCCATGGGAAGCAGAGCTTATGCTGTGTCCTTGACTCAGCCCTCAAAAATGTTCACGCTAACAAGGTGCCTCACAAGGCACTCAGGTGTTGTACACTGCTGTCACGTTCTGGGAAGGTGACCCTTCGCCTCTACCACCTTTTCATTGGTTGGCCTTTTCAATCTGTCACCCTGACGATCAATGTTTTCTGCAGGGCAGAAACACTTGTGGCTTAGGTACAACTCAGATCTGTCACGTGTGTAGTCATAAAGGTAACATATAACCTTTGACTCTGTTGCCAACTTTCCCATTTTAACACACAGCTGTATCATACTCAAATGCACAAGTTTCTATAACGGTAATGAATATACTTCAAATCAGCTCCATGCACTCCATCTTTAACTGATAAAAAAGTGAAGGAATGCTTTTGCTATAGGATAGAATTTTCAGATGCTTCCATTTCTCCATCTTTAGAGAGAAAGGATACAGGG